>NC_090875.1:31797109-31834609 GCF_036669935.1 Montipora foliosa
TTTACCCTTCGTGCCAAACACTGAAAAAATGAATTCAGTTAATGTGTGTTTGTCTTTGTTACAGACTGGAAAACCGCTCATGTTCCGTTCGGAACCACCCCAAACTCGACGTAAACATCAAGATGCGGACAAAAAGCAAGACAAAGAAGAGGAAGAACTCAAATACTTTTTTACATGAATCAGCTTCATTTTTTGCCTTCAATAGCAAGATAGCAAAATCAGCCGTGACATGACCCTCCTCCCCCATGAAAAGATTTTTTAAAATGTTACATAAGCACATTGTGGATATGAAGTATTTAATTGTAGTAAAGGTGAATTTTTAATTTCTTTTCCTACGTACATAATTTTGTGGCACTTAAGCGTTTATTGTCCCTCGTACAGACTTTTTTTTTTGTCGTCAACGTTTATGCAAAGCGCGTTTTGAAAAAAAAACTACTTATGTCGATTCAGCCTCGTTTTCAAAGCGAGACACGGACGCCTGTTTCTGTCTTGAAATTAGCTTTCTTGTATCAGACGCCATATTCGCTACTTGCACAAATCCCCTAATACACCTCTCCTGGGGGAGCATAACCCCAGAGCCCCCTGGGTAGCTCGTACCTTAGACGATCCAGAGGCGCCTTCCGGCGCCAAAAAAATGTCACGTCCGGTGCTTCCAGAAATATGTCCGCTATTGACAAAACTGTCGAAAACCCTGAATTTACCTGTTTCACGTATAATTTCGTTTGAAGTATGCACAGAGTGATGGTGAATGTGCTACTACCACTGTTATCGTCATCATAATTCTTGGGTTTCACTCACGTGACGAACCGCCATGTTTTTCAACGAAAACACAAGAATACGTTAGCATAACAATAGCTTTCAATTCCCGGAGGACTGGATCGGGACACCAACATGGCCGCCATTTCATTGTTTGGGGACACCAACATGGCGGCCGTAACATCATGTGAAATCCAAGAATGGGGAGCTTATGCAACAGGACGGCTGTAAGACTTAGGACGCCAGAATGACGAAAAAATGTCGCGCGAGACTGTGCATTCCGATTCTTACGCGACATTTTTTCGTCATTCTGCCGTCCTATTGCGTAAGCTCCCTACGACAACGGCGGCGGCAACGAGAACATAACAAATTTCAATATTTAATGGCTAAAAAAAAGCTTTGCACACCCTGCACGTACGTTTCTCACTTTTGTCAATTTCTTTGCCGTTGTCTGCAAAATAGCTAAGTTTGAGATTTTATGAGGACGTCGGCACGTGATAAATCTTCATTTTCTTCCCATTCTTGAGGAACTACCACACCGTTGTCATATTTAACCCTTTGATTACTATCTGGCAAAATACGTCCAGCTTTATCCACGGTCCCATCTACCCCTTGTGACGTCATCACTTTTAACGGTCAGGAACAGCTTTGTCCACTAACTTGTGCAGGGAGAAGAGATATTTCAAACTATACCAGAATGAGCACAAATCAGTCAAGGAAACTGGAGAAACGGCCAAAAAAAACCATGTAACACTGACCTGAAAATCTACATGAAAAGCTTGCTCCATTACCCACCTACCTTTCTGAGCACCTAATTCTAAGATGATGAAAGGTTTCTCAGAAACTCTTCCCACCAAAATAAAGCCTACCAAATGCCCAGCAAGTTGAAAAAAAAATGAGGCAAGGAAAGCGAAGAGAGGGAAGGAGAGAAAGCGAAAATGTCGAAATTTTGCTTTCTGCGCATGCCCGAACTTTGCAAGCGCTTGTTTTGCACCTGGCTGAAAAGGCCGCGGAGTGTATCACCTGGAAACGGGTTTGTCGGGAGATTTAGCTCTTAAACGGCACGACAGTGACCAAAAAACCCCTCAACTAGCTTCAAAACGTGTTTTTCGGCCAAATCTCTAGTAGCTAAAGGGTTAAAAGGTTGAAATATTAAATCAAGGAGTGATCACAATAACGCGAATTTATATTTTGAGATGACGTTCTCGTTGCCGTCCCCGTCGTCGTGTCTTAAGCCCCATTTACACGAGCAATTTTCCCTTGACAAGTTTGCCTTGACAAGGAAAAATTGACAAGTCAGAAATTTGCTCGTGTAGCAAACAACAAGGAAAATGTGACAAGGATATTACTTGTCAAGTGCACTTGTCAAGGAAAACTTGTCATATTTTTATTTACACTACCAAGGAAAACTTGTCAAGGAAAACTTGCTAGTGTGTACAGTCGGCAAGTTTTCCTTGACAAGTGGACTTGTCAAGGAAAACTTGCTAGTGTAAATGAGGCTTTAAGTTCCCGACATCAGTTGGAGACCGCATGCACATCTACGAGACTGAATATAGCCGTTATTTTGCATGACTCCACACGACTCGGAAACGCGACTTTCTCACCTGTGAACAGTCCTGGTTAAAATTTGTAAGATTTCGATGTGAATGATCATTCAATTAACTACAAACTAAGAAAAGGCCAGGCGTCAGTTCTTCGACCAACGAAGAACCTTATTCAGTGGATCAGTACAAAGCACAACGTTGTCCAATGGTTTCGTACACGCCTTTACATAGACATACTTATATTAGAGCGTGCATATTCGCGGTGACGTGAGAAACCATTAAAATCTGTAGGATACTAACCTGTACAATGCCCTGTGAACAACTGTGACCAGAACGGCAGAAGCGGTCAAAGGACAGGGTACCAGTGGCCTCTTTGATTTAGGAGTGCTAAAATGGCGTTTATGATCCACAACGGCAACTTAGGTATTAAAGTCGAAGCGAAATGCAAGAGTTTGAAGGGTTTCTAAGCGAAGTCAAGCGGGAATACCAAGTTTTGTTCTTCCAAGATCAGCGAGCAACGAGCACTTGACGAACACCGGCTGTTTTTTTCACAGGCGCCCCAAGCTCAGTGTGAGCATGGCTGACAAAATGTAAGGGCTTGTATGGGAATCCCGACAAAAAGCTTAAGAAGATAATTATATGAAAGAAATCTCAATTAAAAAGCCTAACCTTGTTGCCACTGTGGATAGCTTCCTTCCCGATCCGACGGGATTTGAGCCATTTTTCAATTTCTGGGTTGTCAACGGTTATAATAAAATCTTAAGGCAAGAGACTAAATTCTCAGGTGCCACCAATTTGAGTCAAATTTTCCTGGATTAAATGTCCCCACGGTCACAATTCCACATCAGAATAAATTGACAAAGATTGAACTTTCATCTAAACTCATCATCAACGCAATAGCAGTCCTGCGAGCAACGTCAGGCTTTAACACCAAAGTGGCCACGGCTTCGACCGTTGATAACAAACTAAGACTTACCGGGGTGGCACACCGTAGTTTGTCAACCGCAAATTTCTTTATTCCCCTGGGTCTTCCGATATGACTGCATTGTCTCAGTGGCATCGTCCAATCACAGCGAAGCCAGAACGTAAGAAATGTCTTTGTGATGTGCCTGCGTATGTCTGACCACAATGACTTGCACAACATCGCATCTGAGTTCTCATCAAGTTTTCTCGATTTCGCTCGCATTTGCTCGCTTTTTTCGCTAATATTTCGTACTTTCTAAACTTTTGGAGTTTAAGGAATTTAATAAAACAATTATTCCAGTCGCGCTTGTTGGATATGAGACTGGTTATAGCCAATTCGGCGCTACGCGCCTCATGGCTATTTACCATCTCATATCCAACGCGCGCTCATAGAATAATTGTTAAATAAATGCACATAAGTACTGTATGTTAAAAATAGCATTTTTATTGAAAAAGCAAACTACATGTACGGTTTGAATCTAACAAAAATTGCAATTAAAATGTGATCTCGTGAAGAGTGTTTTAGTAAAGGCTTCCCAAAATGTTTACAATAAAAGAGAGTTTAATCAGTTATTTTCCTGGATAACATATCACTTCGAAATCATAAACAGATTTGTTGATTGGCAGAAACACCGAAATGATTTCAGGTACAGATGAGAAAAAAAATTGAAATGTACATTACTGGTATATCAAATAAATATTTTACAAGGAGTTCTGCTTTTCACTGCTCATTCTCTCATCTCACCATCTTCTTCTTCTTCATCGATTCCACGTACATATAGCACATTGTTACACCTGTAAAAACATTTTGAAGCCAAGCTTGAATTAATTGTTACAGAATAAATTATTATCACCCGGTAACCCTGGAGTTTATCACTAGTAAGTGCCGTTATGAATTTACTCCTCAGTTAACCCCTTGACCTTTGAACCCCCTACCCCCCCCCCCCCCCCAATCCCAACTGACAACTCATGAGTAAAATCGTCCGATGTTAGACAAAGTGAAATCTACTAGTACGAAAACTACCGATCTGTGGAATGGGCCCCCAATTATTGAGTCACTGCCCCGCCTACTTTCGCTTGTAAATAGTTCAAATTCTTGAGAGATGTTGTATTCGGTGCTACATTTTAGGCCAGGGAACAAAACTTACACCCAAAGTAACAGCGAGTGTAAGTTAATGACTCCTTAATTGGTTAATTGATTGACTGATTGACTGATTCCTTCACTTGTTGACTTCCACACTTGTCATTTGAGAAAGCTCTCGCCTCCTTTTCAAGGAATGCCAGGCTGACAATAGCTTACTACACATACATTAATTTTATTATACAAAGAAATCCTTACCTGATAAGAACTTCACCCAAGTTCCCAGTCATTGAACCATCCTGGTACTCTTCTGTATTAGCAAGCTGTCCAGATCAAAAGTGTAAAATAATTATGATAAGATACATGATTGTACTTTTACATGTACTGTATCTTTCCAAAAATACCTCTGTACATCTACACCCAGTATGTCGTGCCACATGTGCATTAATACAGCAGCTGCTGCTGTAAATTGCGTATTAATTTTCAAGAAAATCACAAACAGACATGATGTTAGAAAAAGCTTGACCTTTGCCCCTATATTGTGCCATGATCCATAATAATAATTATTATGATTCTCCATTTTGGATTTTGTATCCATGGTATCCTAAAGGTAGATCAGTAAAGGTAAATTTGGGTGTCAAGTAAATTGAATAAACACTACTCTAGTGCCTTGGAACCATGGTTTGGTTTGGACCATAGTAGGCAAATGTAGACAAATTGAAGAACAATTATAACAATAAAAGACCTGGAACTTAAGGATGTATCTGTTATCCCGGTCATGGTTGGAGCACTTGGGACAATGAGCAAGCATTTGAATGCATGGGTTGGGAAGATGGGATTATCTGGAATAACAGATTCACTCTAAAAGGCAAGTTTGCAGGGCAACACCAACATCAGCAAGTGAATATATCACAATCAAGCCATGCTACTCATGACCAGTATCCACAAGAGTGAAATTGTCATTCAAATTCTTCTTTGGAGCTTCTGAGATTTGAATGGAATCTTTGAAGATTTTTCTGAAAGTCGCTACGGAAAATGCACAATAACTGAATTACAATGTACAATTCATCAAACGCTTGTAATAGTTTTCACTTTTCAAACACCAATAATAAAACAAAAGTTCACTGTCAGCTAACTATAATTTTTTTGATAATTTACATCAAGAGTTCAAAACTA
This sequence comes from Montipora foliosa, assembly GCF_036669935.1. Lineage (NCBI taxonomy): Eukaryota > Metazoa > Cnidaria > Anthozoa > Scleractinia > Acroporidae > Montipora > Montipora foliosa. The sequence continues at coordinate 31,802,630 of NC_090875.1, forward strand.
CCACGCAAATTCAAATATTCAGTTCAAATTTCAAAACTACAACACTGTACATGTCGCATGTGACATAGCTTGACTGTAAACATCAACCACCAGAGTGTACTTTATACCAATGATCTGCTGACGTCAAACAAATCACTTGACTCTGGCGATGACTTCCGCTCAGGTTGTCAAAATGTCAGTCAATGTCATCTCAAACAGTCCTTCTCAGGACTACATGTACACTCACCCAGACGAACCTACTTCTAACGCATTTAACTACTGCTTGTTACGTTATTCAGTCTCTGACCTGGAGGTTCATGTATCCGTCAACTGACACTAAGTATCCTTTGTACTCCATTCCCCATTTCAGCTTCACCATCACCGGTTTGCCAGTAAGGCCATTGAGAAAGGGTTTGGGGTTTAAGGGCATTGTCTGAGAAATAAAGCACTATGGTGTAAAGCTGTGAATTCAATAAGATGCAAACAGGTGGCACAGTCTTCAGCACAATCCCAGCATTGATAAAGGTAAGGGTAACTAATCACTGTAACAAAGTTTAGCAAGCTGATGTTTCACTAATGGCTCAAGCATCAGAGCCTGGAAATCTTTCTTAAACTATTGACTCTTAACCCTTTCACCCCCATGGGGTTCCCCATTGATGAGTAAAATCGTCTGGCGTTAGACAGAGTAAAATCAATAAGTGGCACTCTTGGGAGTGAAAGGGTTAATGGGGACATAGTTTTTGAGTGAATCTAGCTGTTGTTAACCCTTTCACCCACATGGGGGTTCCCCATTGACGAGTAAAATCGTCTGGCGTTAGACAGAGTAAAATCAATAAGTGGCACTCTTGGGAGTGAAAGGGTTAATGGGGACATAGTTTTTGAGTGAATCTAGCTGTTGTTAACCCTTTCACCCACATGGGGGTTCCCCATTGACGAGTAAAATCGTCTGGCGTTAGACAGAGTAAAATATATAAGTGGCACTCTTGGGAGTGAAAGGGTTAAAGGGGACATAGTTTTTGAGTGAATCTAGCTGTTGTTAACCCTTTCACCCCCGTGGGGTTCCCCATTGACGAGTAAAATCGTCTGGCGTTAGACAGAGTAAAATCTATAAGTGGCACTCTTGGGAGTGAAAGGGTTAAACCCCCAATCCACCCACCCCCCGCCCCAATTTCACAAGTCAAATCATCTGGAATTAGACTGAATAAATCATTCCTAGAAGTCAATGACTTAAAAGGTAACAGTTTTTTGAGTGGATGCAGAGCTGTCAAAGGGGACTATTTTGAGTGGATGTATTGGTTGCTAACCCATTGACTCATAAACTGTCCCTCGTTGATGAGTAAAGATTAATAAGAGAGTAAAATCTATTGAGTCTTCGGGGGTATTTACAAGAGACTGCGACCAACTCAGATCAGCAGCAACAAGATGCTTTAGTGCCTGGTTTTGCGATGAATCGATATGTTCTTTCCAATAAATATATGGCTGACCCAAAAGCATACAGGCTTGAAATTTCTTGACCCAGTCTGAGATTTGCTGTGATTTACATGAGAACGTTACGAACTCAGACCGGTACGAGAATTTCTTGTCTCGGTCCAGCAACCAAGACAAAGTCAGACCATTCTGAGTTCATTGTCTGGCTCGTCTCATGTAAATTAAAAAGAAATGTATGGAAGCCGATACGAACTCATGCCGGTCTGCACTCGTCCCAGTCTCATGTACTTGTAAATATCCCCTTACTCCTCGTTGTTAAGGTGGTTAATTTACATTTCTGAAACCAAATTTTCCTGTTTCATTCCCAACCGGAACATTCTATTTATAATCCGAGGGCCATCAGAATCTTTTTTCAAAGGCACCGACAAGAAAAACGAAGGGTTAGGAAAGGTTTTTCAAAGGGTTCCGACAAAAGCCCGCGAAGTAGGAATCTTACTCATCCATACCCTGTGGTCGAATCATAATGGCACGTATCACCGACGTCGAACCACTGTTTTTTCAGAAACTAAACCTTTCTCAATCTCGGCATTACCTGGCTTCGAAAGATTTAACCGGTATGGTTGATTTATTAAATGATAACTAGACAAACTACGTACAATTCAAAGTGTATAAATTGTCCCTTTGACGTTTCAAGGAGTGGAACTTTGCAGTGTATTACAATCCTGCTGCCAGAGATCTCGGTCTTTCGTCAACAATTTTTACAAACAAGACCACGAAAACATAAAGACAGCTTACTTACCGCCATGATGAAGGATTGTGCTTGAATTTAGTATCCTGCGCTGCAAATATGTTGTGAAGAAAACGAATTTACTTGAAGAACCACGTGGTTTCACTTGTTTGAAATTATGCTTTTGTTTGGTCAGCGGTTGATCTCAGATTTAATAGGTACGTCATGTCTCCAGTATCACTGGCGCGATCGATTGGGGACAAAATTGCGAAATTTTCGGTCCAGAATCAAATGGAACAGTCGTTTTCAGAACGTTCATTTCGAAAATTTTAGTCAATCTCTCGAGGTTTTCCATTTTTCCAAATATCCGAAATTATGGAAAGTTCCTGGGGCGCGATCCTTTTTGAGGAAAAAATCGGAATTCTCGGTTCAGAATCAAATGGAATAGTAATTTTCGGATCATTCGTTTCGAAAACGTTGGGAAACCTCTCGAAGTTGACATTTTTTTTCGATTTGACGGCTGGATATTTCGGACTTCTTGTCCAAATGGATCGCGACCCAGAGTTCTCCACTGGAGTTCTTTTTTCCCAGCAAATCTTTCGCTCCCAGTCGTTCATTTCAAACACGTGGATATTTTTCTTACTATAGTAAGATCTAAAGCGGACAATTTCTCCCAGCTTCCTACAGGTATGGCTGTCTTAAACTCGTTCGAAACTTCTTTGGAAATTTGTTCTGTTTAAGTCAAAACATAGGCCGTCGATTTGAGCGGTTTATCTCGTTTACGATACACACGGACGTGCCGTTTTGCACTCGAGTTCTTGCACGCGATTCTTCACGCGTTTAATTGCTCGTTGAATATACAGTTTGTAAACCAAGGGTATTTTTTCAAATTTAAACCGTCGTGATCTAATTTATCTGTTAGCGTGTTTTGGTCTATACGTTGTGCTTGCGATGTCATCAAGGTCAAAGTGCTACAGATGTGGGAAAATGGGACATTTTGCGAAGGAATGTACATTGGAGAATTCAGGTGGTGCGTCCTTTGGAGGTAAGCGCGCTTCAAGCATTGTTGATCATTGGCTCTGATCTCAGGATACCTCCTATTTTATTTCCATTTTTCAATATTATTGTTTCACTCCACGATCTCGCCAGCTATTGAAGTCTCTTATCTCTGTGACAATTTACTACAAAATAAACTTTGTATGGCCTGGGAGGTGTGTACTTTCATAATTAAGAATGTAACAGTTACTATGGTATCAAATTCGCTTAACAGTGTAACTTTTATGAGCAATCATTAGTAGGCTTCATTTCGTGGAATTGGATTGACGTGTCCCAAGCATTTATTTTTTAAAAAGTATTATAATTTCTTATTGATGGACCAGAGCTTTATAGACCAAGTTCAATATATTAAAATTCAGTTGTAAACAAAAGGCATCATCTCAAGGCTCTGGGGAATAAATATAAGGATTTGTATGAGTCTATTCCCCAGAGCCTCGAGATGATGCCTTTTGTTTAGGACTGAATTTTAATATACCGAAAGTGGGCGATTCTATTTTACGTTCATCCAAAATGATGGCTTTCTTGGTAGACACCTAACAATCTTTTTACAACATCACCTGTTCTCACTGCACTATTCAAACAACTTGTAGCTCTTATTGTTCTAGTGTGTATTCCAAGTCTGTGTTTGTTTGGTAACCAGTTTTTTTACTGAGAAGTCATTTCCCCAACACCCAGCTTGCTAACAGGGTCAGTTGTTTTTGCTAACTGTAAATGAGTGTTGTGACCTTGATAGCATGTGTATTATATGTATATATATATATATATATATATAATGTGAAATGACGTGATAAATTGATCATCAGCTAAAAGTGCTCAATGGGTTTACCAGAGCTTTGAATAGATACGTAGACTTGAACTAGGTCAAAAACATTTATTTGCTACTCCGAGTTTCATGCTTCTCACGAAGCAATCATCAGGCAACTCTGATGATTGCTTCGTGAGAAGCATGAAACTCAGGTATCAGGCAACTCTGATGATTGCTTCGTGAGAAGCATGAAACTCGGAGTAGCAAATAAATGTTTTTGACCTAGTTCAAGTCTACGTATCTACATGTATATATATATATATACCGGTATGTATTTCAGAGAGTGCTTAACTCTTAGAGGAGCATTGACAATAATAAGAAACTTGTTCAAGACTTCAGAAGTCTGAAGTCTTGGACCAGCTTAAGGTTAATAAAAAGAAAGGTTCTAGACCCCTGGGGTGTAATGTGATAATGATTGTGGAGAAAAATTGGTGTAGTAACAAATTCCCAAATCAAAACCCTTGAATACAGGCGTTTTCTGTTAAGTGTTAATTGCATCTATTTCTATTCCTAGACTTGAACTCTGATCTTTTATTCAAACCGTGAGGTTGAAGGGTGCAAAGTTGTGCACTCCACAAAGCTTCTCTTGTAAGCAGGCGATCGTTGAGGCTATTGTTTTGAACAAATTTGCAATTTGAGTGATCACAATTGCCTCACTGATCGCTGCCTTACAAGAGAAGCTTTCTGGAGTGCTCAAGTTTGCACCCTTCAACTTAACGGTTTGAATAAAAGATCAGTGAGTTCAACTCTAGAAATAGAATTAGATACAATTAGCACTTTATTTTTATCACCCTAGTGTTATCATTTTTTAGTTGTGCCAGAAAACACCTGAATTCGAGTGCTTTGATTTGGGATTTTGTTACTACACCAATTTTTCTCCACATTGCCACATTATGCCCTTGGGTGCTTTGACCTTTCTTTTTATACGGTTAATTTTTTTATTTTTTATTTTTATTGCATTGTAAAAAATTATTAGCCTATTTTAGATGTAGTGATGAGAGATTTTTATTCCAAGTATTTTAAACCATGTACGTGCTACACTTTTTACCGGAGAAGCCTGAAGGGCGAAACGTCTATTAAAAGTGTTTGACCACTGAAGAACTTTGTTGTTTGCTCTCTTCACACAAACTATATAGTTATACATAATTAAATATATGTCAGAAATCAAGTGAGGCCTTATGCCACTGCAGATGTGAAGGATGGTGGAGGAACCTTCACTGATCAACAGGAACAGAAACTTCTTTTTTTGTGCATCACCCAAGGACAGAGAAAAATATCTGATCTGGGTGAGGATCGAAGCCATGACTTCCAGATTATATCACTGTTGCTCTACCAACTGACCTACAAGGCGGTACGGGAGCAGGCCGTCAAAGCGGGCCGGCTCCAGTTGGGAGTAGGTGCAGAATTGGCTATAACACAGAGCATAGACAATGGCACGCTTGATACATTTCCATCCCACTTCCCCCTTGCCACCCCCATTGCAATGTTCAATTAGAATAGTTTTAGAAATAAGCTCAGCTCTATGGAAAGCCAGACATGTTTCAACTTTGTTCCAGGGGAGGGATTTGCTTTATTCTCCACAGTGGCTAGAGACAGTATCCAAACAATGTCACTTGGTTCTTTTTAAACTTTATTTGGCTCACAGTCGAAGGTCTGACTAGAAAAAAGGTCACTTAATGAAAGCTAATACAATACACGATAACATATTTGGCCCAGTTTCTCACAAGAGGGAGAAGTGGAAAAAGAGCATTATTAATACAATAATTATTGTAAGGTACTCTGATAAAGGAAGAGCTGTATTAAAAGAATGAGGAAACAAACAAACAAACTCATTTTAGGGTTTGGGGTCAGGGTAAGTCATTGTGCCAACCATATTTATTGGTACACTAGGTGCTCCGTGGGTGTAAATTGGGTTTCCATGTGGTACATGTTACACAAAAACAGGGGGCACTGAGTTGGGTGGTATTGAAGGTGAGGAAACAGGATTTTCCCAGGAGTAATGCTGGCTGGGCCAATCCAAAAATAACAAAGAAAAAAGGCTAGTAATCCAGTAGGTACTCCTGGTAGTAGTAGCATGGGCCCAGACTGTTTGGCCATTTTTTTAATCCACCAATCACAGCCCAACTTCAAAAAGAGGCAAACTGCCTCATATGGGCCCATATTACTACTCCGGGTAACTCCTACAATGGAAGAAGCAAGCCAGGGGATCGAGCTCCAATGTGGCATATTTCCCATCATCCCCAGAGCTGCTCAGTCTGGAAACGAAACACTGCAGTAGTTTTGTTTCGTTTTCTTGGGAACGAAACATGTCTATTTTGACTTTAGGTGAGGTGTTGTGGCCAATCAAACTAGATGACTTTGCAGGGGAGTGACAGGAAAGACCTATTGTGCAACTTTTCCATTTTCCTGACAAAGGAAAAAACTGAGAAATTCAACTGATTTTCTGACTGGATTGCCTATGGCAACCCGGCAGTGATTAGTAAGAATTTTTCAAAGGTACGGTCTTCCTCCTGTTACTAATGTTTGATAATGGTTCACAGTGCTCCAAATTAGTTGTCGTCCAGTCGTCCCAGATGACCAGAAAGTTTACCAGGCAACCGGTTTTTGGTAAAATGAAAAGCCTGGAGTCCTTGATTTTGAACAACAGACAACCAAGCCAAAAATAGAAATGAATTACATACATGTACACTGTATGCAGCACCCGACTCACTTGTCAGTTTTCTATTGCCAATGTCTGATAGTAGTGTGAAGTTAACAATAATTGATTATTTTGCTGACGCTGAGCATTTTCTTGTGTGTTGATTATCTGTGGTAATTTTGAGACAACGTGTTGGCGATAGAGATTGAAGACTCCAATTTGAAAAATAATCATGCTAAAACTTAAACACGGATTTCCACAAAAATTAAACCACAGGTGCCCACTGAGAAATATGGGGCTCCAACACTCAACATTGCGTGCATTTACATTGTGTAATCATACATGTAGGTGGTTTCCTAATGGGCAACCAAGCATTTATCAGCCCAACCATACAGTATATGGCTTTAGTTGGCCGGCTTTTGAAAGTCAGGGACAACCTGGAATTTTTTTTAATTTCAAGCACTAGGTTTGTTAGTGACACTGTCTCCATATCTTCAAATTTAAATCAACTCTTTCCCTTTTCACTGCTGTCAATCACTGTAGTGAAATGGGTCACAAGTTCATTGCAAAAGAATTAATGTATAAATTAATGTGTTCTTAATGCAAGAGTTTGACTGAGTGTTCAACTTCATTTGTTGCAGAGCTGCAATTATTCTAGTACGGCATTGAATGAAGTAATGTCAGTCTTCTGTGTGCTGTACCCTTTTGTACCTAGAAAAATAAGCAAAACACAAATGAATGTTAAATTTACTCATTGACTCTTGAACCGCGCGCCATTGACGAGTAAAATCGTCTGGTGTTAGAGAGTAAAATCTATGAAGTCTCACTCCTGGGAGTCAGTGGTTAATAGCAAGGGACATAATGTGGTAATATCACGCAAACCTCATGACAGTTTAGTACTGAACCAGTATACATGTTTTTGGGAAAAAACTTGTTTTGGCTTGCTCTTTTGGGTGAAGGTCAATTTTTAAACATCAAATTTTTGCATGCAAATTAATTAACTAAGATTTCTTTTGGTTGCAGACAAGTCTTGTTATGGGTGTGGAGAAACGGGGCATATATCAAGGAACTGCCCTAAAAAAAAAGGTAATAATATTTTTCGGGATCTGAAATTGCACCTTTCTGGTCGCCAATGCGACTAAAAAATTGAGTACTGGCGACCAGAATTTCACAACTGGTCGCCAGTGGGCGACCTGCTATCAAGTTCAGAGCTGTTTGCCAACAGGTGTCTCACTTTTTATGAAAATGAAACAAGTTTTCCCGTTCACTACCTCCATAACGTTGCAAGCCGCAACGTTTTTCTCATAAAATATGTATTGAAAGAGATTCAAGGGACTGATGCGAGGAATGTAGCACAGTAACAACATGGCGGCTTGTGTGCGACAGAACGTGACTGGTATTTCCATGGCTGAAATTTTTAACAAGCAAAGGGGCAGATGGATTTCTTTATTACATTTGAGGTCGGACATATTTTCTCTCCAAAGTGTCCGCTTTCGAAAGCAAAAAATAATGCTCTACACATACACAAGACCGTACGGTCGTTGCTTTCTGGTATCCATAAAAAAGTTCAAAACGTGCATTTTCAGGCGAAAACTTTTGGCGACCACAATTTGCCATTTGGCGACTAAAATTTTTTATCTAGGCGCCAGTTGCCCCCTGTATAAAAAAAATGCTGAGCTCAGTTCAGGTACATGTACATGTACTTTTATTAATTTTATGCCACATTTCATCTGATGATAGATCGTTATTACTGTCACACAGCAAAGAAATAAATTCAAAACTGTTCAATGAAAAAGGCCATGAAAACAAAATGTGATCCTAGACGGGAAAACAGTGAATAAGGTGAACGCACGCGCACGGCATGTTAGCACGTTGAAACAAAAGGAGCGTGACTCAACACGTTAGCTGCATGTTAGTAGCCTTCCTCATTAAAGTTGGAGTTGTGAGAACACTCACCTCCCACCAATGTGACCCAGGTTCGGTTCCCGGACCAACGCCATAAGTAAGTTGAGTTCTTGTTGGTTCTCCACTCTGCTCCTCCGGTTTTCACCCCTCGGCAAAAACCAGCATACAGCTGATTCCAGCTGGCTGTAAGCTGTGCTCCAAGGTCACACATGGACGGTATAGTGGCAGCCAAAGGCACTATAGTATGCTTTTGGTTCGACCTTGTTGAGCTGCGTTGTTGCTGTACTTACGATGGCAATTAGCGTGACAATTATTATTATTTTAAGACAAAATAGTTTCACTCCCTATTATGGGTTCCCCATCGATGAGTTAAGTCTTGCAAAGGTTATTAATTTTATTCATTCATTCATCCATTCATTGCTTTAGCGCATCGAATCTTTCCAGATCCATCAGGACGGGAATCACTCAATATCGCCGGGTTCACAGCATCTGTAAATAGTCTGTCTCTCTCAATGTTTTCAGTTACCGAAACCTGGTGAATTAGTGGAACTTTCTAGTAGAAACCATGCTTATCTAGCGTGAATAGTAACTGTTTTCAGGCTTGATTGTTCGGGCAGCAAATTAGGTGACCAAGATATTTCCTTTGCACTGATTTTACAAAGTCTGGTACAGGAATGGTGTTGCAAACGGCGTGGAGTTTCTTGGTTGACCATTTGAATGAGAAATTATTGTCATAACTACATTGGTTTCCCGACGAGCCGACGCTTGTCGTAGGTTCATTGAAAGCATCCAACCCAATAACCCACTTTATCATATTATAAAACATAACTGTGCTGTGAGGGTGAATAAGCCATATAATCTGCGACATAAAAGTGAAGCGAAAGTCCCATACAACACATTTCGATTTAGGAATTTCGTCACTTATAAATATTCGTAATATGTATTTAGTAATTAATCAAAATTCGATATATTTTAAACAAGCATAGTACAAATTGTAATAATTATGTTTATTATATACGCAGCTGTTCTTGACCACAACCTGTAATTCAGTCTTGACTGCGAGAGGTTGAAATAAACAAATCATTCATTCATTCATTCATTCATTCATTCATTCATTATACTTGCACTTATTGGTCACTTTCAATAATGAAAGACATGTACAGGGTACCACTTTGTTTACGAACTTCAAGGTAAAATTAATATGATTAACTGTTTTAATCAAAATTAGTATTCAAGGCTTTGATAAAATCAGGAAGAGTGCACTTGGCCTGTTTTGACAAAAAAATAATCATGGACAGATGGATGTACAGTACATGTACATGTACATGGCAATGAAGAATCTTAACTGGCAAGAGGCAGGCTTGCCCCTCATGCGGCCATTTTTAGGAGTCTCATTTCACCTTTCACCTTTCACCTCCTTCCAGGAAGGTGAAAAGTGACTTCCCTAAGAGTGACTGCATGTGGCTAGAGGCAGAAAAGCCCCAGCCAGTGATCTTAAGAGAGACTTGTGTAAATGTGTAAACATCCCCTAAACTAACAATCAACTGGCCTCTGACTTCTGACTTTTTCCTCAGACGAGTGCTACAACTGTGGCCAGACGGGTCACATGCAGAGAGATTGCCCAGAGGGCGACAGTAGAGGCAGTGATAGATCTGAAGTCACTTGCTACAAGTGCGGCAAGGAAGGCCACTTCCAACGGGACTGTTCAGAAAATGGCACAGGGAATTCTCCTGGAAGATGCTATCGCTGTAACAAATCAGGCCACTTTGCCAGAGACTGCCAAGATGACAGCCCTTCGGATACCCTATGCTACCGTTGTAACAAAAGGGGTCACTTTGCCCGCGAGTGTCCAAGCTCTGATCAGACGTGTTACAGCTGTGGAAAGACTGGCCACTTAAAGCGAGACTGCTCAGAAAATGATGTGACTTGTTACAGGTGTAATGAGACGGGACACTTTGCGAGAGATTGTCCCGAAAATTACGAGTGAGGAGGAACCCTTGCTGCACGTGGACATTCTTGGTTTGATTCCAAAGAATCACTTACAGTATTATTTTATGTGTGGGTTTTTAGAAGACTGTTGTCCAAGCATTAAGGTAATCAAGTGGAAGAGCAGGCTGGGTCTTGTTGAACAAGGCTGTATGCAAAATGCGGTCAGAAATTATAACATCCATGGGTGGATGATTCTTCAGTCTTGTAAAAATTGCAACAATTAGTATGTTTCGGTGTGAACAAATGTGTCATGCCATGATGAAATTAGCATCTTGAGTTGAAGTAATCTTAGGAAAACTCTTTTTTATGATTGTAGATGTATTTCATTCTAAACAAAATTCAAAATTAATTATGTCACTGGACAAGGTTGTTACATTGTTACTAACAATAATATTACTGTTTCTTGAATTCCTGGACAGATAGCATGAAAGCAACAGTTCTGTGCCAACTAGCAAAATACAAATTCCTGCAAAATAAAATGGCACCATGATGAATTGGAGTAAATTTATTGTCCCAAGAATTGTACATAAAATAATGGTAATGAAGGCATGGGTCCCTTAAAGCTCTTTTCGCTTCACATCTATCTTTTTCCACAGTTTCTGTCATTGTGGGTAACAGTATGGTTACATTCTATGGGCACCATTTTATTGCGCAGGAAGTGAAATTCAATGCAATTTCGGAACATAGGGACCTTCAAATTATTGTTTGGTGATTTCTTAGAACTCCAAAGAGAGGATTTGAAGATTCTGTTTTCAACTCTCTGTTAAAGGTCTTAAGGATGATGAACTGACCCTCACACATTCACCACAAATGTATGTATGTATAGTGATATGTAATCTTGACGTTGAATGACTGCCTGCAAAATGTACATTGTAAGTGTATTTTTTTAAATTTTCCCTTTGTTGAATCAATGTGAGTTTTTCAAGGGATAATAAAAATATTTTTTTATCCCTTGAAGAAGTACCACAGTGATTTGACAAAAGTAAAATACAAAAAAAAAAACCAATCAGCAGTGGTCGTCAACTACAAAGTAGGGAGTTTAAGATCTACGACGCCGACGTTGACGAAAGCGTCACCTCAAAATATAATGTTGCACTATCGCAAGTTTCTCGCGGTTTGGCTATCTTGTTCGCTTCCTACAATGTGGGCGAAGTATCCTAAAAATAAATAATTTGGTACTAGCAGTTTCAGAGCAAAAATAGAGAACCAAATATTCACATTTGAACGCTCACATTGTCGTCAGAACCTCAGATTTGGTGATTTCACATTGTTGTTGTGCAGAGAACCGCACGTTTATGTGCTAAAATGCGTGCGCACTTGCAACACAATTATTTTTCCTCTTTTAACCAATGACGTTGTTTTGTGGCGTTCTTGTTGACCACCGTGTCATAGATCTTAAAGTCCCTAGTAGGGGCAAGAAGATGACTGCCTGGTCATTTTGGTATAGACAGTTATCACAAAAAAAATTGATTTCTTTGCATTTTTATCTTTTGTTGAATTGCATCTAAATCTCTCTAGGAATAAACCTCACTTATTTTCAAGAAAGGCAGGACAGAATAAAAAAATTCCGTTTTTTTTTTACTGTCCAAAATAATGACAAAAGCCAAAAGTGTTTCTTTCATTTGAAAGGTTTTATGTTCAAGGTCAGTGCATAGTGTGGTTGTTTTCTCAATCCCTTCTGTGAGAGTAGCACAAGGGAAAAAACATGCATGATGGCATGATGAAAGTTCCAAGCATTTAAATGCAATTTCAAGCTTTTTTAGCAGATATGACGAGGTGGTCTTTGTGTGATTAATTACAGACACAGAAATTCGATTATGGCCTTCCCATTTCAGTTTTATTACAGTAAGCCTTGATAATTGCTTCAATGTAGTGCTAGAGCTAAACAACCCATGTTGGGTGATGCAAAGGTAACATTTTTCTTTTCAATGATTATTGTTGGTCAGTCTAGCTCGGGATCCAATGTGGTCACCTAAAAGTTGTTATGAGGCAATTGTGAGAGGGTCTCTGTCACAGGCCTTAAAGGAAACCTCCACTAAAACGAGAATAAAACTTCGAAATATTTAACATAATGTCTACAATCAAAATTGTTCAAACGTTTTCCAATGGAATCATTTGTTACCCGAAATAAATGAGTTTCAGAAACGCTTGTTTTGGTTTTCAAATTTCCTGGGGGCCGCCATCTTGAATAATTGTGACATATTATGGTTGCTCTTTTGTATTTGCACAAAGAGCTTTTGTTTTAAAACAATAGGGCAACCGTGACACGTCACAATAATATTAAAGATGGTGGCGCCCAGGAAATTTGAAAACCAAAACAAGCGTTTTTGAAATTAATTTATTTCGGATACAAACGATTCCGTTGGAAAACGTTTCAACAATCTTGATTGTGAGCATTATGTTAACTATTTTAAAGATACATTCCTGTTTTAGTGGAGGTTCCCTATAATTTATGCTGTTTCCTTGTCAAACCACATAGAATTCATCCTAAATTATTACCTTTGCCTTAGAATTAAGGTTTTTTGCAAATAATTATGTAAAGATCTGGGATAGATTCTCACAGAAGGAGCATTTAATAGTTGATGTTCCAAAGCTAAAAGTGAGAACAAAAAATGTCCCAATTGGTTTCTAGTTGTAACCCATTTCCAACCTTGTTATTCATAACAAAAAATGGTAAAATGTTTATTATTAATATTGTCCCGGCTTAGTCTCTAGTAAATTGCCTGTCTGTCACTAGTTTTGGTCTTCATATTATTGATTTCAAGACATTTTAGCCTTAGCTTCTCTTGTAGCAAAAGTTGCTTTCAGTCAGGGTCAAGTTATTTGAGAGCTGATCAATAAAAATTATTTTGCCTTTCAAGAAAGGATTAATTAATGTAATTCGACAGTCAAAGGTCAGCAAAACAAGAAGGCTAACTTGAAATTATAATTTTTAAATCTTGTGGAAATTTTTTGATTGAAACTTGCCAGTTAGTATTAATCCAAGATTGGCTTGGTCGTACTTTGAACACCTGCACTCATGGCTCTCGACTTGAAATGGTTACAGCGCTTTTCATGAACATGTAAATTCCAGTCAATGGTATTATTCTTTGCAGCTGTCAGTCATGATTGCTTAACAGGTAGAGCAGCCTCATTCCCAGGAGTACTCCCTAGGTCCTGGGGACGAGGTTGACCACTTTTAAAAACGAAAACTGATATAGTGGATCGACATAGCCAATCACAATGCCAAACGTGACCCTGTTACTTGTTACTACATTGTAGTGATTAACAGCAGTGAAAAACCATAGTCAATCACAATGCCAAACGTGACCCTTTCACTTGTTACTACATTGTAGTGATTGACAGCAGTGAAAAACCAGGCCGTTGATTGGCTTATGCACCTAAGGTGTAGATCAGGCCTCGATTGTTTAAAAGGTGGGTAACGCTATCCACCGGAGAAATCACTTTCCAGCGGATAAACACCAGCAAAATCAATTGAATTATCCAGTGGATAGTGATTTATCCGGTGGAGAGCGCTATCCACCCTTCGAACAGCTGGGGCCAGATGTTTGTGTACTGGACGTTATTGTAGCATCCTTCAAATTTAAACTGGCTTTGAAATATTTTCACATGTGTTAATATTTACATACCACTCTACAGCTAGGAGGAAATGAGGATACAATAAGTTGTAATCTCAGGAAAGTCTTTTGTGTATTTATTTCTGAACGAAAGAGAGATTTAATTATTTTCAAAGTTGTCATTGCTTTGGATGAAAGTTGGAATAAAGTGAAGTAGAGGTGGAGGCACTTGACAAAGATTTCATGTTTTTGAACTGTTATTTCTCGTTGAGAGTTTTGTTGTCACGCAAGGTAGCGTTGCGTGATAACTCAAGTTATGTGATCTGTATTTCTTAAGCTTTCCGGTCAGCCGACTTCCGCTTTGATTTTCCATCAAGGCCATGGGTCACATTTTCATTACGAATACGTTATCAAGCTGAATATACATCTGGAGTGTCGTATTTTTTCCGTGGAATCTTATGAGAGTACGAAACTGGCTGGGAGAGCCGCTAATATCGCTTGTCTATGACTTTTTATATAATAACCAAATCAATGCGCGGGCTCTGATTGGTCAATCAGCTATGGTTTATTGTGCCCCTAAACTCATGGAAAAATCGCGCGTCTTCTGAATTATTATATAAAAGCAAGAGACCACAGGTTTCTATGGTTTCTAGGCATGATAAATCACTTGGAATGTTGGAACAACACTAGTCGAAGAATTCGTAAATTACGAATTCTTCTCGTTTTCTACCAACATCCCGCGTGGTTTATCAGCCTATAAACCATAGAAACAAGTTGAACAAGGCCAAAAAACGAACACTTTCAGTGACAGATACTACGACCTTCCACGGCCCCTCTTGGGTAACAGCCATGTAGCTGCATGGGCCACCCTGGCGTGCCCTGGCTAAACAAAGTTTTACCAGAAATATGCTTGAACCAAGTGTTGTTTACATCAAAATAGATATGCCAGTGAGTAGTCTCATTTGCAGCCGTCTTTCAGTATGTCACGCAACGCTCACCCGAAAGGAACGGCTACTCACAGTGGAACTACATTTCTTTCTCGGATTGAGCCAATCACAGCTACAGTTCCATTTTTTGAAACTGTATCGTGTGATTTGACCAATAATACCTCTCGTTTCATCAATGCGCTCGATCACCACAAATATGCAGGTCTGTTGTCTGTATTTTTCAAAGCGACCGCGTTGTATGGAACGCCATAACTGTCTTAGGATACTTTTGGTTGCGATATTTGGTGCTTGCGTACTTATAATTGATGCTAAAATTATATTCTCAACCTCGGTTAATGCATTTCTCATGCTCTGATTGGTTTACTCAATCTCGGTTATAACCTCATATACCTTAGTTTGACCTTATATAAATTCAGTTATATGGCAAATGATTGCGGTAAGCGTTGCTACGTCACAATTATTTCACCAGAACGCGAGATTTCTCTCCGAAAAAGCAAAAAAAAAGTTTTTGTGGAAAGTTTGGATCAATTCCGATATTTATAAATACGCGAAAAGGTACAAAATGTTTTTGCGATGAGCCTGCGTCTGTCTGGCCACAAGGTCTTACACAACATCGCATCTTCATTAAGTTTTTTCGATTTCGCTCAATTTCGCTCGTATTTCGTACTTTCAAACTTTTCGAGTTTAAGGAATTTAATAAAACAATTATTCCATTCGCGCTTGTTGGACATGAGGCTGGTTACCATGTTATATCCAACGCGCGCTCATGGAATAATTGTTAGTTATTATACATTGGTGTCACAAGCTCGATTTTGATTGGCTATAAGCACGCAGCTAATTCTTGCTTGCTCTGCTTCTCTTACGTCATACCTACAGACAATAGATTATATATATGTAGAATTGACGTCATACCTACAGACAATAGTTTTATGCATGCAGAAGTGACGTCACCTAACACTAACCAGCAGTTCGATCAGTTTTGTCATGGCGGAGCTCAGCTCAAGAATATGCATAATAAAACAATTATTGAATTCGGTTTTCGCATGTTAGCGATAATTATCAAGGCCTCAGTTTGTGTTATCCGCCTCAGCCTTCGGCTTCAGCAGATAACACAAACTTTGGCTTTGATAATTATCGCTAACATGCTCAACCTTATCCAATAATTGTTAATTATTATTCATTCAAAATATTTACCCGTTTCTGACTGGTTAAGACCATACACATAATTCACCATAACCAGCTGCTGTTGACCAAATTTGGAAATAATTTTGTCGTATTGAACCGATGACGTCAAAGGTGCAGCCCGCTGCAGATTATTGAACCTCGGCCAATAACACCTTCCTTGGTCTGCAAAATTCTTCATATCCTACTCAGCCTCATTCAATAATTGCTAAACATTCGGTGTTTACTTCGTTTTATTATTCCACTATGACGCCATTTTACCATATTTGGTCAAGACAACGCGCAAAATATGAGACGGTAATACACTGTAGTGTCCCGGTTTCACCGGTTTAGAACAGAGCAAATACGGACTCAATGAAAGAAATTGTTTTCAACGCGATGCAAAGCCTGAGAATTTAGCTTGTCATCGCTTGTCTCTCGTCATTTCGTTTATACAATCAAATAAAGGACATTTAGCTGGCTTTCTGTCCTGTTTACATCGTTCGCAAGTGCCCCGAAGGACAGACGATGCATTTTTTTAGAAACACTCTTAACAGATAAAATTGAATCAAAATAACACCTTTTTGTAGTGGAATAATAATCTCTTATTCGATGGTTTAACATATACACTGTAATACTCACGGACATTTTGCTCATTGCTCGTATTTTTCCTCGCCCCTGCAGGGCTCGGAAAAATACTACGCAACTCGCAAAATATCCGCGCGTATTACATGTTAACCCATCGAATAAGATGTATATATTCGATGCTTAAATCATTACATTCGGTGTTAACTTCATTTAAATCGTTATATTCGGTGTTTACTTCATTTTATTCTGTGCATACTTCACTATATTCGGTGGTCATTTTATTATACTGGGTGGTTTCAACCTCGCCGAGAAGGTTGGGCGCCCAGTCCTCGGCGGAGAAACGCCCTGG
The DNA here is from genome assembly GCF_036669935.1 of Montipora foliosa. Lineage (NCBI taxonomy): Eukaryota > Metazoa > Cnidaria > Anthozoa > Scleractinia > Acroporidae > Montipora > Montipora foliosa. Next base: position 31,819,759 of record NC_090875.1, read on the forward strand.
GAACGAGGTTGGGGTGGTTTATTCGTTCGCTGTTCATTCCATTACATTCGGTGTTTATTTCATTACACTCGGTGACTAAATCATCCAATTTGGTGGTTCCGACAACTGGTGAACACTTCATTATCTTCGGTCCTACCAACATTAGCGACCTTCAGATTGAAGTACGAGGACGACTACGACTACGAGTTTACAGTTCTGAGCACGCGCATTTCGAAAATTTTTGTTCGTTCACTGTAATGCGCGCACCCAGTAAGGAAACCTCGTACTCGTTGTCGTTCTCGTGCTCCAATCTGAAGGTCGCTATTATGCTCGGTGCTAAAATCATATCTTCGGTGGTCTTTTCGTTATGTTCGTCACCCAGCGAAAATTGCCTCCCCCCCCCCCCCCCCCGGGCTATGTTGGTGTCCCTCTGAGGGACATCTTGAGTGGTACCCTTTGCCGAATAACTCGAGTTTGAAATATCGCAGTCCTTTAAACTTTTGAACCGGGCAGTTGATGGACTTGCTATTAGCAACTTCTAGTTTTAAGTCATATTTAAGCGTTGTTGAGAGATATCTGTCCGTCCATTTGGCTGCCTGTCCAACCGTCCGACCGTAAGTCTGTTTGTCTGTCTATTTATCTGTCTATCACGTTAACTAGTAGTTTAAGGGCTGAAACTGCCCTGAAGAAGTTTGTACCAGTGCGTAAACTCGATGGTTATACTTCGGCACCATAAAAGGTAAACAATTAGTTCTCTTGTACAGAAATGTATATTTTTTTAATGAAACTAGTTTTCAGATATTCTGTGTTCTATTAGAACAGTGTCAATATGTACCGTAAGAATGTACGGACTTTATACAAAACAAGTTCTAATATCTTGTATGTTTTGATATGATAGAATGCCATACTTAAAATAAAACTACCAAGCATTCATCTGTCTACCTACTTACCTGCCTGCCTACCTACCTACCGACCGACCGACCGACCGACCGACCTACCTACCTACCTACCTACCTACCTACCTACCTACCTACCTACCTACCTACCTACCTACCTACCTACCTACCTACCTACCTACCTACCAATCTACCTACCTACCTATCCATCTCTGTGATCCAGGAGCCAATGACAAGGAGCGAACAACTCATTGGCCGAAGCGGAAAATACCATAATACTCTTTGTTTGTCCCCCCCCCCCAATTTTTGAATGAGTATTGTTCAAGTCCAAAGAGAACAGGAAACAATGCTTATGCAAAATTTTGGGGGACAAACAAAGAGAATTATGGTATTTTCGGACTCGGCAATACCCCTTCTTTCTCCGGAATAAATAATTAAAATGTTAAATTATGCACCTGAGACGTAATCCTGAGTTGGCAATACTTGGCAAGAGATTACTGAGCTATAACTCAGATAAAAAATGAGTTGTAAGCTCCAACACATGGACTCCCGTACAAGAAACAAATTGACTCTATGTTAGACACCGGAAGTTATTATCGTCGATTGCGTAAACTTTTCTGCCTAAATATCTGTAGTGTGATCTGAACAGCCAATAAATAAGAGAATATGACAGATAAAGGAAATAGTTAGATGGCCTTCGGCGCTGTAAAATTGATAATAGTTTAAACAGCATGTGGTTTTTTCAGAGACTGAGAGAGTGAGAGTGAAGGCTGTGTCAAGCCAGCCTGTGATCGAATAAACCCAAAAGATAATAAACTTGTGATTTCTGGAGAACACGGCTTAATGGGACGCGAGCATTCTTCACATTTCAGTCTTCGGCAATTCTTAGCAAGTTCTTAAAATCTAAATTAATTCAAAGCCTCCACGTTCCAAACGAGAACCTTTCTTGGAAAAAGAGTATTCTTTTCTCTATATCTGGCTTACGAACATTTTTGTTGACCTCATTTAATTTCTTTTCCCAACACGAGCTCTTCGCGTGTCAGTGTTAAATCTCGCATGGTTCACCCATCTTTCCCGTGCCTTCTGTGACTTCGTTATTCTAATCTTTGCTTTTGTTTGTCAAAAGAACTTTCCAGGCCGTGCTTTTTCTGCTGGCTGCCTGAGAAGCCTCGTGTGCCCCTCGGGACTTTGCTTGCACTGATTCGCCCCGAATTCGGGTCGCGCGGGACGCTCGCAGACTCAGCGCATGCGCCGCCTTCATTTTTGCCTCCATGTCAAGGATATATTTTGGAAAAAGGCTCTTTTCGTCGTAACGCATGTGGAGATCTGCAAAATACACAAAAAGACCACGTTCAATGGGAGCAAGAAAGGTATTTCGAAAAAAAACTGCGAAGGAGGTCACCAAAATTCCTCCAGTCCCCCCCCCCCCCTCCCCTCTACACGCGCTAACATGGAGAATGAATCAACCCACGGCCTCCTAGCCATTCCCATAATCTTGAGATCAATAAACCAACCCACTTCTCATACCTCTCCCACAAACAAAGTCAGTAATAAGTGCTGCCATACCCTTCCCCAATAAATAGAAAGAAACGAACAACCCACCTCCAACCCAACGAAGAGAATCAAGGAACCAACCTTCCTCCTACTACCCCTCAAAGTTCAGAAAACGAAATCGCTTTACCCCCACAAAACCCCCCCCACCCCTCCCCACCCCTCCCCAAATGAAAGGGCGATTACTAAAATAATGACACCAGCCCACTCCTCTTCCTGAAAAAACCCTCCTTCACAACCCCCCCCCCCCCCCCCCCTCCTCCTCAGCCTTCCTCAAACAAAAGTTAAAAGACAAAGGCATTTAACCAACCTTCTCCCTGCACACAGAGAAAAATGAAAAAGCTCAACGCCCCCTCGTTGACAAGCAAAGGGCAGTGGATAGACTTAACTCCTCTTACCCTCCCCCAAAAAAAGAAATCAGTGAACCAACCCAATTCTTCCTGCCCTCTCCTCCCAAAAAAGGCACTCTTTTAGTCACAAGTTGGGAATGAAGTTACTTACTATCTGCCACAACTGGTAAGGATGGCAAGAAGGTATCTTTGCTCCGACGCTTTCCCGATGAACTCTGGGTAAAATATCGTTCAGGGTGGGCGACAAAATCCGGTTTATGAATTGCACCAACTTCTTGCAGGTCCGAAGTATCTAAAGACTGGAAAAGAAGCGAAAAATAATTGATTCACTGAAAGATAATCTAGGATTTTGTTCATCGGTATTAGAAGACTGAATAAGGAGTTTAAGATACGACGGCTACGGCGAGATTAAGCGTCACCGTCGTACATATTAAAGTTCCTAATATTGAGCGTTCCCGCTCGAACGATGAGCACCGAAATTAAAGCGAGAGAACATAGCAAGATGAGCGCAACATCAACGAGAACGTCATCTCGCAATATTATTGGAACGAGGAAAATAATCGATTGTGCTGCACGTCAAACGTCGATTTTTATCAAGAACTTAATGAACTTAAAGCAAATCTTTTGTTATTTAAATTTTGCCAACCACAGAACAAAGGCATCTTTTATCTCGAGACCCAATTCCCGGTTTTCACATGACGTCACGACCGCCATGTTGGTGCCCCTAAACAAAGAAAAGGCGGCCATGTTGGTGCCCCAACCAAATCCTCCACGAATTTATTATGCAAACGCTTCCTTTTGTTTTCGTTGAAAAACATGGCTGTTGATCTCGTGAGTGAAAACCAGCAATAGATCGCTGGTTGGCACATTAATGACAATAGGTTGACGTAACGGTGAGCATCACCATACAATCTTCAGCAAAAAGATGTGGTAAAATGTGTGTCGTAAGTGCAGCAACGTGCAGCACGATTATGTATCCTCTTTTAACCAATGATATTGCCGTTGTGTGGAGTTACCGTTGCCGTAGCCACTGTCGTTTCTTAGAGCGGTTTTCAATTGAATGTCGAATGTAATTAGCGAATTGCTTTGGTTTATGATTACTTCACTCAGTGATTGGTTCAAAGTTCTCGCGCCACTTTTTCAACCAATCAAAAGTGAAAACAAAACCAATCGTGGCTCGCGCGTGCACATTTTCCCGCGCTGTGTCGGCTACGTGTAATTACTTTGAGTTTTGATTGGTTTACCGGATTGTCTCCGCCTTTTTTGATTGGCCAAAGTAATTACTTTGGTTTTGGTTTTACTACACTCGATTGAAACTCGCTCTAAACTAATGATTCAATAGACCATTTTCGAATTCTCACGGCTGGACTGGATCTAGTATGAAATGGAGGCTAACGCGGGCAAATCTTTTCAAATGCAAATCAATTTGCCCGCATTAGCCTCCATTTCATGCTAGATCCAGTCCAACCGTTAGAATACGAAACTGGCCTATTCATACCGCATATGGGCCGGATGGTGCCTGGCCTGTCTTCTCCCAGTTAAGGTATGGTAAATTAGGAATTATCTGAGGCTGCCGTCTTTCCCTCTTTTCAATTCTCTTTTCCTGATAAGCCTTTCCTACAATTAGCAAACCATATCCATTAGTTATTTTTTTTCTCTTGCCCAGTAGACCATTTTAAACTTTCTGCAATTAAGACATCTGCACGGGCGTGGTGTTCGAAGTACAATATGCATTAACCGAGGTTAACGACCATGGCAAGTTTCCCTGGCTCAATTGTCAAGCAAAATAAAGGGGGAAATACATAGGAAATAAATCGATGACGGCCTTAGGGAAGCAGTGCTGGCGCAGCGGTGAGAGCACTCGCCCAGGTATTCCGGTTTTCCCCTCTCCTCAAAAACCAACATTTGATTTGATTTACGTTAATCTGAGTTGATTTTAATTACAGAGTCTCCATTTAGTGCCCCAGCGCTAGAAGAATAGACACTTAAAGTTCATTTGAGATCAAAACCCACTTAAAATTGGAGAGATAGCTAATTTTCACAAGTTCTGAATTTTCACAAGGGTGAATTAGATAATAGTGTTGCTCTATCATTTTGCGGTCTTGGCCTAGCACTAAGGGCCGCCAATTTTAACCAATCAGAAGAAGCCATGTCACGCGTGACCGCTTCTGCCATTTCTTTTTCAGGGACATGACAACTGATATTCAAGGGAACGGGTGTTCTAAAAATAGACTAATTTGTGACTGTGCTGGGGAGACCACCCATGCCATAGCAACACTCTTATCTAATTTACTCTTGATTTATAATAATAATAATCATAATCATAATCATAATCATAATCATAATCATAAATTATATTTACCCAGGAAGCTCCTTTCACGCGAAAGTGGTTTTCAGGGAGGTCCTGTATCCAATTGAGTTGGAAATTTAGAAATGTTGGTTTTTGAGGAGACGGGAAAGCCGGTGGACCAAGAAAAAAATCTCTCGGAGCAGAGTAAAGAACCAAAAACAACCTTAGCCCACCAATGGCTACGAGTCCGGAATCGAATCCGGGCCACATTGGTGGGAGGCGAGTGAAAACACCACTACGCCATCCCTGCTATTTGAAGACAAGTTGTTCATTAATGACACGATGCCAACAAGTCGATTTTTGACGAGAAGGGAGAACTCTCGGAGCAAGGAATAAACCCATCAAACTCAACCCAAATATGACGCTGAGTCTGGGAATCGAACCCAAGCCATCAGCCACGTAAGCTAACCTAGTATGGTTTGTTGCCACGTTGACACCCGAAACTCGGGGTCAAATTTTTCATCTGCAAAAAGCTGTTGCTCATCTGCACCAGTATCTTCTTCGACGACTTCTTCTTCATCATTGCTCCCGCTCTCCGTCTTTTATAAAAATTAAAAAAAGGACCATTTAACAGAAGATAGGGAACATCGTGCAAAAAGAAAAGACAAAAAAAAAAAACGTTTGAGTAGATCTCGAGTGCGTCGATTATGGAATCAGGTCCAAGCGCACAACGTCCGCCAGTTTGTTATGCCTCCTCCTTCCCCCTTGTGCCACCAGTTCCCCCCCCCCCCCCTCCCCTAGCCTCCAATTTGAGGGTGAAGATTACTTTGATCTTCTTGGGGCACCTTTTATGGCTGGCTGTAGTGTTCTTTATCCCTACCCACACCCCACCCCACCCCCAACCAAGAACTGAGAGGAGTGGGGAAAACGAAGACGATGACTTAGCACACTTTGATGTCGTTACAATCAAAACCTGTTGACGACACCATGGCAAGTTTTGAGAAATATGGGTGACAATAATGATAATACTTTATTTAACCACAAGTTACCTTGGAGCTATAAAACTCGTTTTAACGTGAACGTGAAATCAGAACTGGTTAAAAAACGCGTTCACGAAAAAAGTCGAATTTCGACGAACCTGTTCGGCCTGTTTCGTCCGCTCGGCTTGTCTTTCTTCCTCCGAAATGGGTTCAATCTTCCAATGCTCTTCCTACGGCGAAAGCAGACAGCGTAACTTTAGCAATTAACCGTGCTCTCAACAAAAGATCGTCATTGGTAATGGAACAACTGAAAGGCCTATATTTCCCCAAGAGACACTGCGCGCCGCGTTGAATTTCGCACAGACGGCAAATCCGAAAATCACCCGATCAAAACGCTGGAACTATTTCAAGACAAAAACACAAGCGCGCAATCTCTTTTGGGCGAACATGGACCTTTAAGCAGTTTTAAGGGATGGGACGGGATCCATGGCCGTGCGATTGGACAACACACTGCTCTGCTACTAAGCAGGAGCTCTCTTCAATCTCATCAGCAGAGCTCTTCTCTTTTGCGCATGACTGAGTCAGAGAAGAGCTCTGGGGTCATGCGCAGGCATAAGACCCGAGGCCCTGGTGACGAGAATGGAGCTCTCATGAGTTCTTGTTACATAACAATACCAAAGTAATTACTGTGGCCAATGAAAAAGGACGACAATCCAGTAAACCAATCAAAACTCGAAGTAATTACACGTAGCCGACACAAAGCGCGGGAAAATGTGCACGCGCGAGCCACGATTGGTTTTGGTTTTACTTGTGATTGGTTGAAAAAAATGGCGCGAGAACACTGAACCAATCAGAGTGAGGTAATCATAAATTAAAGCAATTCGCTAATTGCTTTTTTCGACACTCAATTGAAAACCACTCTAGCTTGTATCAGGAGCTCATCAAAGGGAACTTCGTCTCCCATACTTGGCATAGGAGTCAACCATTTCCCGAGTAAATTTATTCATGAAACGCCTCCCTCGGGAGATTCAGTACAGCCACTGTTGTAAAAGCTAATCAAAACAGAGCTGTCTGCTTCGAGGAAAATGTAGCACGCCTTTCTTGGGAGATTCAGCACGCCCACCGGTGTAAAAGCCAATCAAAACAGAGCTGTCAGCTTCGAGGAAAATGTAGCACGCCTCCCTTGGGAGATTCAGCACGCCCACTGTTGTAAAAGCCACTCAAAACAGAGCTGTCAGCTTCGAGGAAAATGTAGCAAGCCTACTGTTGTAAAAGCCAATCAAAACAGAGCTGTCAGCTTCGAGGAAAATGTAGCACTCCCCCTTTCTGAGATTCAGCACGCCTATTGTTGTAAAAGTCAATCAAAACAGAGCTGTGTGCTTCGACGAAAATGTAGCACGCCTCCCTTGGGGGATTCAGCAAGCTCACCGAAGTAAAAGCCAATCAAAACAGAGCTATCTCAGCATCAAGGAAAATGATACTTTTTGCGTGAAAAACCTGTTTCTAAAAACAAATTTACTCGGGAATAGGTTCACTCAATGAATTACTGGAGATTGAGGTTCCCCTTGATAACCTCCTGCTTATATCCATTCTTCAGTACTTGCTTAACAGCTAATAAGCAATTTTGGCCTAACGTTTGCCTCAATCGCGAAACTAAGGTTTCTTAGAAATTAGATGATGACGCCAAAAGTTGCGGTATTTTACCTGTCCAAATATTCCAATATGGCGTCCTTCTATATCCCATAATGCCACGGAACAGTCACTTGAAGCTGTAAGTACCAGCAGCCTCTCTGAGCGAGTAAACAGGTGAATGCTATTGATAGTGTCTGTATGAGGTTGGAATTGCTTGACAAGAGCTGGAATCGAAAAAACAAACAAACAAACAAACAAAAAACAATCTTGAGTTCAAATCCCATCTTGGAATAACACTTTTCTCAATTCTAGCCAACGTTCAGCCGTATCGACCCAAAAAAACAATGCACAGTATCACCCAACTAGTGGTTTAATGCAAATCCTGCATTTCAATTGGCTACGCTACTAGAGGACTATTAGTAATAGTCCTCGAGTAGCGAAAAGCGTGGCGCTTTCTTTCGTTTTATTGCCAAATAAATATTTCTTCAACTTGCATTTGCTAACTTTATTATTGCCTTTTCTGTCCGACTAGTTGGCTGATACTAAAACAATTAGACCCTTCGCCCTCAAGGGACACGGGTCAATAGCTATTGACCCGTAGCCCTTGCGGGCTACGGGTCTAATTGTTAAATATATCATCAGTGAACTGCGTTGTTTCTCAATATTAACAAAGGAGAAGTGAAAGGCATAGCCTTTCTTCATAAGGGTGTTACTTGAAAGTGCCTTTCGAAATATTTGTAAATACAAAATACATGAATTCCTTCACTGTTTGATCAGCCTTTCATTTCTCGTTTGTTAAAATAGTTACGCTGATTAGATCCTTCACCAGGATGCGCGCTTCTTTTTTGTTACGTTGGTCCTTGCTGCTTAACAATTAGACCCGTAGCCCTTGCGGCCTACGGGTCAATAGCCCATGAGGCGAAGCCGAATGGCCTATTGACCCGTGGCCCTTGAGGGCGAAGGGTCTAATTGTTTTAGTATCACCCAACTAGTCGGACAGAAAAGGCAATAATAAAGTTAGCAAATGCAAGATGAAAAAATATTTATTTGGGAATAAAACGAAAGAAAGCGTCACGCTTTTCGCTACTCAAGGACTATTACTAATAGTCCTCTAGTGGCGTAGCCAATCAAAATGCAGGGTTTGCATTAGTCCACTAGTTGGGTGATACTAATACAATTTAGTTTTAACACAATATTACAATGCTTAAGACTATGCCACAAGGAACAAATGTTGACTCTTCTGTCCTTAATAATCATTCTTAAAGCCGATGGCAAACGATTCATCATCTGTTGATCAAAAAATCAATTGTTGCGATTTTTGTTAGAAATATGTTGAACAGCGTATCACGTCACGTTGTCTGCTAAATTAGGCCATTCAAAAAGTTGAGCGTTGTGGAAAAAATTCGAACGACCTCCACTTTGCTCAGCAAGTTGTCACAGGAGTTAACCAACAGCCTTAACCAAGCCCGAAAACCCGCTCAACAGCATGTGACGAAATTAGCCTCTGCCAAGTGATTTATGATGGAAATCAGGACTAAATTGTGACAGCTTGAGTACTCACGTGGTGGACAATCATTATCGGCAATGGATCCGACACAATATTCGGTGATGTCCCAAACCTTGATGACTCCATCAGCATCGCCGGTCACAAGATAAGAATTTGTATCATCAACAGTCATTGTGAGAAAGCCAGCTAGAGAGAAAGAAGACAGACGTGGATCGTCTCGGATCATTTTCGTCAGGAGTCCATTACCCGGAGCCTCCATCTTCCATATTAACCTTCTGAGTCAACCCTGTCCCGCATCTTTCTATTTTTAGAAGCACCTCCCAGGGGGGCTTTACTGGGTGTTTTCACAATAGCCAATCACAAGAGACCTATGGTCACCCATTTATTACGTCACATACGTATGTGACGTATGTGAACCACTTCACGTATGCTCTCAGTCACATACGTCACATACGTCAAAATGTAGCAGTTCTAAAAATAGAAAGATACGGGACAGGGTTGACTCAAGGGTACAATACAGATGGAAGCTCCGGGTAATGGGCTCCTGTTTTCGTTTATGCACTAAGGGGGACAAAAACCATGGAGAGTCAACCATAGGACACAAAGTGTTCTACAATGGTCGACCTCCGAGGGTCAATGAGCGTCACAGGGAATACACTATACAATAGACAGACCACAACACCGGGAACTCCATGCCCTACTCGTTGCGAATTGTTGGTTTTCACTCACGTGATCAACAGCCATGTTTTTCAACGAAAACAAAAGAAAACGTTTGCATAATAACAGAGTTAAATTCCCAGAGAATTGGGTCGGAACAAAAACATGGCCGCCGTTCCTTTCTTTAGGGGCACAAACATGGCGGCTGTGACGTCATGTGAAAACCAAGAATAGTGTGGGTTCTTTTACATCCCACAGGGTTATGAGCACTGAAGGGTTGTGAGACGGGGCCAACCGTGTATAGTCCTCATCCGAGAAGACTGGAAAGTAACCATTTGCAGATGTAATTACAAAGGCAGAACTTCCTCCTCAATTATTTAAAGACCCTGAGTGTTGGTCTGGCCGGAGTTTTGATCCCGCGACCTCTCACACGGTAGTCTGATGCTCAACCAACTGAGCAAACCGATCGGAGGCTTAAAAAAATCGGAACGCTTCGCGATTTTGAGTGTCATGATCATATCGATGATTTGATAGGTTGCTAGGCTCATGAATTATTAATGAGCTTTTGAAGAAGATTTAAAAGGAAATGCGATTGGGGTTGTACCTCACTACCTTGCAACCGATGTGTTATCAAGGCATTGGCGAAATGGCCATTCATTTTATTTCCTGTAAGAGCTAACAGTACGATCCTGAAAGCTGTTCCAAATTCCCTTGTTTGAACGCCCACCATTTATTGATTTTTCTTTATCCCACATGTGCTCTAATGTCACAATGAGAACGCTTATGATCTCTTTCAAGTCACGTGCTTCCCAGTTTTTTTCTTACACGTTTACTTCAGAAAACTCCAAATTCTGCATCCAGCCAAGATTCTCAAAATGAAGACGTCGCGGTTGACCACGTGGTCAAGTAAGTAACTTACCATGCTCATGCGCGAGGAACTGGCCGACACACATCGACTTATGAGTATTCCAAAATCGAACCTGCGAGACAAAGAAACTTCCGGTTGACATTCTTGACGTCCGGGATGCCTGGGTACTTGTTGTCATGGCTCTCGATTAGTGAACCAGGGTTGAGTTCTGGGCATGCGCATTAAGTTTAAAGGTAGTTGTTTTTGCAACTGCGCATGCTTTAGGAGGGAACGGGAGGTCCTAGATGTTGTACGGGGCCGAGGGTTTAAGCAACCTCGGCGGCCACGGCAAAGGCAACTCCACAAAAAGAAAATGTTTTTAATAATTGTGCTGCACGTGCAACACGTGCGGCACACAGTTTAGAACACATTTTTGTCGTGTTTTGCTAAAGAAGAACATGAAATCACCAAATTTAAGTTTTTGACGACAGCGGGAGCATACAATAGTTATCGCCCATTCCCTTTCTTTACTTTAAAACCCCTCGTACCACTCCAGTTATAAGATAATTCACCTACATTGTACAATTTGAGGGAGATAAAAATATCGGGAAACACTCGAGAAAAACGAGACGTTGTCGTCGTGGTTGCTTTAAATCCCTAACTTTCCTAAGTCGTGAGTTCGTTGGGGATACCGTGACTTAAGATTAAAAGTAAAAAGTCTCTGTTACGAGCCTAGAGAGGCCCATCAGGCCGGCGCTTATCTCCGGTTTCTGTAGCATGAAGCGACTAGGAGTATTTCTACTCCCCCCTGGATGGGATGCTAGTCCATCGCAGGGTTACCCCCAGCATTTCGCCGGTACCCATTTATACACCTGGGTGGAGAGAGGCACCGTGGGAGTAAAGTGTCTTGCCCAAGAACACAAAACAATGTCCCCAGCCAGGACCCGACCCCGGACCACTCGATCCGGAGTCAAGCACTCTAACCATGAGGGCACCGTGCCTCCCGTGACTTCAGATGCGTGACACCAATTCTTACCCATCCACTTGCGTTACACGACAACAAATTAGCTCCAACACTGGACGCTGACATTGGCCTCTCATTCAGGAATATCATCTTGGTAACCGCATAGCCAAAATCGTTCTGATTATAAAAGGATTAGTATCAAAAAATAGAAAATTGAATGTCGCAGAGCTTACACAGTTCTTTTTTATAGCATAAAAAGATGTCAAGAAGATGAAGAGATTTATTTATCGTCGAACTTACGACCTTTCGATGGCTACTTCGGATGCTCTGCCACTGACTAATTTGTCCCCCATGCTATTAGCGCAATAATTACCTGTCCGTTACTTGACTGTTCTGATGCGACCGATGTCGCAGACTGTGATCGACTAGCTTCTGGCGGCTTCAAAAACGATTCTGTTTCCAGCGAACGCTGAGGAGGAGTAGAAATTTCCTGTGCGATAAAAAAGATTGGTTAAAATAAAGGCAATCCAAGTAAAAAAAAAAAGTAACAACGCACTTGCTTCGGTTTTGCGTTTTGCATTACTCCTCTTAAGGAATGGCGCGAAAATTTTTTCTCTTCACTCTCAGTCAATAATAATAAAAAGCAAAACCAGTTGTGATTGGCTCGCACACGTTTACCGCGCTTGGCGCCGGCTGCACGTATTTGCTTTGATATTTAATTGGCTCTCTCGATTGAGTGCAAATGTTGTGATTGGCCAAAAGCAGTTACCTCGCTTTCAGTTTGACACTAACAGGAAAACTCTTCAAGCAATGCTCTACCGGTAGTTAAGAAAAAGTTACCAAACTGCCAAAAATTAAACAAAAAACCTACAGAGTTTTTACAAGGTTACAAGGGATTGTGACTCGACCCTTGCGATTACAAATCCTTTCTGGTGCTGTGTGATTGAAAACCTTACCACTGTGATAGATAAGACCCTTATAGACCTGACATTAGTGAGCCAATAACGACTCGTTATAAAAATGTACGTGTGTCAAACAACAAAAATAAGTAATTAAAAAAAAAAAAGAATACAAATATTAAAGAAGGCTAGTTTGATCAGAGCGTACAAAGGCACTGACTCAGCGCGAACTAGCCATAGTTAATATTTGTATGGCGCTCGAGGAAAGAGTTACCCCTAACAGTATTTCAAACCAAATTACTCTGTCACAATTTTCAAAGAGAGGACAACTTTGCTTAAGTATTTGGTGAGCTTAATGTCACCAGTTTTGGGATTCTTCAAAGCCATGCAAAACAATGAGTTTTGTTTGACTTGTTTTATTAGCTTCGTTTCGTAGCCAGGGTGACCAACTGCCAATTACTGTGATCCCGAATTAAGATCAGACTACAACATTTGGGAACCCTGTCCTTCCTCTCTGTGAAGAGTGAACAAGGAATGCGACACGTGGTCTACGGGATGAGGCACCTTCTCCAAAGTTCTTCTCTACTGACATACCGCTTTTCTTGATTTTCTGGAAGAACGAGTGGATTTTCTTTTAGCGTGTGTCGACAGATGCCTGAATGCTTGTTCGGAATTCAAATTCCACAACACAATTTCTCCATCGTAGCTGGCAGTGGCGAGTGTTGTAGGAGGGCAGAATGCTTCACTTAGCACGTCATCTTGATGCTCCTATAGAAGTAAATGAACATTAGGGCCGTTTATACGAGAGAAAATAAGCCGCGACTTACTCTGGCCGCGGCGTACACAATACGCGAAAGGAACTATTTATACGAGAATAAACTCCCCGGCCAGGATAAGCCGCGGCTTGAGAAAGCCGTGAAAGTAGATTTTGTACCATTTATACGGGGTGTTCGCGTCTTATGTAAGCCGCGACCAGAGTAAGCCGCGGCTTATTTTCTCTCGTATAAACGGCCCTATTGAGAAAAGCTGTGAGTTCAGAAGACATTAAAATTTAATTTTGTTCAACTAACTGATTCACACAATTAAAAAAGAACGATCTTAAACTTTTCGTCCGACTTTCTTCGTACAGATGCCTCGTATTACAGAAACAATAGCTGTGCGTTGAATGAATACAAATGAAGTTTACAATGTTCGTGACTTGGTGTCTCATATAGAAACTCTCGGTTTCGCGTCGAAAATGTAAATGCATGTCAAGACTGACACTTATGTTATAAACATCAGGTCAACCGTATACAGCGTTCGGGAACGTTTAACCTCACTAGGCACTTGCTCAGGATCAATCATTATTTCAGAATTAAAGTGACCAATACTGTGGCATAAATAATGAAACCTCGACAAATGACACAGAAATAAGATGAGGAACTCATAATAGATATGTCCAGCACTACTTAAGCAATAGACCACAAGTTTCTATGGTTTATAGGCTGATAAACCACGCGGGATGTTGGTAGAACACGAGAAGAATTCGTAAATCACGAGTCGCAGGCGAGTGATTTACGAATTCTTCGAGTGTTCTTCCAACATCCCAAGTGGTTTATCATGCCTATAAACCATAGAAACCTGTGGTCTACTGCTTTTTATGTAATAATTCAGAAGACGCGCGATTGTTGCATGAGTTTACTGGCACAATAAAACATTGCTGATTGACCAATCCGAGAGCGCGCATTGATTTGCTTATTATATAAACGCGATAAGATGCACGCTACATTAAGTGCCCTCGAAATATAGGGGCTTGGTTACTAGTTTCGAAACTAGTAACCAAGCCCCTATAATTCGACCGTGCGCCGTTTTCAACGGAAGAGACTGCTTGCGGGCTACTTCCTATCAACTAAATATCACGTATGTCCACAGAAAACGTTACAAGTTTAGTTCCTATACCCGATAAAAAAGAAAGCCTAACGGTATGGTAACTCTTAAACCTGAGACTATTGTTGAAAATAAGCGTCTGCGTCTGCGTCTGCATCTAACTATTAGGGACTTTACAATCTACGACGGCGACTTCGACGAAAACGTCACCTCAAAATATAACTTTGCACTATCGTAAGTTTCTCGCGGTTAGGCCACCTCGTTCGCGTCGTACAATGTGGGCGAAGTATCCTAAGAATAAATTGGCACGAGCGATTTGAGAGTAAAAACAGAGAATGAAAGAGTCACATTTGAATGCTCGCGTTGTCGTCAAAACCTCAAATTTGGTGATTTCACGTAGTTGTTGTGCAGAGCACCGCACGAATTTGTGCTG
>NC_090875.1:31842109-31844609 GCF_036669935.1 Montipora foliosa
TTGAATATTGAAAAGGATAGAGGGATGGGGAAGTGGGAAAGGTTGGAGTTCTAGATCCGGTGGGCATTGAAAGCTAGAAAAAGTTTTTTTTTAACTGAAGTGTCTCACCGAAATACTTAATGAATGAATAAAATTAATTAAGGTAATTTATTTAAATTAATTTAAATCAATTTACTTAAATTTAATAAATTGCTCCTCGACTATAACAAAATCGTTCACTCGTTTTTTACATCAAACAACACAAGCCTGACTCTACATCATACAAATTGATTCTTAACTGAAGGCTTTTTCATACTTTGTCCTTCGATAAGCTGATTAGTTGGCCTCTGGACTCAATGAAGCACACTGAAATGATGCTTTGCATATGTCCTCTGAGAACCTGCAATAAAAACGGCACAATATCTACTTCATCATCATCATCATCATCACCATCGTTGAACCACCAGGAAAGAGCGTCCATAACAGAACAAGACAAAATGCCTATGCAGAACAATGGATTATTTTACCAAGAATACCCGTTAAGACAGCAAATCCCTATGCCCCACGATGCTTCGAAAATTTATTTTCTAGATTGCACCCATGTTGCAAACATCAATTTTATCCGTTTTTCCCAAAACCGCACGGTCCACTTTTACACAAGCTGACCAATAAGGTGTCGTCTTTGAAATAACCACGAAGTATCAAACAGAGAAAATAATGAACTTCACATAACTTTCAAATAACTTCCCTATTCTCTTGTTTTGCTCATCATTAAACCTATTGTTAAATTTTTTTTGCGTTCGCGATGCAGTTGACGTCGCAGTTACGCGAGCTCCTAGCAAACAAAATCAAATTGAGCTTGAAAATTATGCTTAGAAAAATCCAATAGCCCTTTTCACGGTTGGTTTTCCTTATTTGCATTACAATGTAATCTAGCATGTATGTAAGGCAATTTCGGCACATTTTGTAGTTTTAAGCCGAAATTGCCTCGCACCCACGTTAGACTAAATTGTAATGCAAATAAGAAAAACTAACCGTGAAAAGGGCTATTGAGTATGAAAATGTTTAGGGTGGTGGAGAAATTTGCGTGCCTGTCATCCCAGTGGAATCAATCTCAGTAACAGATCTCTGACAATCGATAGCTTATAGGAAGCCTAAAAGATGGCATGACGGTGGCATTTTACACTGGGACGACCTCTGAAAAGACACTTGGTTTATAGAAATCACCCTGCAGCGGTTCTAAAGTTTCCGTGTTTTCGCCAGCAAATTGTTTACTAACTGCCCAGGAAATTAATTGATATGACCGTCTTTGAGGATGGAGAATTAATCGTCACGTTTTTATGTTTTCGTGTTCTCATCCTTTCCTCTCTCTCTCGCGAAACTAGACGCTCCATGAGCGTAAACTGGGTTGCATGTGGTACGTGCTATACATTTTCCGACTGGGATTGCCGTACTGGCAACCCAGTAAAAATGAGCCCGATGTAACAACAACTATGTGGATGTGCTCATTATTATCATTTTAATTTTAAAATTGATAACAGATTCATAACATTCGTATTTTAGAAAGCGAAAGCCATCGCAGTTCAGTTATGCAGCAGCTTGAGCAATATTATTGTGAAGAAGCCCGAGAAAAGAAAAACCGATCTGAGTTTGAACGGGACAAGAACCTACGACCATGCCTGCACATTGATCAACCACATCTTCCGCCACAGGTTTCGATCTTCATAAGTGCTTACTCAAGTAGTTCCATTCGCTGCAATGACATTTCGCTTAGAAAGATTCATCAGTCCTTTCACTGGAACACACGAGCCTAACAAATTGACGTGTTCCCAACTGAGTGGCTTCATAGCTCAGTTGCTAGAGTATTGCACAGGTATCCCAGAGGTCATGGGTTTGAGTCCAGTCGTAGCCGCCTCAAATATAAGAAAATTGCCGGAATTGTCCTGATATGCGCGAGGATCACCTATATCTTTGGAAATTAGTGCGAGTTTCAATCGAGTGTCGCAAAACCAAAACCAAAGCAACTACTTTGGCCAATCAAAAAGGACGGAGACAATCCGGTAAACCAATCAAAGCTCCAAGTAATTACACGTAGCCGACACAAAGCGCGGGAAAATATGCTCGCGCGAGCCACGATTGGTTTTGGTTTCACTTCTGATTGGTTGAAAAAATGGCGCGAGAACTTTGAACCAATCACTGAGTTAAGTAATCATAAATCAAAGCAATTCGCTAATTACTTTCGACACTCAATTGAAAACCGCTCTATTGTTGTTTTGTAGAGAATTGCTTAAACTATCTATCTTGTAAATACGTTACCCCAACTGGTTTGGAGATCACATAAGGATTCCACAAGCAAACGTGATGGTTAACCCCAGCAGTGGCTATTAAAAACAAATCAACGAACAAAAATTGTTAACGACGAATTATATTCCTCACTTAAATACTACATGGCCATTCAGCGGTTTTCAATTGACGAAATTCCGGTTTTTTGCCATCAGATATAGCGGGTTGACTTATACAA
>NC_090875.1:31849609-31854609 GCF_036669935.1 Montipora foliosa
ACCCATAAATCTCTTTGTTTCACTTCATCGTGATCAGTCTGAACCTGTTGATAATATTATTTTATTATGCATTGCATTATTTTTTAGATACGCTAACAATGTAAATACACGAATCTTTGAGAAACGCAATGAGCTATAAAAAGAAAGTAAGATAGTTCAGAGTTTCAAAAAACACAGCGCATGTCGAGACAAAAATAAGCGTCATTATTACTGCAATTTTCGTATCTGTGGAAACTTCCATCAATCAAACTTCCGATGCCAAGCCAAGAGTTGACCCAAAACCACAGATGCCAGAATCAATTGATGCATGACACATCAATACAATACAATACATACTTAATCGACTGCTCCCCATAGGGGCTTTTCAGGGCCAATGAAACAATCAACGAAACAACAGAACACAACAACAACAACTGTTAAGAATCCCAACTGGTCGGAGGTAAACCAGTTGGCTATTTACAAGTGCAGCTGGGAAGTTGAACCAGGGACTACCACTGAACAAATTCAGCGAGTGGTCAGAGCGGGTCTTGAACCCGGGATTTCCCGATCTCAAGGCAAGCGCCCTAACCACTAGGCCACACTGCCTAACCACTGGGCCACACTGCCTCCTTGTAAGACCAATGAGCACCTTTGTTTTCCACAGTACACTCGATGCCGATAGAAAGCAATGGAACTTGTACAAATCCTTTAACTGATTCAAATCACTTTCTGGATGTGGAGTAAATGATCTCCCTGGCTATGTTCAGAAATTTGATTGATGGAAGCTAAAACACAGTTTGGTGCTTAGCACTTAATGACGGTGAGATTCTGCAAAATTAAGAACAAATGATTTCAAATGCAAAAAACATAGTCATACAAGTCAATAACATCTAATTTCCACAAAAGAAGAACATTATGCTTTCTTCTAATAAACACACTAGTATGTGTTTCTTAGCAGTCTGAACTGGCTTATCTTTGTCAATGAGTAGTATATTTTGATGGGGTGAAAAGGTCAAAACTACAATCTGAAAGATTATACTTTAAGAAATTCCCTTGGTTCTCATTCAAAGAAAATCTGAGATGTGATATGCATTAGGTGATCATGCAGAAATATATTAGTTGTCTTACTCCACCAATCATTCATACCTGTACCGTTCTAAGTGGCTTCATATTTAATGTCCAAACTGAAATTACTCCTTCCTGGAAAATTCAAAAGGGAAGTACTTATAATAACTGCAAACACCTTTTACACACATCAGTTCATCAAAAATAATGTTATACAAATTTTTTTGTACGTGCAAAACTGCTAAATTAATTCACTGGTTCTTTTCACATAGCCCAAAGAAATTGCTTTCAGCGTTGACAGTTCCGATGACTTCAAGGGATTTGGGATAAAATAAATTCTCACGATTAAAAATATTTCATGTCTGCAGTGCTTAGAGTTGAGTAGCTCTTCAAGTTTTACATGTAAAATTTATTTTTTAATTTAAAGCAACACTTTGAGATTGTATTACCTTGCTAACAGCTATGTATCTTGATGGATTCATCAATGGACATATTCTTATAATTGCTTCTTTATGAGGGCTGCAAATGAATGGCCGGCCTCTTATGAAAAACTAGTTAAAACCACTGAAATGACCAACCACTGCACAATTCTACCACCACCATGTGGGGCAGCTATAACTTGAAGTTTCTCATTTTATATTATCAATGGTGTACACTTAACAATATTAAAATTATTGTAATTAAATCATACGAAGTGTGATGTAATTTTATTAAAATCACAGTGATCTTTTACAGTGTATATATACACTGTAATTTTTCATTTTTATCATTAACCCATTGACTCCGAGGAGTGAGACTTAATGATTTTCTACAACTACATCTCATTTCTACATCTACATCTACATCTACATCTGCATGTTCCAGCACTCGGCAAAGTCCCTTTTTGACTTATGGACAGTTCAGATGTCAATGGGTTAACATCCTCTCAAGAACTTTTAATCCGTGGACTCCTAGGTGTGAGATTTTACTCTGTCTTACACCAGACAATATTATTTTGCTCGTCAAATGGGGCAGTGAGTGTTCAGGAGTCAATGGGTTTTAATCTGTCTCTCGTTAATAAATAGGGAGTTTAAGCAAAGACAACGGCTACAGCAACGAAGGCATCAGTCCAAAATATAACTTGTCGCTATCCCAAGTATTTCACGATTATTCCGTCTTGTTCACCTTGTACAATACCGGCTAACTTTCCTGTAACTGGATGGGTGTGTGCGAACAGTCTTAAAGTCAAAACAGAAAATGACTGTTTCATTGTTATACATGTAATTTTTGCTCACGTTGTCGTCAAAACCTAAAATTAGGTGATTTCACGTTGTTGTTATGGAGTACGGCAAAAAAATGCACGGAAATTTGTGCTGCTATTTTTCCTTTTTAGCCAATAATATTCTTTGTTTGTGGCATCGCTGTACCCGTCGTATTTGCTCAAACTCCCTAATGATTCAATGACACAGTGTCTACTCTAGAAACAGCATCGTTTCGCAGTCTTGTCAATCACTGCATTAATCCAGTGTCATGAATCATTAGATATCAATTTTTGATCAACTGTACTGGCTTCTGCACTTAATTACAGTTTGGAAACTATTATGGCAAACATGATTCATGGAAGACTGTACATGTAAGAAAAAAGTGAATGATCTTCAGGTTCAAAGCAGGCTTCAAAATCCATACATAATTAATAATTGTATGAAAGGCATGTAGCAATTTATATATCTTCCACTATCAATGGCATTGACCAAGAATTAACAAATAATAAACAGATTATGCCAAAGATGTGGCTGAGTAAAAGTAATGATTCAGAAGTACATTGTACCCTTTGTCAATTCGAGATCACCAGCAGGCTTACTGCCATTTCATCGGCTGGATTACAATCCAGCAGTTTTTTTTAACAGTGATGTAAAATAGCTTATTGAATACTGGTAATTTGTACCTGGTGACATTTCTTAACTCTCTCCATTGTGGGACCTAAAGAAAGAATGAATTTTAATTACTCTAATAATAGGGTTAGTGGTTACTGTTGCGTGTGCACCACAGGGGCTCTGTATTCAGTTTCAGTACTAGCATGAAGATGGCGTGCATACGTGGCACAGCATCTGCCCCGTAAACAAGCCCACGAGTCCTGAGGTTCTCCTGTTACATGCCAATTCTAGCATCTAGAGTCTTGAGTCTAGTAATAATTATTAATGAAGTTCTTCTTTTTAATTTTATTGTTATCTGATACCAGTATAATTTGACGTCCAAACGACCACAGTAATAATTATTGGCCTATACTGTTGTGGCATCTGGCCACCTTTCTCCTATTTTTGCTTGATTTTGCTATATCATATAAATTATTATACATTTACATTATATCTCATTAACTGGCAAAGCAAAATAAAAGTGATGTATTTTAAACAGTTATATTTCAAAAAAATATGTATAGAATAAAGGCGATACCAAGTAATTGCATCGTGTCTATAAGACAGGCAACAAATGCAAGGAATCGCGGATCCATGTTTTCTTGTAATATTTCGATATAATTCTATATCATCTTCAGGTTACAAGTGTACATCCACGATTCCTTGCATTTGTTGCCAGTGTCTTATATACATAATAACAGATGCAATTACTTGGAATCACCTTTTAATTCTATACCTATTAAAACTATCAGCAGGTAATGGATTTTCAAAAAAATACCTGAGTTGTTTTCATGCGATCATCTTTCTCGTAGTATTCAAGAAGCATGTGAGAACAAAACTTGTCCCAGTCAACGTAACCCTCTTTGCCAACATCCACTTTATTGAACAAATCTTCATATTCTTCTCGAGACCCTTTGTTTAGTACAATGGAGAGGATCTCACAGAACTGGTCAATATCTAAACTCAGTTCACGCAGCTGACCTGATTGGTCGATCTAAAATTAAAAAAAAATCATAGGTAATAAGAAAATGACATGACAAAACAATGAAAGACAATTGCGATCTTTTATTTCCAGGAATTTTCATGAGAGTTTCCCTTGGAACATGTTGTTAAGCATCCACAATGTTGTTATTAACAATAAGCACCAATAAGGAAAAAAAAGTGAAAGCAAATAATGACCGTAAATGAATCCTGCACAGTCTTCAAGTCATGCATTGTAAGTCTGTTGACCAGCTTCGAGCCACCATTAAAGTTAGTCATCTTTGCATCAGCTCTCCTGCAACATGAATGCCAAAGTATGAGATCTAATGAATCAAGTTCTGTAGCAGAGCAAATCTGATAATTCCCCTCCAATCCTGGAGACAACAGCGCTTGCTCTCTATGTACCTCCTTCACATGCAAAATTAAGGGCTCGGCTATGAGAAAATCTCATGCTGAGCCCATGCTGGCCTACAGCGGAAAACCCAGCTCTGTGATTGCACATGAGCTGAGTTTGAACAGTAGATCCCTCAACCTGACTCAAGGGTTTTTTTACCCAGGTACTTTGAGTTATTCTCCCGCATCAAAATTAACTCTCCCCATGACATCGGGCCATGGTGAATGTGCTGCAGCATCAAAATAAATAAAATCGACTTGTAGTTTTCAGTGTATCCTGTGTCCAGTGGTATCCATTTGACTATTTAAGAGGTTCTGCGACAATTTTAAGATTTAACCCTAATATTTATTTAAATCTCAAAACCAGAACAAAATGCCTCAAATAAACATGTTGCACATAAGAAAGATGCAGTAAAATTAAGTACAGCTTTTATTTTCTTCGCATTAAACTACATGTAGGATTAGAAAAATTGTTGGCTGCAATTTATGTTTTCCATCTAAACCATTTAAATTGTTGCATCAACTGAGCAGTTTTTTTGGGTCGCCTGTGAAGAGAAATCGAAAACAACTTTGTACTGTCGTATAGGTTAGCATTAATACCTTTCACTGCCTGCTTCCAGAGGTTGTTCCTCATTTGTTAGTGCAATCGAAGAAATTTCGCCTTTGGGCGACTTAGACATTGCTTGAATC
>NC_090875.1:31867109-31869609 GCF_036669935.1 Montipora foliosa
GCGAGTGTTTTCTACATTTCTCGAGTGTTCTCAAATGACTGGAGTGTTTTATCACAGTGTAATACACGGCTTAGGCTTCTTCATTTGCTTTATGATATAGATTTTACGCGCGCAAAACGATAAAACACGCTTTTTCGATGTTTTATACTCTGATAAAACATAGGTTTTTGACCAATCAGAGAGCGCGCGCAGGGTCCTATCTATGTTATAAATATAAATAAAAGTTATAGTACATTATCATTATAATTATTATTATTGAAATTCATATATTTGAATGTGAGTTAGGATTAGTTGTTTACTAAGCCCTTTAAGGGGCATTGTCACACTACTTGGCAACTTTACAAAAAGCCAGGTGTCTTCGCATTGATTGAATTTCAAAACTAATGAATGATCTAGTTTTGTTATTAAAGGCTATTTGAATGTACTGAAACTGTTTCTTGTCGCCTGTCGCTATGGATGGCATGGATTGAAATAGATTGAAACTTGAAAAAAATTGCCAATTTTTTCAGGTTTTGATGCTGCATGTTCCAAAAATCCTCAAGAAATTTATTATGGTTAGCCCGCTCTGATAAAATTCCGTTGATGTATTCGTTGTAGCTTTACAGAAGCATTTTGTTTAATGATTAAAGACCCAAAGTAATGATTTTATAAGCACAGAATTGACCTAAAACAGCAAAATCCTTGTGACACTGCTCCTTTAAATAAATGGCATTTCTTATTTAGCTTGCCTTTTCTCTCCCTCTAGACATTTGACCTTCAAAGAGTCATGGTCTTTGGATTTAAACAGTTCTCGTCATACTTCTTTGATAATTTTCCTGGATACTCTTTGTCTCCATTGCGGCTCTCAATAAGTCGACTTGAATCCCTGTTTGGCACACTCAAGTTCCATGCCCATGGTTCTCTAAGTGCAGGGAATTATGGGTCATCTCTTGGAAGGGTTCAGTTGAGACAGGAGCTGAAGGTCACTGCTAGAGCCACAAGTCATGATCAGAAGGGCTACAGGGACCAAGAGGTCCTTATATCTGGCCCTACAAATGTGTCCACATTGAACACTGTTTATCAACAGCCTTACATTGAAATCATGGCACATTTTGTTCCTTATGGTTATCAGGGTGTTAAAGAATTTATTTTTCCCTCCCAAATTTCTCAAAGCACTTTTCAGGGTAGGCAAGGTAGCTCTGCATGCACCCTAATAGCCCTTGTAATGGGTTTTAAGTTCTCCTCTGGGTTGATTGGTGAACCAAAGAAAGTTCTTGAAGAGGGGTGGTTTGGTCATGTGGTTTCAAGTATTTCTGGGGGCAATAAAATCTTTGATGAATGCTTTTCTGCTGCAGGAGTTGGTGGGCTTGATGTAGAAGATGCATTCAGCTCTGTTAGAGATGATCTACACCTCCTTTCTTATGAGGATCCCAAAGATTTGTTTATTACTGGTAATAACTTCCAGGATGTCATTTCAAATGTCAGGGAACGGGCAAGCATGAAACAGAAATCAGTTGGCATCTTTGTGTCTGTTGGGAGGACAGTAGTAATTTTAGTTTGGGAAAATGGGGCATGTGCAATTTTTGATAGCCACAGGCATTTACAGTATGGGTGTATACTTTCCCATTCCCTACCATCCAAAGAAAACGAGTTAATATTGTGGCTAGCCAAGACATACCAGAAGTTTTACAGCACCTCGATACAGTATGCCCAAATCACTTGGGTGGAGTACAACAGATAATGTGCCTCTGTCATTTCAGAAAAAAAGTACATTCAGTACAGTTAAAAACTGTTGTGTGGCTGAAGTTGAAGTAAATTGATTTCTCCTCCAAGCATTTCATTTTGTTAGTAGATAACAATTCTTGTCATAAAATCTCATTTCAGCCTGGAATTTTAATTTTTTAATGAAATGCTGTGTCTTTTTTAAGCTGGCTGCACTTTGGCATTAGTCATTGGTCACCATTTACATAGGAACAAGAAAATGTGACACCAAAATATATTAATTGTTATAAATAGTCTTTTAAAGTCATTTGACTGCACATATTAAAAACTTTTCTTGATCCTTTATTTATTACATATTTAAAATGGTATGTACTGGTGTGCATGTAACTTACAAAACTTGAGCCATACCTGAGAACTATAGATATTAATTATGTCTTTGTGCTATAAAGACATGCAGTCCTTTGATGGGTCTTTCATTGAATTCATACAATATATTGAGTGCAAGTTTCAAGTTCAAAATAACATTATTCTATCACTCAGACACATTTTTTTGGTTAATTTTTCTGCAGCTCTAACAGTTACTGAGTTGGAGTACCAATGTACCTGATAAGCTGAGTACAGCTCTCAATAAAAAGATCAAAGACCTCTTCAAGCTGTCACTTTGGTTATTCTTTTGTTATATTACTTACTATTGTTTTTCAGTAAAAACGAGACTTGTCATATTATATAAGGCAAGCTGACGTTGCCCTAAGTATAAACTATCACAAAGAGACCACTTGAACTGGTCTGCTGCCTAGAA
>NC_090875.1:31884609-31887109 GCF_036669935.1 Montipora foliosa
AAACCACTTCGAGCGAGAGACCCTCGCAAACAAATTGCTTCTGAAAAAGCAGTATTTTCGCTCTGAAATGAAAGAAGGTACATCGGTTGATCAACATTTAAAGCACATGAAGGATATTGCTGATAAACTTGCGGCAATTGGAGCACCTATTTTTGAAGAGGATCAAGTTGTCACTTTGTTAGGAAGTTTATCGAGGAGTTTTGCTACCCTTGTCACCGCCATTGAAGCTAGAATGGATGGTGTTAGCCGGGATTATGTTCAGCAAGCACTCGTACACGAGGAAATGAAGCAGTTAGAGCTATCCGGTGAGTTGAGTGGAGCTGAGTCAGCAGTGACGGGGGCCTTAAAGAGAAATACGTCACGGGATCGTTATGGATGTGGTAATGTGGGTCACATTCACCGTTACTGTCCAAACGATTCACTCACATGTTTCGGATGTGGTGATGTCGCTCATATTCAGCGTTATTGTCCCAGGAAGCGTAAATGGCACAAAGCAAAAATAGTCGAGAGTAAGAAGAGCCGACATGAAAATTCTGACGTCGATGGTGAAGATGTTTATGCTGCAGCTTTCATGGCATTTGCTGGAAACGTTAAGTCTGCGGATAAAGAATGCTATTCATGGCTGATCGACTCAGGTGCATAAGTCATATGACAAAAGAGAAGCACGTTTTGATTAATTTCCAGGAATTTGAAGACCCTGAAAACGTTGCTCTAGGAGACGGTCGTGTTGTGAAAGCATTGGGATCTGGACGCGTTCAAATGAATATGCTGTTTCCAGGAAATGAGGCTAAGAAAGCTGTCTTGCATGACGTGCTGTATGTGCCTAAACTCACCTGTAATCTGTTTTCTGTACGAGCTGCAGTTGCTAAGGGTAATGCTGTCGAATTTGGCCCTAATAAATGTTGTATCTGGGATGAGAATGGAAAGCTTCGTGGAAAGGGGTCACTGGCTGATAAACTCTATCAACTAGATTGCCAAGTTGTTTCTTCTGGGTATGCCTCAGTTGCACAATCTCGTAGCGACTTGTGGCATCAACGTCTCGGGCACGTGCACGAGTCACGCTTCAAGAAGTGTGTTCAGAATGAATGTGTGCAAGGGTTTGACATCGAGAGAATTACTGAACAGTCATTTTGCGAAGGATGTTTGGCAGGAAAGATGTGTCGAAAACCGTTTCCCACAGTGGGAAGGATTTGGTCGACGCGTAAACTTCAGCTGGTGAATAGTGACGTGTGTGGTCCAATGCAAACACACTCGATTGGAGGAGCAAAGTATTTTGTCACATTTATCGATGATTACACTCGGTGCTGCGCTGTATACTTTATGAAACACAAATCAGAAGGAAGTGTTTGACAAATTTAAAGAGTTTGAAGCCACAACTACCAGCGATGCCGGCAGAGCGATAGGAACTTTGCGGACTGACAATGCTGGCGAGTATTGAGTATTTGTCACCTGCATTTCAAAACTATCTGAAGAAGAAGCAGAAATTAGGAGATCAGAGAAAGAAGAACAGCAAGAACCCCGAAGATCTGACAGAACACATAAAACACCTGTCAGATATGGTTATGACGAATATGCAGACGCCACGACCGACCGCGTGCACCATGTTGCCTATCATCTAAGTGAGGTAGATGAGCCTTCAACCATACAAGAAGCAAAGTCGAGTGATCATGCTGCAGAGTGGAAAGTAGCTACGGATGCAGAGTACAATTCTCTGATTGAGAACAAGACATGGAAGTTGGTTGAATTACCCCCGGGTCGGAAAGCGATAGGATGCAAATGGGTGTTTAAGCTGAAGCATGATGTAGACGGTAGAGTGGAACGTTTTAAAGCACGCCACTCGTGCTTTAAATCACAACTCGTCCGGACATCGCCCAAGCAGTGGGAGTTGTGTCGAAGTTTTGTGCAAATCCTACACAAAGTCACTTAACTGCAGCAAAACGGATTCTCTGATATCTGAAAGGTACTGTATACCTTGGCCTGAGTTACAAGAAGTGTGCTGATGGAAACTTGATTGGTTACTCAGATGCTGATTGGGCGGGTGATGTGGATGACCGTCACTTTACTTCAGGAAACGTTTTTTTATTGGCTAAGGGAGCAGTGAGCTGGCTGAGCAAGAAACAGGCCACCGTTGCGCTGTCGACAGCAGAAGCTGAGTATGTAGCCCTTAGTACGGCCACTCAGGAAGCAATTTGGCTTCGAAGGTTACTCACAGATGTAGGAAAACCTCTTGCAGAAACCGTTGTAATCAATGAAGACAACCAAGGAGCTATTGCAATGGCAAAGAATCCTGTGGGTCATGCTAGGACCAAGCACATTGATATACGCTATCATTTCGTTCGCGAAGGAGTGCAAGCCGGAGCGATTATTTTAAAATATGTAGCCACTGATGAGATGATTGCGGACATTCTGACGAAGCCGTTACCTAAGCATCCCTTCGAGAAGCTTGTCATCCAACTAGGATGAAAACTGTCAAATAAGCAACGTCAAAAGTGGGAGTGTT
>NC_090875.1:31892109-31902109 GCF_036669935.1 Montipora foliosa
TTGCAAGGAATTAGACTAAATAAACCACACACAAAATATGTCCTTGTCGTATGATCCATTACTTGAAAGTAAGCATTGCGTGAAGATGCATGTCGTGCCTGTGAATTTTATAGTAGCTTTTCACGAATCTTGCCATCAGTTGAAATTGAAATCCTTTTACCACAACTGTAGAAGAATGTTGACACCCAGTAGAACAGAAGTTGCAAAATTAAAATTCTCCACAGGACGATAAACATTTCCTGAATTGTGATCCGCCGGAAAGACCGAAGCGTTCTTTTAGACGCCATCTTATGAAATTGACATATACGTCGTGTTAAGTCACTGTAGTGTAACTGCTAACAGAGCCCCAAGTCTCCTCGTTCGTCGTCTGAGTACATACATACATACATACATACATACATACATACTTTATTCGTCCCAAATGGGCTTTTTAAAATAAAGTCAAGAGATAACTAATGCTATGTACAAGTAAATTAATTAACTAATTAACTAGTAAATGACATAATCGAACCGATTAATTGTTAATTAATTAATGAAATAAAAACAAAAGTGGAGCAATTAGGTCACTAAAAAATTCGAGAGAAGGCTTCACCTCAGGCAACGTTTGAAGTCCTGTAGTGTTGGTTTCAACTGAAGAGTCGAATCTAGTGAGTTCCAGAATTTGACTGTCCTGAAGTGGAAAGTTCAAAGGAATATTTAACATCTGGGAGTTCCCCGTTGCACGCCTTGTGATCATGGCGCTTTGAATATATTTAGAAAATAAAGAGGCTGGAGAGTACCCTGACATACATTTGAAGGCCATTATTGCCTGGCGATAATACAACTGCTGTCTTACAGGTAGCCACTTTAGATCTTTAAGGATAGGGGAAATATGGTCGTATTTCCTTGAGCTGCTAACGATACGAGCCGCGAAATTCTGTACAGCCTGGATCCTACTTAAGTTGTACTCACAGGTGTTGCTCTAAACATTACAACAATAATATAGCTTGCTAAAAACTAAGGCATTAACTATAATAGTTAAGGTGGTTGGGTCAAAAGCATGTTTAACGCGGTTAATCTTGCCTAGGCGCACCATGCAAACGGACACTGTTGAAGGTATGTGATCGTTATATGTCAAGCAGGGATCCCGGATAACTCCCAGATCCTTAGCAACGGTAGCCGGTGTAATTTCTTTTCCTATCAAATTTAGACGAAAATCCCCTCTACTTTGCCGACCATCGCTCTGGTGCCAAAGATAATTAAAATAGTTTTACTAGGGTTTATAAGGAGTTGATTTCTAAAAGTCCAGTTACTAATTCTGCATAAGTCTTCATTTAATTTGGTAATCTCGCTATAATGAACTGCCACTGCGGCCGCAATCCCGCATATACAAAAATTTGGTTTTATCAACGGAGTTGATAATGTAAATTGGACACCGTATAGAGATTCTCTGTACGGTGGTCAGTTTACATTATCAACTCCGTTGATAAAACCAAATTTTTGTATATTACCTCCCCACCGACGCAGCACCATAGTTTCTTTAGAAACTACCCCCCGCAATCAAGGGCAAGACGATCTCGTGGAAAGTGTAGTTAACCGAACCTGAAATCTAAAATTTTACGAGAGTGCTTAGGCCTAATCACTGAAACGAACGCTTAGGCTTAAACAGTAAACGAGTGCTTTCTTCTTCACACTACCTAGTGAAAAGTGTTGTACGTTATGCGAACCATAAAATGAAAGCTAGAATTACGTGATGATATTAAAGACTAAAAAAAGGAACCTCGTCTACGAGAGTGAATTTTTGACTTTGCAGAAACAATGGTCAACCTTTGTGTTGAATTCGCACATTTCTTGTCCACTTTTATGACACTGAAAGAAAACAAAAACGCAAACTAACAAACAGCAATCCGATGTGTTGCCGCAAGCAGTATAATGAACTGCCAACGCGGTCCACAATCCCGATAGTCGATGACTGAAAATTGTTCAAGGGCAAGACGATCTCTTGAAAAGTGTAGTTAACCGAACCGCAAAATGAAAGTTACAATTTTACGAGAGTGCTAAAGCCTAATCACTGAAATGAGCGCTTAGGCGTAATCAGAAAACGTGTGCTTTCTTCAAACCGTAAAGTGAAGCTAAAATTTTACAGTAGTGCTTAGGCCTAATCACTGAAACAAGCGCTTACACTTTTGAAATATTGCTATAATGAACAGCGACCGCAATCCGCAATCCCGTAGTCGATGAATGAAAATTGTCCAAGGGCAAGACGATCTCGTGAAAAGTGTAGTTAACCGAACCGCAAAATGAAAGCTAAGATTTTACGGCAGTGCTTAGGCCTAATAATAGTGTTCTTAACCGAACTACGTAGTGTAAGCTACGATTTTACGAGAGTGCTTAGGACTAACCACGAAAACCAGCGCTTAGGCTTAATCAGTAAACGAGTGCTTTCTTCCTCACACGATCTCGTAAAAAGTGTAGTTAAGTATAATGCAGTGCTTTCTTCTTCACACGATCTCGTGAATATTGTAGTAAACCGAACCACAAAATGAAAGCTAAAATTTTACGAGAGTGCTTATGCTCCGGTACAGTACCTGCAGAAGCTGCCAGTGCTTAATTAGGCCTAATCACTGAATCGAGCGCTTAGTCTTATTCAGAAATCGAGTGCTATAGCGAATGAAAGTTAACCGAATTGTAAAACGATTCGTTGAACACGCTATAAGAACGAGAGATACATATCAACTTAACAAATCCAAAGTGGTTCAACGTTGTCTGTACTCTTATCGACAACGATATTCGCCATCACAGTGGTCAAAATGTTGTGGATTTAGGAGGTGCAGTGAGCAATTTGCCTCGCGAGGCGAAAAATATCAAACATGTTTGATTTTATCCTCACGGCCTCGCAAGGCGAATTTCTCACCAAAATTTATCCCGCAAACATGAGGAAACGGATGAGCAAACCGCCTCGCGATGGAGTATGCTCAGCTCTTTCCTCACCGTGTGCGGCGGGCTTAAGTAGGCCAAAAGCATTTGAACAGTAGAAAACTATTTTTTATCTTGGAGCAGCTGCAGTTTACCCCGCCACATCGAGGCCGTTACTATAAAAGGCTGGCCACGCGGTACGCGGAAAAAATAAAGTCAAGGTTGCTAAGTATCAGTACGCGGTACGCAGAAAGAATTAAATTCAAGATGGCGAGGTATGTTAACTAGCTGACTACACGGTACGCGTACGCAATGTTAAAAGCGTGCTTAGGCCTAATCACTGAAACGAGCGCTTAGGCTTAATCAATGAACGAGTCCTATTTGCTTCACACAATCTCGTGCAAAGTGTAGTTAGCCAAACCGTAAATTGTATGGTAAAATGTTAACGAGGGTCTAGGCCTAATCACTGAAACGAACGCTTTGGTTTAATCAGTAAAGGAGTGCTATTTTCCTCACACAATCTCGAGAAAAGTGTAGTTAACCAAACCGTAAATTGAAAAGGAAAATGTTTAAAGAGTACTTAGACCTAACAACTGCAACGGGCGCTATTTTCTTGACACGATCTCGTGAAAAGTGTAGTTAATCTAACCGTAAAATTCACAATTGATCGCCACTTCATTCGCGACGAGAAATACTGTTTTGAATAAATTTCAAACTTCAACTTGAATTTATTAGTTTCGGCGTACCGCGTAGCCAGCTACGCAGAAGTTTATTCGAGTGACAGGGTATTCTACAGTTAACTTTATCATTGCAAAGGGACAGTAAAAAATGTATATTCCATGACGAAATAGTAAAAAAACGCAACTTAGTTTTCACACATTTCTAAATCTTTGAATCCTGGAGTGTAAGTGTACGTTCCGCAACACTGCTTCAACAATTTAATTTTGCTGATTATCAATATCTAGATTATATCGGCTAGTCTGTGTCTGTTCATTTCACAGATAGCCTCTTCCTTCTCTTGTAAGTTATTCACGTTTTTTTTTTCACTCCGCTTTTAAAGCGGATGTAAAGTTAAGAAGGGGGAGCCGCCAGTGTGTTAGATGAGAGGGAAAACAAAGCGGAAAAGCCTTTTCAAATCTTCATGTCATTTAACAGTCGCACCGGAAAATGACTGAGTGAAACGCGAAAGTAAACAGGTCTGTTGGAAGCGTGCTTGAATTTCGACAAATGAGCCCCAAAACCGCTGATGAATGAAATTGTCAAAGGGCAAGCAGTATAATGAAGTGCCATCGCGGTCCGCATTCTCGTAGTCCATGAATGATAGTTGTTCAAGGGCAAAAGGATCTTGTGAACGGAACCGTAAAATACAAGCTAAAATTTTACAATAGTGCACGACCTAATCACTGAAACGAGCGCGTACACTTTTGAAATATCCGGATAATTACCGATTTTGTCAATGTTCACCCAAATGGTGTAAATACCAATAGATGAACGAATTGGACTGGCAAAATATCGCAAAAAATTGTCGAATTTCTCAAATTCGCCAAAATCACCAAAGTTCACCCATGTGGTGTCAAAACCAATGGATGAACTAATTTGACGAAATTTGCAAAATATCGCCAAAATTGCTGAATTTGTCAAAATCGCCAAAATCGCCAATGTTCACCTATGCGGTGTCAATACCAATGGATGAACTAATTTGACGAAATTGGTAGAATATCGACAAAATTGCCGAATTTGTCAAATTCGCCAAAATCGTCAATGTTCACCCATGTGGTGTCAATAGCAATGGATGAACTAATTTGACGAAATTGGCAGAATATCGTCAAAATTGCCGAATTTGTCAAATTCGCCAAAATCGCCAATATCGCCACAATTCACCCATTTGGAGTCAATAGCAATGGATGAACTAATTTGACGAAATTGGCAGAATATCGCCAAAATTGCCGAATTTGTCAAATTCGCCAAAATCGCCAATATCACCACAATTCACCCATTTGGAGTCAATAGCAATGGATGAACTAATTTGACGAAATTGGCAGAATATCGCCAAAATTGCCGAATTTGTCAAATTCGCCAAATTCGCCAAAATCGTTAAAAAGACAGTTTGTTATAACTTATGTTGATTAGTGTTATCCGTGTGTCAGGAAGCGTGAAGATGGAGTTAGGTTGAAAGGAATACGAGTGGGGGGAGGTGAAAAGTGAAAGAAATCAAGTCATTTAAGTTCATTCCTATTACGTAATATTTATAATGGATACTCTAGCAAGACATGTAACTATAAAAAATTGAGGACATTGATAATTTTTTGGCAGTGCGTAGCCACCCTGTGTCATTACTTCACGGTATGTTGTTCAGTTTTTTGTCTTGAAAGATTGCTTATGATCCTTTGTATAATATCTTGACAGTCTCAGTCAACTTGTTGCAGCCACTGACTAAAGAAATACTAGACTGGCCGACAAAGATTCTTGGACCACACTCTTCAGCTAAGCTACCGTCACAGAAATGAAGACAAAAGAGATCACGTTCACCCTAGGTAGTCTCGGTCAAGGGTACTAAAATGTACAATGGATAAAACCGACAGCAGTGAGTTGTTGCATTGATGAATTAAAAGCCATTCCAATCGGCTTCTAAGACCCCCTAGGTTCCTGGCTTTTGAGGTGTAATAGTTTCATGATTACTATTAGAAGCAACATAATTAATTCACATGCAATAGTGTTTGTTGACTTCTAAGCTGCAACACTGCTGTGAATTCTGAGTATGATCAGTTCATCTGGTTGCTGATCTTCCTCAAATTAAAATAACTTGAATTGCACTTAAAACATTTTTAAAGTTTCTATTAATGTAGTATTAAAAATCCATACAGGGTATGCCAGCTTTAAGCATTTTTCTTTAAGGCAAAAGCTTCATTGAAATGTAGGATAATGTAACTCCTGGAGGGTTTAAGGTGATTCCCTAGGAATATAACTTGTCATAGATTTCCGATGACACTTCGCATACTGTTGAATCATGTCAATTACTTGATAGAAATGTAATAAAAACGGGGGTTCATCGAGCTCGTTTCCATGTTACGAGGCTGACAAATACCGCTATTTAATCCACTTTGACAATAGGATAATTTCAAATTGTGCAGCAACAAAAGAACAGAGTCGAGTTTCAGGGGGAAAATTAGCATTTTGTATTGTTCAAAACAAAGGAAAATGCAAATTATTCCTCTGAACCTCGACTCTGTTCTTTTGTTGCAGCACAATTCGAAACTAGCCTATTGCAGCACATTCCTAGTATTGCAATTAGACAAATTTATTTCGATTTTATGAATTCAATCCATGATATAACGCGGAGCCAAGTGTCATTCGAGGGTTAATTTACTTACGTACCTGAAAAAATGTACTTGAATGGCTTTGGGAGTACTATTACTCCAAAATAGATTTAACTTGAGAGTGGGCTGTTCCACTCGTAATGGCTCCTTTCATAAAACTTTATGAAATTACCAAAAAAACTGGTTACAGATTTTTTTACAACTCTATGAAGACACCATTGCCATCAAAATATGAAATAAAAAATGGTGGTCACCTTACTCGTTCAGGACTGGAAATAGCCATTCCTTGACGGATTAACCATCCGCCATTTTATCAATATGCCCGCGCCAATGACTCAAGAAGTTGTGTGCAGTAGGGTTGCGCAATGCAAAACTAGCCATCACCGTAAGTTTAGGATGCATAGTAAGTCCAAAAGTAGCAGGAGTCAGCTATTTGGACTAATGAAAGTAGTTCTGGAACTTAGAAATCTCAGGGACCCTGGTAACATGCTGTTATTGCCTCATCATGAATTATTATCAATGTGTTTAAGGACAAAATAATGGATATTTCTATTGAGAAGATTCTCAAAGCCTTTTTATAGGAAAACTAATATATCTTATATCCTTATTATAAACTATTAATGTGACATTTTTTACACCAATAACTTGGTAAGACAATAAATAACATTTTTATTGAGATCCTTAAAGCCTTTGTCATAGGGAATTCTACTCATGTTGCAATAAATGGCTGCCGCCTCAAAGAGGCATTTGCACGCAGCCAATCTTTTTGTCTGTGCCAATTAATTCATTAATTGACACATTTTCTCTTGGGACTTACAATGGTCCCAAGAGAAAAGAAAAACAATGCTTACGCAACATTTTGGAGGGCAAACAAAGAGTATTATCGTATTTTTGAAAGTGGCCTATAAACCCTTCCCTTCAAATGCTCTCGTTGGGTACCCCTATTGTTCATGGATAGACTCAATATGAATACAAATGACGACTGAATATATGTTTTACCAAGTACAGCTACATGAATAATTCATTCTGAAAAGGTTTATTGAAATTTGATGCGCAGGCGTAATAAACTACAGAAATAAGCGTTTCCCATTCGTTACAACAAGTACCGATGATGGAGGAAATAGTTGATTTAAATCTATTTCTTGTCTGTTTTTTTCTGCCAAGTTGAAGTTGGAACGCTTAGCAATGCTTGGACTCAGTCCCACTCTGTCGAGGCTATCCTCGCCTATTTTTACAGATTGTTACAGTCCCTGTCCCAACTCGCGCAGGGAAAATTCAAAATGAGACAGCCATATTGCCGGCTTTACTTCTCTGCTAAGCGCCAGGGAGTCGCGGTTTCAGTTGACTAGTTAATAAGAAAATAGAACTGTTATTTAACACAATTGCTTGTAATCTCGCAATGTGGTTGGCTAATTTGCCTTTTTCGGTAAGAATCTAGACATTGCTGCCCGCGTCAACTTTCTTTTGTAATACTCAATCAGAAACGCTCATTTTGGCAAATAAACCAATCAGATTGCGAGAGTTTTATATAATAAGCTCAATAAAGCTACGGTAATACGAGCCACAAAAACGTCCAACTTGTCTCGCAACATTGCTGCGAAACTAGTCGAAAAGAGATGTTGCGCGTTTTACATCCCACGCACAACCTGTCTCGCAACAAAAAAAAGTAGGGGTCCGTTCTACTTTGAGCAACAAAATCAACACTTTCTTTTGTTTGTTTTTCGTATGACCGTAGCTTAATGCATACATTTTAATTGGTTCTCAAATGATCTATTACGAGACAGACACAGCTGACGTCATCATAAAAAACTTTCAATTCTTTACTATAAAAGAAATAGATTCAATGTTGCCGTGCATCTGATCAGTAAAAGATCACAGAAGGCGTGAAAATGTGGTGATATCAGTGACACACCAGGCACTTTTTTACCAAATTTTGACGTCATATATGATCTATTACTGAACACATGCAAGGCAATAAGAAATCTATTTGTGAAGCAGACAACGCTTAACCACATTTGATTTATTAAACATTTTTTAACACAACTGCGCATGTCTTCCTACAATATAGGTCCGCAACGTATACTACACCTCCAATCCAACAGATACGCCACAGCCGGTTGATGGAAGTGGAAACTCGGCAGCTGTTGGCCAGGTTTTTTCAATGTTTGAAGATTACCTCGAGAAGAAATTGGAGGATAAAGGGAAGCAGATAGAACAAAAGAGCAAAATAGATAAAGAAGTTGTACAGCTGAAATACACTGGCAGCCAGAAGCAGTTCGAGCTAAATGCAGAATTAGATACCATCATAGGGAACAAAGAAACCGAATCTAACCGCAGCGAGCTAAATCTAGCGCTTATTAAGACTGAGCACGGCAGCTTATCCGCAAACGGCAAAAACTAATAAAAATTGCCGACAAGAGAAAGGACGGCTGGCAAGTAGCAGAAAACGAATCGGATGAGTTGGTGTCTTTCTCCGAAAATGAAAAACGCCTCAAGAAGGCCAGGGAAGCGGCAAGTAGAAAGAGGCGTCAGAAGGATCAACTCGCTAGCGACCGTGGAAAGAAACCAAGGATTTCTATTAATACTGACAATCAGCTTTCTCGTGGTAAGGGCTAGTGCCTGCATGTTACTTTGTGAATTCGCATGGTTTTTGACCGCTTGCGCATCCTGCGACATTCCTTGTTTCATTTATTTGTATTAGGCCATCCCACATTTCTTTTTTCGTTTACCGTCGAATGCGTTTCCTGATATTGGGTCGGTCGGATTGAAAAGATAAATAAATAAAAACCTAAAAAAATATCATAAGCATCATAGCAGTGGAGCGATGAAAACAACAAGACGTGAACCGAAAATCAATATGAGGGAAAAATTGGTGGATGTTGTTGCAAAATTAAGACAGCGTGGGAAAAAGGATGAACCACCTATGCGAAATAAAAATGGCTTAAAAACGTCGTTTCCTGTTTTTTTTTTTTGGAAATGCCAAAAATTTGGGTCGGTTGGACGCTAAACGGAGAAAAAAGAGGATGGTCTTAAGGGAAGTTAAGGGTAAAATAATTTACGTTCCTCTGCGCGAAGCAAATTTGAAAGTAGGTTAACATAAGCTGCTGATCTTCCAGTTGAATTGAAACAAAAACAATTTGCCGTATATGGTAGTAATAAACCAGACAATGAGGTAACTGTTCCATTATATGTAGATCTTATGAAACAGAAACGAACTTTTAAATTTAGCAGGTTAAACAATAACAAGGCAGCCAATTGGATTGCAAATTGTTGGGCGAAATCTTCACAAACACGTTCCCCCTCTGTTGTCTCTTATTTGTACAAATCTAAGCTCCTGGTAATTGTAAAAGGAGTCCTATAATTATTTGTTCTCATCGAGACTGAAGTTCTCGGGACCATTTGAAATATATGAAAAATAAAATTTTCGAAAATGTTTGGATTCAATAATGTCCAGAAATTTAATCGACGTAATTGCATGCACCCCCAATTCCGATATCGAAAACGAAGTGTCCTTTTTAGTTCAAGCATTTGCTAGCTATTTCCAGTAATGAGGTAAGGGTTAATAAATGTAGCTGTTTCTCTTTACTTGAGGTATAGAGATTAGGAGACACTGCAAGGAAAATAGTCAGTATTCCCAGATCGATGTAAATGATGTTGAAGCAATGGAGAGATGGGCAAGGGGACACTTTGTAACCCTTATCAAAATCGTCATGCACTTCTGGACATACCAACCCCTCCCCAATTAATTGACACAGACACAAAGATTGGCTGCGTGCAAATGCCTCTTT
>NC_090875.1:31904609-31932109 GCF_036669935.1 Montipora foliosa
GTTTAATAAAGATCTACAAAATAGTACTATTTACAGAAAATAGCTTGTTAAAAGAATAACAAAATAATATAAAAATTAAAATATCAATCCATATCATCAAACTTCTTATTTTCATATTAAGTTTGTTTTCAAATTAATAGTAATTGTTCCTTAAATGACAGAAAATAAAAGAATAGCAATAACAATAATAGTAATAATACTAAAGTACTAAAATCTTGCTAATCCCTTATCAATTTCAAAGCCCCCACTACTCCCAAATGTGAAGATTATTAAAAGTTGTAATCCTAAAATCTTGCTAGTCAGAAATTCCTTATCAATTTCAAAATCGTTATCTGTATGTTTAGAGGAGCCCTCAGCGTACAACGTGAGCCTCTCAAGCATGGCAGCGCAGACCTCAAGAGGGCGAATGAGAATTTGGTGCGAATCCAAGACATTGCATTACAATTATCCTCTCCCTTCTCAGTTGACAAAAGTTGAGCCAGTCTACTGTGATACCTCTTGCATTCATCTGCCATTCTTCCAGTGGTAGTAAATACCAGTGGAGTAACGGAGCCTTGTTCGACTTCTAGCACCCTGCTGGCGTACATTCTCTTCTTCTCACTCTCGTGCTGATGGTAAATTTGTTTTGCAGTAAGGCCTTAATAATAATAATAATAATAATAATAATAATAATAATAATAATAATAATAATAAGAGGAGAAGGTTGAAAAGTACCAGGAACTAGCATTTGAAATCAGAAGGATTCATGGAGCTCTTGGAAGCATATCGAAAGGTGCTAAGACCTGGTTTGGAAAGCTAGATGCACCTGACTTTCTTGGAAGTGTACAATTATTGGCCATTCTTAGAACTGCTCACCTGTTGCAGAAAGTGTTGTTTCTCTAAGCTACGCGGAGTTGCTGAGACACAATAAACATTACCCAGTAGAACACCCAACAACTGGAGAGAATCGAATAATAATAATACTAATAATAATAATAATAATAATAATAATAATAATAATAATAATAATCTTAAAGAATTTCAACCGTTGGTTAGTTCTAGCTAGTTAAAACCAACGATAATCTGAACTTTGGAACCCTTCAAAAGGCCTGCCTCCTAGGAACGGCTAGGATTTTGAGATATGCACTGAACATCTTAAGTTGTGGGTGGCAACTTGATACTCAGTTGAACATAACCAGCTTTTCAAAATCAGTTTAGCTATGAGATGACAAATAATAATATTTAATAATAATAATAATAATAATAATAATAATAATAATAATAATAATAATAACAAACAAGAACAAAAAGAAAAATCACATTTGACAGTGAGCAAAACAACCAGTTTCAGTTTCAGATTCAGTGTATTTACTTGGAAATGCTATGTTGCTTTACACCAAGGTATGAAAAAATATAAATAAATAAAAGAAAAAATAAGTTTCAAACGGAAAATTAATCGCTACTATAGCCTCGAAACTAGATACCTAAAGGCATTGACAGATGAGGTGCTTGCTACAAACTGTGCAAAGGCAGGCAGACTATTCCATTCGGGTATGGTTCTTGGAAAAAAAGAGAATTTATAAGTGTCTGTGCGGGGAGCAAGAATGTTATGCTTTTGAGGATGATTACGGCGGGTTACAGTTTTACAATAGCTTAAGTGGTCGTTGAAGTTAATAGGAATTAGGTTATTAACTATTTTAAACATCATATTAAGGCGGTCGCGCTTTCTGGCGCTGGATAGTTCAGACCAGCCAAGTTCCTTAATTAGGGCAGTGACACTGACATGACGCGAATATTTAGCGAGCAGCACGTCTCTGAACCATTTCAAGCTGATTGATGTTTTTTTAGGTGTACGGGTCCCACACACTGGAAGCATATGATAACGTAGGTCGAACCGATTCTCATTTCATGGATAATTATTCTCAAAAAATAATGGCCCTCGGTAATTGACAAAATCACGTTTCACGAGGGAAAAAAAAAAGGCCATTTCAAATTTCACGGAAAATAATAAAGGCAATTCACGGTTCAGGAAAATACCCTTTATCACCCTCATTCTTGTGCTTAGTTTTCCCTTATCCCCTTCAGCGAGAAAATTGACAAAGACTTGTAATCTTACCGAATAATGTCTTCTTCAAGCATCGACTTGCAATCAGTGAACGTCCAAGGCAAAGACAATAAGTTAATTTCCTTGCAAAGCTCAGTAAGCACTTCGTCGAAAACGCCTCCTAGAACACTCTGATTGTAGTCTTGAGGATTAAAATCAACCCAGTGAATTGGGAAAGTAGAGTTAACGACGTTTTGAACGAAAAAATAGAGAAGAAGACAGAACGATAACCAACTTTACTTACAACGGCCATCTTTCTCCTCTTTGCTCGGCAGACAGTAGGACAGGTTGCCGCGCTTTTTTACCGGCGACAGCTGCCTCGATTCTAAGTAAACCGAAGAATATGTGGACTGGATCCCAATTCCCGAAGGAAACTCTGTTAGTTCCCAGCCGCCCATCGTCCAAAAGCATAACAAGTTCGCAGTATTTTCCTTGAAAACGTAGGAAAAAACCCACAAAACCTTTTTTTGTTTAATGGCACTAGTCAAACGGGATGGTCAACAATCTGTCGCTATCGTTCAACGTTCGAGTACCGATGAAAATAAGAGAAACAATGTGAAAGTTCTGGATGAAGAAACTTACGTTCAGGTACGTAAGAATTATTTAAGTCTTAACTTAAAATGTAATAAAGGCTTTCCGTTGGCGTTTGCCAATTCTGATACAGCAACGCAAATCATATCACCACAATTTGATCAACAAGAACCTGATTTTTAACCTTCGTGTCCTAAAGTTCCAATTTAAAACTTTCTATGATCGGGACAGACGTTAACATGACGTCGAGGTATCAATAATCATATTAATTATATTAAGACTTAAGTTTATACAGACATGGGCTCAGTTTTTCCGAAGCCAACCAAGCTTTGAGTTTTGCCCGTCAAAAAGCCTTTCATTACCTAATTCTGTGCTGATGGAAAACAAATTGTGTAACTCAAAATTGAAGGCTTAGAATCTTAACGAAGATATTTTTGATCAGTTATATGTAAATTTACCGGTAACTGCTTTATCAGTGGGACAGAAATCAATGCCTGCTTTATGACCCCTTTGTTTCCTGTAATTGTTTCATTTTTCCAAATGCAGTACGCCAGGGAAACAAGTTATAGTTTTTAAGGTCATTTGTTGTTAATACAAGACATGAAATTGAAATCAAAACTGTGTACAATTATGGTAACTCCTTAAAACTTCCAAAAAATTGTAATCCAAAAATAAAATACCAACTTAGAACATAATGTTCATCACTGTTTTTGGCACCATGATGATGGCTACGACAAATTGCAAATGGGCCCTGAATTCATTTATTTTTATTTTTTTTGTAGTCCTTGAATAAAATCATTCAAAGAGACTTCTTCCCAGAGCTTCCAAAATTAAGAGCACAGCATGAGTACCTGGATGCTGTGGAGCACAATGACGTGGAGAAGCTGCGAGAAATATCAGTCAGATATCAAGTTTCTCAGACTCCTGCAAGGAGCTGCGGGTTAGGTAAGTTGCATATTGTACAGTGATAAATAATTTTAGTGAATGAATGTTTATTTACGTGCACCTTATGAGATAAGGAGGATTTCATTATGACAACTCTCTCAGAGGAAGAAGCATTGTTTCCAGTGCAACCACTGCCATCATAAAATCACAAAGTGTGACCCCCAAATGATGCTCTTTAAGTAAAGATTAACTGCTGCATTTACTCCAAGCTAACCCTTCCCTTGTTGTTGAATACATACAGCAAATGCTCAGACTTACAATAAAGGGGCACTTGTCAAACTTGAGCATGCATCTAATTAGAGTCAATTCTGAACATAAGTGCATCACCATGATCAACTATCATCAGCAAGTAAGTATCATAATGGGATAATTATTTGCTGATAACAGCCCAAGTATCCTTTGGATA
Organism: Montipora foliosa; assembly: GCF_036669935.1. Taxonomy (NCBI): domain Eukaryota; kingdom Metazoa; phylum Cnidaria; class Anthozoa; order Scleractinia; family Acroporidae; genus Montipora; species Montipora foliosa. Next base: position 31,908,575 of record NC_090875.1, read on the forward strand.
TCCTAGAAAGGGGATCTACCACTTTCCTTTGTGTACCAAATGGCAAGATTTATTAAACTTTGGATTTTTAACTGTTGGAAGTTGTAAGCCTTCAACACTGTACCTGAGACTCAGGGAGACATACAATGAAGAAATATTGTCTTGATGCCACTTCTCTGTTTTGCCTTCTTTAGCTTCTCCTGCGACATTTGAGACTCCAAGTACAATCCAAGGAACACCAGGACCATCCCACACCGTTCCAGGCACCGAAAGCAGAGAAACTGTTGAAGCTGCAAACAGCTCAACTAAGAATGCACCAAGCAAAAACAAAGATGAATCAGACTCGACTTTGGATAAGTTCTTGGCCAAAAACACGAGTGAAGACAATGCCTCGTTTGAACAAATCGTGGAAACATCCAGGCAGAAACAGAGAGAAAAATATGGATGGCTCTATGATAGAGAAAATGAACAGACAGAAAGAAAAGAACAAAGACTGGCCTTGCCAGCATCTGAAGAAGGAGATCAATTTAAATACGAGGACAGGCCAGCAATGATAGAAACATGGAACTATACAAACAAAAATGCACTTATGTATTACCCTGCAGGAGTTGATGCATCCGTTCAAGAGAAAATTGATGGAAAATTTACGAAAAGACAGGAAATTGTCCATGCAAACAGCAGGTTTGGCAAGGATCCATTTCCTGAAGAGTCCTGTGAGGACAAGTTAGCTGCTGCAGCAGCAACTCGTGTGGCTAAACAACAAGGAAAGATAGGGGTGGATGGACTGGTGCAAGGGAGCAATGAGACACCCAAGGTTAAAGGGTATGGTTTTGTGGCTACACCGTCACCTGTTCCAGGTATGTAAATCCTATTTTTTTCGTTTGTTTGTTGGGGAAGTGTGAAATCTTGATTATGAAGCCAGTTCACAGAGTCTGACACTGCTTTCCTCACACACCACTGGTAGCTGTGGCACGTCTGACCGCCACAGCCTGTAATCTCAATCTAAAAGTAGCAATTTCAAAAAAGATGGTTAAAAGTCCCAACTGGTCTGAGGAAAGCAGTTTGTTATTTTAAGAAGTATGGTAAATGTACATGTATGTGTAATTGTTAATTATTTTGCTGGTTGGGAGGTCCATATACTTTGCGAAAAACTGTGACCATGGTCTTGAAATTGCAGCCTCGGGAAGCTTTTTCATGACCAAGGTCACAGTTTTTTGCTATATGGACCGATCCTTAGCTGGTAAATTATTTATTTTTTCCTCTCTCTTTCTCTTCCTCTCTGAAATCACTTAAGTAATTGTTGACTTGTTTTTTGCCTGGTGGCAATTCCAAGCCTCTTGTCCAACAAAAACCTGTTTTGAAACTAAATTTTTTATGTAAACAGATTCAGGTCAAAGTCATGATTGGTTTAACTGTTGTTTTGTTACCTCCCAATCCATGTAGGTCGAGACAGACTAGAACAAGATAGCCTGCATCACAGACAGTAATAATAATAATAATTATTATTATTATTAAACCCTAGTCTTAACTGAGGTTCTATTACCATCTGCAAGCCAGACTAGCAAAGGACTCCTGAAAATCTGGCTATCAGTGAACGGAAGAATTATCTTTGATTATACACAGATGTACATGTAATATTACTGTACTTATTTACCCTGAAACACTATTGTTAGTCTGTATTGGAGCTCGATTGAAACCATTTGAACATTGTGTGGGTTGAGAATAGTTTCTGGTCAAAGTCAATTTATAAGACAGTAAACATGAATCATATTTCTGAATGGAAGAGGAGCATGCTGTAACCACCAGTTCAACTTGGGACTAAAATTTTCAAATCACCAACAGACTGTATTCATAAATGGTGGCCAATAAAGTGTTCTTTTGTCTTCTCGTTAAGGAGACCAACTAGCCTTGCGCCAATTTCTTTTGTATTCTGTCCATGGAAACGAGGCTAGTTGGCCTTAGTAGCACAGGTGCAAATGAATAATTTATTGCCCACCATTTATGAATACGTTCTATTTAAACTAATTAATTGACAGTTATATGTTATAATATTCAATTTTCTTTGCCTTTGTTTTGCTGTTGATAAGGTGTAGATGCATCACCCCTCATGACTTGGGGCAGTATCGAAGGCACCCCATTTCGCTTGGATGGTGGTGATACACCCATTCCAGGTACCCCTGGTCCCACCTTCAAAATGCCAGAGCCAAAGAGAAGGGATCAGCTGGGCCTGGCATTAGCAGAGAAAGTCAGCAGACAACACAGGGAGAAAAGACGACAAGCACTGGCCAAGGCTACTGCTTTGATAAGTGGGTAAGAGACTAAAAAGTGGATCTGGGCTGATGATTGAGAGAGCAAAAGACTGGGATTCTTATATAACCCACTTAACAACAAAAATAATGAACATTCCTATTTCAAAAGACATTTGACAAATAAAATAGGTTGCATAACTTGCCGGATTTTTAATCATGGAATTATTTCAACATGTGCAATAAATAAAATTAATGGTTGCTTCAATGTGTTTCGGCTGTAAGTTGTATGCTGACGAGAAGTTTAGACTTACTGCTCCACTGTGTCTCACTCTTACAGTGACTTGACGAAAATTAATATTGTACCAGTTTCACAGCTATCTAAGGGTAAAAGAGATCCTCAACTGCAACACCTTTGCCTTCAAGCTCAGTACAGAAAGAATAGTACCGGTAACAGTAATTATTGTGCCATTTAAAGGATAATGGCCAGCGGGGTCTTTCTATTGCTGTGATCTTCTTCCTTCCGTGTAAACAGCCTCTTGGTATCTGAAATGCATGTGATGAATGACCCTAAATGACATCAGCTGTCCTTATGTAACTGTGGGAGAAGGTCTAGGGTGGGGTGGGGGTGGGGCTGTGGGTGGTCTATCTGGGAAGTACTCTCACTACTCTAGAGACCAGGTAAAGTTTTTAGCAATTTGGTTCAAATTAAATAACAATTGTCTTGCGTAAGATATTTAAATGGAAAAACTAGTTTTTTTTAGTGGAATGAAGTGCACTTGGCCTTCACCTTGATGCAGACTTTTCTTTTTGTTGAAGGAGTCCCAAACACATGAACACAGTTGACCGTCTTGGCCAGATGTCACCAGCAGCACAGAGATTAGCATCACAAAGATTAGGAATTAGAGCAGGGACTGACAAATCTTTGCGAGCAAGTTACACTCCGTCACCCGCTCATCAACCATCAGTTGCGAACACACCAACTCGTTCCCAGCCGTCAACTCCTTCTACATCACAGAATTATAATTCAGCACCAGAGATTGTGTCCCTCACAGACAACTTACTTAATTTGCCCAAACACTGAAACAGTTGTATTATCTGGCACAACCTAGCTGAAGATGTAAGAAGAGTCGACAGGGCACTTGAGGCCTTCTATACCTAAACGTGCAGTCTCCACTGAGTGATTCCAATCATTGCAGTCAATCACTAGTACAGCAGAATATGCTCATTGGTGATTGGCTGATTTTAACCCACTTTCCTGCTGTCTGTTTTTAATGTGATCAATAGCTGTGAAAATTGAAACTGACATTCAGAGTTTGCACGCAAGTCTGTAAGTGCAACCATTGAAGCTGGACTGAGATAAAAGAACATCAGGACTTCAATTTTTTCTGATGTCACCTCAGAATCTAAAACAGTCCAGTATGTAGCGATCAGAAGTGGAGGAATGAACCTTCCCCCCACCCCCCTCTCCTTGGGAACACATGTTATTCTGCATTTTGACTGGTTGATAATAATGCATCTGTTAATGCAACTATAATAACATGGCTTTTGTCAATAAGCAACAGACTCAGATTTAGGGCTGCATTCTGTGTAATTTCTCATCCTCAAACACCTCTCACCAAATTGCATTTTCACAGTTCAATTTCCCTGCACTACATTTGTACGCAAAAATTGCATGGATCACCTCTACATGTACATGGATTTTTCAAGGAAAGACAATAAGTGCAAGACGATTGACTGGCCACAGGGTTTAAAACCTTTTGAAGATGTTTAGATGGCCGTACATAAAAAATATTGTTGATCAATACATGTATAATTATTGATGTCCAAGATTCTGAAACTTCACAGAGCATTCAGGTGATGCAACTAGTTCTCTCAAACTTGCCATATGTTTCAATGTTGATGCAGTCTTTCTAGGATTTGCAATCCTTGATGGCAATCTGGTGCAGGTTTTATCACATGACTGCAATATTAAATTGTAGTTTATTCAAGTTTTCTTTTCTTTTAGTCTTTCTTTATCGAAATATATTTTCTCCATCCTGTCCGCTGCTCAGAATCAAGCATCTCCCCGGGATTTGGTGGAACTTGAGGGATCTCCTGTTTGAACAAAGATAATTTTGTCATTTTCTTTTATTTGAGAAACTTATGAGTTCCTGGTAATACACTTCTGCTGAAAATCAATGCTCCATATAAAAGTTGTTGGTTCTAAAAATTGCTGGTGTGTTCTGACACCGGGTTACAATACGTTGGTATTTTGGCTAAACTAATCCTTGCAACAAGTAAAAAGCGAGTTCATTTCCATGCCCTGAGAAGAAGTCAGTTCACCATACCCACAGATGCTAACAGTAGGCTTCTTAGAAATAATTTATTTTCATTCTTTCATTCTAAGAGCCCAGTTGTCTTAAAGACTAAGACCTCAAACACTAAGCAATCTTGTAACAGGAGGCTGAATATCTCAAAGCCAGGTCATTTAGGTCTGAGAAAATGATGCCAAAGACTAATTCTTTGATTAATGCAGTATGTCCGAAATGCAGTGCGTCATCTATAGTGTATGTGCATGGCAGCCATATTGGAGGACCGAAACAAAAGAATGATATTCCTTTGGGGAATAAATGTTATTTTTATGCAAATTTCTTTAATTGTTTTAGTCCAACATGGCTGGCGTGCACATACTCTATAGAATACTCAAGTTTTAATGGTATGAAAGCCCAAACCTATAGAATAGCATGCTGTACACACAAAATGCAGTCTGAAATCCTTCTATAAAAAAGTCTTTGCATTTTGCTGCACAATTGATAAAAAAAAACTTTCAAAATATGAAGCATCCTTGGAGACCCAGGGGCAGATCGTGGAAGAGGAAGAAGAGCCCCTGTTGGCTCTTCCCGCCTTAATATGCTTTTTTTCGTCACCATTTTCTTTCGCCCACTCTACTTCCCCTTGCCTCCACGATCTGCCCCTGGGTCTCTGAGGATGGATTTGAAGGAAAAAAGGAAACTACATTTTGTTTGTTGTGACAGTATTATTTTGTGTGAACCAAAGAATAACTTACCATACTTGGTCTGTAATATAAGTGAACCATTTGACTTCCAGCCAATGCTGACGCCAAACTGGCTGCAAGAAAAGTTAAGTATCTGCCCCACGACACTCCGGCAGGCATCATAAACAATCATGAATCTTCCTGTTCTTGTTGTCGTCTTTCCAGTTGTCTCTGTGATTCCTTTCTAACGTAAACGTCATCTTGTAATGAAAATGCACATAATAATCATCAGGATAGAATTTTCAGAAACTGAAGTTTTAATTCCCTGATTGTGGACCAGAAACTGAAGTTTTAATTCCCTGACTGTGGACCAGTGATTTGCCCTAAGTAGTCTCAAAAGAGAGCCTTGGCCAGTGGCATTGCAATAATAACTCTCATTGTTGTAATGCCACCGGTCAACTGGTTTCTGATCATATGTTCTTTAAGCATTGACATTGTCCAAGCTTGTTAACAATAATATGGTTACGGTTAATGGCGAATCTTCTTGGTATTGTCAGGACACTGGTGCAAACTCACCAAGCTGTGTTGAAAAGTGGGAAGGGACCTGGAAACAAAGGAGTTAGGGATGGGAGGAATTCCTATAGAAACACTATGTCTTTATCATGAACTCCTGCGTCCACAGTTCTCGTCCCTTCCTGCCTTTGGACACAGTTAATCTACCACATTGCTTCCTTCACACAAAGCACCATTTCACTTAAATAATGCAGGTCATATACAGGTCTTTACTTTCCGGTAAAATCAAAGGGACTCAATGAGACAATGAATTTAACCTGGAAGGGGAATAACGTAAATAACAGATAGGATTTTCCAAGAATGCAATATTACAGCTCTAGATATATATATAGCATTGCATGCAACTGCCGACTGATTGGCTCAGTTGGTTGAGCATTGGACAACTGTGCAGGATGTAGCAAGATCAAAACTCTGGCCAGACCAACACTTGGGATCTGGAGACATTTGATTGGCGTCCACACCTAAATTTTAGTTTCTAAATATGAAAAAATGTCATTAAGGGGCGCGTGTGAGTAATGTCCGCTGTAAATAGTGAGAAAAGGCTTGTAATAAAAGCAGTTATCAGTCACACATGCACCTCAACAACATTTTTCCAAATTTTGAATGTAAAAATTTAGGTGGACATCAATCAAATGTTTCCATGACGAATTAAAATCCTGCCAAGACAATGGTACTGCTGTCATGGAAACATTTGATTGACACCCACCTACATTTTAGTTTTGAAATAGGAAAAAATGTCTTTGAGGGGGGCGTGGGACTGATAACCACTATTATAACTGAGCGGAGGTATGTAAAGACATCTGCAAGTCAGGTTAGGCTCTCTCTCGTCTCGAATAAGGGCGATATAACGTAGGCCTCGTCTCACAACCTTCAATGTTCATAACCCTGTGGGACGTAAAAGAACCCACACACCATTCGCAAAGAGCAGGGCTTGGAGTTCCCGGTGTTATGTTGTGGTCAATACTATTTCACTTACAGAAAGTTTCTTTTCCAATTCGGACTTTTATCATAAACAGCTCAATTCCAGCTCCAATCACAAAGAAGAGCGGTAAAAACTTATAGACACCAAGGCGCCGATAAAAAGCTGATATTTTTCTCTGCAACATGAGCTAAACTTTGTGTTCATGAGAACTTGTTGAGGACGCCGCCATGTTGAAGTATTAGATACACCTTGTGCAGATTATTTCACGTGCCTTTTTCTGGTGTACTAACCGCTGGTTCTTACACAGCAGTCTCACTAATTGAAAAATGTAAACAGTCTGAAAACTTCTTCAAAATCACTTCATACACCTGCGATTGCCTGAAATATCATGTCGCAAAATACTGGAAAAAGTTTACGATACAGTCCATATTTGTAAGTATAATTTTTTGTTGAAAAAATACGGATTTGTGGTGCACAGAACGTCTTTAGGCACAGCTGGGAATGAACAGAAAAGAATCCCTTCATGTCGGATCATGTCGTTTTACAGGCGTGGCTTTCGCAATCCAGACGCTTGGATTGACCTCTTTGTTTGTTTTCCAAACCAACTTTTTTTCTAAATTTTATGTAGTTAACCCTTGAACGCGTCATTCTTGGAAAAAGTAAGATCAAGACACGATCAGCAGCGCGAAGACAAGATCGGAAAAAATAATCCCTCATGAGCATAACATTCAACACTTTTGAAGGGGGAGGGGGGGGGGGGGGGGCAGAGGGCCGCCATTTTACTGCGCATGCGTAAAATTATTTTTTTGGCTTTGTAGACACCTTTCAGAGAAGGCAGGTATCTCCTCATTCAGAGGCAATCGCAATATTGACCACTGAACCGCAGACAACTGCTCAACAGATCAACACAGAAATACATATTCAGGGATCAAAATAACGGCCGGTCAACGGACATCATCCTCTCTAAAATGGGTTTTGTCTGGTCAATTTCTTGGATAACTGGACATTTTGTCCGGTCGTTTTAAGTTACATATGATGTAATGCATATTCAGGTCTTGTCTGAACAAAAACAGATTTTGTCCGAACAACTTGACTGGCGCCAGCCAGGAAATTATTTCAAGCCCTGGTAATGAAGAATTGTGTGCATGACCAGAAACAAGATTTTTGTGTTTTTGTTACATGCAATGCAAATTGCCCAGTCATCGTATGACTTGGTAATACATCTTACTGGGCTAATTTCTCTCAATATTGTTAAGAAAAAGGATGAAATATTTCAAAATACCGTTGTACTAACTTGTAAAGCATCTCTTTACTGGTTTTGATTGGAGTCAAAGCTTTTTAACACCAGTTTTAGATGTGAACAACTACATGTATTCTACGATCACACTTAATCATGTCATGGAATGTGGACTTCGGACTATGGAATTGAACTGGATATTGACCAAGATATTGTAACATCAAAAATCCATGAAATACTGTGAATTTTGAAGCAAATTGGCTAAAATTCCTTCAAAAAAAGGGTAGGCTACCCGTAGCCTCTTGTTAAGTTTAAATTCTAAATTAACACCAGTTAATAATTACGTATTTAGGAAGATCAGTGAGGAAATGTTTTTCAAGAAGTTCAATCCCTGCCTTCCATTAGTTTGCACTTTTATACCAGTATTAGATAGTCCAATTGACAACCAAGAGAATTTACTGCTTAACCAATGGTTAGCAGATGACAGGACAATGCAGAGAAATCACATATTAATTTTTTTTAAATTTTCATTGCAGTGTGAAAGATTTGCAAAATGCAAATCAAGATGGTGTTGTTAATGAGGAGGATGTACCGGTAAATATCAAGCAAGAAAAAGAGTCCAGGAAATCGCCAAAGAAACCCAGGCAACCAGTTAAAAGATTTGGAGATATGTCTGAAGAAGATGTGCTAAAACGAACTTTACCAGAACATCTAGGATACAACCTGGATATACTGTTTGTAAGTTTGAGATAATGAGAAAAGTAATCTATTTTAATTGAAATATTTAATTTAAAATGCAATTCCTACATAATAATAATAATAATAATAAGAATAATGATAATAATAATATAATATTAATAATTTTATTATTTTTATAGCGCAAGATTCATTAGTATATGATCTAATGCGATTTACATTTACATTAGTGTATAAAATTTTATTATCATTTTGACTAGTAGTAATTAGAATAGTGTTGGTGTAGTCCTGCAAGGTATTCGACTTATTTTTGTTAGTACGCTGATGCAGTTACTGTTATTAAAATGAATATTTAAAAAAATGCAGTTTGTGCTGTAAGTCCTTTAATTATGCAATTCAAGTTCATGAGAATTGTTAAATGCGTAAATCACACCAAACTATTAATAAACCAATTTTTAAAGCATGCTCAGAGTTCTTTTTGTAAGTCACATTAACACAGAGCTGGGACGTAAATTCTTGGCTTACTATTGGACCATCAACAGTGTCTAATGAGCTGCAAAGCCTTTAAGAAGAATGCAAGAAATGAACAGGGCTTAGGTTTATCTATATTATCTAACAAGAAAAAATTGTACTTAAGGAGTATTTCTTGAACTTTCAAGTCGAGCAAATTAAAATAGGTAATATTGAATAGGCAAAAAAAACAAGTTGCCATGGTAATCTTATAATCATGATGATGATGATGATGATTATTATTATTATATTAATCTGCACTAAATATGTATATTTAACAATTATTCCATGAGCGCGCGTTGGATATGAGATGGTAAATAGCCATCGAGGCGCGTAGCGCCCAGTTGGCTATAACCACTCTCATATCCAACAAGCGCGAATGGAATAATTGTTTTATTAAATTCCTTAACTCCAAAAGTTTAGAAGTACGAAATACGAGCGAAAAAAGAGAGAAAATCCTAGCAAAATCGAAAAAAGTTGATGAAGATGAGATGTTGTGTAATAGCTCGTGGTCAGACAGACGCAGGCTCATCACAAAAACATTTCTTACCTTTTCGCGTATCTCTAAGCTTTGAAATTGATCCAAACCACAAAAACGTTTTTTTTTTTTTGCTTTATACCGATAGAAATTTCGCTTTCTGGCGTAAAAATTTTTAGTTTAGCAACGCTAAGCGCAATCATTTACCATATAAGGTCAAACTAAGGTATATGAGCTGATAACGGAGATTGAGTGAACCAATCACAGCACGAGAATTGCATTATCCGAGGTTGAGAATTTAATAAAAGAGGTTAAACCTCGTATACTTATTGAATGCAGCAATAAGAAAAATACCCACACAGACCTACATGACACAACCTGTTCACTATATAGTGGAAGGAAAGTACCGGTATATGCAGTACATTGTAGAAGATTAAAGACTAATAATTTATTGATTCTCTTACAACACAGAAGAAACAAATAAATCCCTCCCAAAAAATATGTCTTAAATAAAAGACAAAAATACTCTTGTACATGTATAGGTGAAACCCTAATAGTAGCTACATTTCACCATCTGTTTCTCACTATCAAGTCACCTCTTTAAAAGTGCGTACAATAGACTATATTCATAAATGGCAGCCAACAAATTATTCTTTTGTCTTTGTGCTAATTAATATCATCCTCACTAGTGTCACTTTGGAGCAAAAATCCTTTTGAGTTTTGTTCACGCTAACAATAATAATATTATAATAACTTTATTACTTTCCAAATTCTGGCTTTTCAAAGTAATTACAATATTCAATAAAATATCTAAAACTATAGAACAATGAGAAATGATTAAATGTTTGAAATTCTCAAAGTAATTACAATATTCAATAAAATATTTAAAACTATAAAACAGTAAGAAATGATTAGAATCATATTTATATAACAAATTTGACAAGAAATTTGATATATGTTAAAATCATTGAAAGCTTCTAACATTCTCTTTGTAAATGACGCATTAGTTCCTTTTTGAATAATGCAATGTTTCTCATCTCAGTGAGACTTCCAGGTAGGTTATTCCACAGAGAAACCGCTCGATAATAGAAGGTTCTTTGGCCTGCGGCCGTTCTGTATCCTGGGATGTCCATCTTATTCTTATTCCGTGTGTCTTTATTGTGGATTTCAGACCTCTTTTTGAACTTTTTGGCAACAATGCTAGTGAGGATGATTAACATACATGTAGAGACAAAAGAATAATTAGTTACCATAACAGCCATTTCTGAATACAGGCTATGTTTAGGGTCATAATGACAACAAGGCTTTCTGCTTCCATCCTAGGACCTCCCTATCTCTCTCTCCTACCAGTCTATCTGCACTGTTATTATTATTATTATTATTATTATTATTATTATTATTATTAGGGGCCATTAAGCGCATTGCTGATACAGTTGGTTTCTCCACTCAAACCAGGTGTTTCAATTATTTAATTGAAACACCTGAATTTAAGAAAGATGATAGTTTTCATTTGCTGAAGGCCAGGTAAATATCAGTGATTTAAGTAATAATAATTACATCTTTATTGAAAATTCTCTGCACTGATTACATGGTTGCACTTGAGGTGATTACCGGTATTGCGGGGTAATCACCTAGAAGCTTTTTTTGCCGTTTCATTTAGGTGACAAACAAAGAAATTATTCATTGTTGTTGACATTAATCAGTGAATGTCAGGATGAGGGAATAAAAACTTCGGAGAATAATTATTGCTAGATAAAAACCAACACGGAGTCATAGATGATTATCGTGTATTAGTATCACCCATGTAGTGGACTAATGCAAATCCTGCATTTTAATTGGCTATGCTACTAGAGGACTATTAGTAATAGTCCTCAAGTAGCGAAAAGCAAGACACTTTTTCTCAATTTATTCCCAAATAAATATTTCTTCAAATTGCATTTGCTAACTTTATTATTGCCTGTTCTGTCGGACTTAAAGTTGGGTGATACTAAAACAATTAGACCCTTCGCCTTCAAGCCACCACGGGTCAGTAGTCCAATTTCGGCTACGGGTCTAACTGTTTAATAATCAACTCAAGTGCAACAAATCAGCCCAGAGAACTTTCAATAGTCACCTATGTAATATATTTATACTATTATAAAATATTTAGACAATGCCGATGTCTGGCCTGAATTTGTTGCAGGTAGGAATCAATCCTGGGTTAATGGCTGCATACAAGGGACACCACTATGCCGGAGCTAATAATCACTTCTGTAGGTAAAATTTAGGTCCTAATAATTATATCTTACTTGAACTTTTTTGTCATATTTTCATAACATCTCGTTAAATCATGTCCTAATTTTGATGAGATCTTTTAAAGCTAAAATTAACTGTGCAAAATACTGCCCCTTAATTTCACCCAAAATTAATAGTCCCTTAAGCCACCTAATCTGCATAGCTGGCAGGATATTTTATTGCAGCATTATTTACACACATGGGAGTATTATAAATCGATGGTTGCTTCTTGTGTTTTGGCCACGAGTGAAAATCCCGTGAGTGAAACAATTGCTTAAATAATGTTCAGCTATAAATTGCAAGGGTCACTTCCATTCTCCCTTTAATACATTTTATACAGTACCTGCTCTTGAAAAGCATACATGTGCATTTATTTCATTCATTGAGTCCTTTCACGAGAACACGAGCCCAACAAATTGACCTGCTCCCAACTGGGTGGCTTCATAGCTGAGAGTTGGTAGATCTCGAGGGTTGCACCGGCATCGCAAAGGTCATGGGATCAAATCTGTTGAAGCCACATGAAATTTTCAGGTGTCTACAATTGCTTAAATTGTCCAGATAAGTGGGTCACTGTCTAGTTTCATTAGATGTGAATTTATACTGATATTCAGAAGACGACCACATATGTGCCAGCAACAACAGTCATTCAAACCGAGTCTTGATTATTCAACCAAAGTGGACACTTGTCGCGAAAATGTTGAAATGAAAAGCTGAATAAAGTCTTCGGAAACCAGGAGGGCAATTAGACATTTTTCTTCGAGAAAAAGCCGCGACAAATTGAAAGTCTGCGTGTAAAATTTTACACGTACTGTGAAGAATTTGCGTGTAATTATTTACATATAGTTTCGTGTATTTTCTTACTCTCGCGTAACGCGCGCGTAATTTGCGTGTAAATTGCGCGCAATATGGCGGACTTATGGAGGCTCGAAAGGGTTTTCAGCTGAGCGCGCGCGCGTAAGCCACACACGCAATTCGTAAGCTGCTTGCGTCAGCTTATGATTTAAATGGGTCACGTGAAATAAACAAATACCGCTAATTTCGCTTACCTTTCTCCAATTCCTATATACATAGCATATAAATAGACATCTCCTATTCACGAAAACTACGAAAATTCTACTTAAACGGTTTAATAGTTACTTAAATCCGTTTGTGTTGACCTGTAGCTCCACTCGCGCGCGGACTCGAATGAGCGGGTGACGCATGCGTAAATGCTGATCTTGTAACCCCCTAATTTTTCCTGATTTTGCAACTTTACTCGTTTATATCTCTGCTTCTGGACGGTGAATTTTTTTGATTTTTTGCATGTTAGCTTAGATTAATTTAAACCGTTTGTCTTTCAAATTTAAAAAAAATTCTGTAGGTGAAAAAAATTATTAGAGACAAAATTCAAAAAACCTTATTTTTCTGAAAAACTGACCTACAGATTTTGTTGAATTTTAAATATTTTAGAGAGTATTTCTAACATTATCTGGTAACGATGAATGGGAAAATTTCACCGTCCCGTTTCTTCAAAAAGGACCACATATGTTGATTTTAAGGCTCAAAGAAATGCCTAATATCGTTGCCATGGTAACATTATTTTGGAGGAAAACATAATGTGAGAAATCTACGATAGGTACTTTATACCCCGGCCAAATTTCGTCTTGATATGATTGCCCTAACTGTATCTAAGGACAGAATATGTTTATTTGTTTGAAAAAAGGAGAAACTATTTCGAGCCTCCTTAAGCGAATGATACGCGCGTGTAATGCTGCTATTCCTGCGGCCAATACAGTGGTTCATAACACATATAGCCAAAACAAAATCTTTCATAAATTTAGTTCTCTATTCTTCTAGCATGACAAAATAATTCAACAGGTCTATAACATTAATAACATTATTGTTTGATCCGTTCTGTTTCTGTTATTTATTCAGGGCGGTGTTTGTATGAGTCAGGGTTGGTGCCTGAGCAATTAACGTATCTTGATGATGTGAGATGCCCATCTACATATAGTATTGGCTTAACCAACATGGTGGAACGAACCACTAGAGGAAGTGCAGACTTGTCCAGGTGACATTTTTCTCCATATTCCAACATCCCGTATCTCATGATGTACTGACAGTTGGCAAGAATTACTAGCACTACATGTAGCTTGTAAAGGGAAATCCTTGCTGATGTCATTCTTTTACCAGTTTGCTTGTGAAGGTCATAGTGCCTTTAACATATTGGCTTTAAACGTTCAAAGACTGTTAAACTTAAGCTTCGCCTTTTTCCTATTTTTTCTTTCCGTGATAATCAGCGAAATATTATCCACAAAAAGAAAACAGTACTAATAAATTTATTAGTTGGAAAAAGTTAGTGTTATTAAAGCCAATACATTCTTTGGGAGTAATTACATAATACTCGGCTAACGCTTCCTCGTTCCCGGCTAAGCGGCTACGTGGCTACTGAGTGGCTGAATGAGTGAGTGACTAAGCAAGTACGCTGTTAACGTGCCAATGTTTAAACTACGTGGCTACCCGACGATCATCGCTATGGAATGCCTTGTCTTTTGTGCGCTTTAGCCCTATAACTCCCAGTGGCCACTAATATAGATGTCACTCTGTCTGACCATAGTTAATAGTTATGGTCTGACGCCATACGATTTTACTCGTTAATGGGGGGCCCCGTCGGGCCTTTAAAAAGGGTTAAGAGCGATGTATACACTGGGGGTTTTTCTACCATTGTAGATGATGTAGCCCCGAAGCCGCAGTTTGCTCGTTTGCGCGTATCAGAGTAGCCTCTTTGCCACAATTTTTTAAGTGTTTTGGAAAGGCCAGGTATTCTACAGTTAAGCCATTCTGTAAAACTGGACATTTTGAAGCAGCAGTCGTCACTCAAGATCACGTGGTAGATCAGTTTCAAATTTTGTGAGAGCACAGGAGCCCATACTGATGGACTCCTGGAGAGAGCTAAATGTGAGGTGTAACACATTCCATCTTCTACAGTTCACAATGCGAAAACTCCTCATGTTGACAATTTCAGTCCAGCAGTATAGCGGGGCAATTGTCACCAGTGAATAAGGAAGGTAGTAGGTTCGACTCTTGTTCGGGAGCGCTCGGATTTGTTCCGAATATCCCCGAATCACCATCTCCCACGAGTCTTTTGTACTTCAGTCGTAGAACATCCGAACTATTAATCGGAAGGTCGTAGGTTCGACTCTTGTTCAGGAGCACCCGGACCTCGAGTCGATATTGCTCTCCAACGCGAGGCTCTCTCCGCCCCCCTCGCTTTGGAGAGCTTGTTCGCAGGCTACTTCAAAGATTTCCTTACTCTTTCATACCAATAGACATAATCGGCTAACTCAGTGTTGTACCCAATAGGCCTTTCCCATTATATTAAAATTCAGCTTGATAATGAGGCAGTGAGGACAAAAACAAAGGAAACTGGATGATATGAAATTTTTTTTGACATTCATTCCAACGTGTTTCTATTGTTTTTGTCCTTACTGCCTCACTATCAAGCTGAATATTTGATATTTCGAGAATAGCATATTCAAATCTCCCGGGATTAAGATTCTTTCTGTATTGTGTTTGCATGGCAATGGAGCATTCATATTTAAATGATATGGAAATACCTGGAACAAAACGTTTTATTCCCAAAGGGATTGAATTGGGTACAACATTGAGTTAACCGATTACTGAGGTCAGGTCTATGGACGTGGAGAAATCGAGAGAAGAGACAGTACTAGATAATATTGGTCCTCTTATTAAACAACAAAGAGAAATTCGGTTGAAGTTAAACTGTTAAGAAAGGACCAAACAAGAGTTCTTTTTTCTTTGGAAATCATTTCAGAAATCGAACCATCAGGAAAAAAGGGAATATTTTGTCGGTCTGTGTACCTGTAACGTCCAGTGACGTTGTCGGAAACATCTCCTTTTGGTATAACACCAAACAAATCACCTGCTTTTACCACGCTCAGTTACAATGTATTGTTTCAACAAAGACTGCTTGAGTGACATATCAATTTCATTTGTTAAAGGAAGGAAATGAGAGATGGAAAAGAAGTACTTATAACAAAAGTGCAGAAGTATAAGCCATTGATAGTGTGTTTCAACGGAAAAGGCAAGTAACGATTTTGATTTACAAATGTTTTCATTTTATTAATTGTAATTTTCCTCGTTGGGGAAAATGTAAAGAAAAAAGACAAGATATATATAATTACGATGTAAGTGAAACATAATGAAAAAGCCAACGAAAAAGCAAAATATCACGCATGCGCTGGGAATTGTCAAAGGAAGATAGAATAGACGTACGTTTCAAAGCAAAAACAAGATTCAGTCTGAGTCGAATTCTTAATGAGCGTAGCGAAAACTTTTTTGAGGCTTGTCATGTAGATGAACAATATTAATAAGAATGGTTTATTTCGGTTTTCCAAATTACAGAATAGGCTCTTCGTCCTAAAGAAACTAATTGATAAATCAAATCAAATGTTGGTTTTTGAGGAGAGGGAAAAACCGGAGCCAGTCTCCGGAGAAAACCCTCTCGGAGCAGAGTAGAGAACCAACAAACCCAAGCCTGGGAATCGAACCTGGACCACATAGGCCGGAAACGAATCAGTCTCACCACTCCG
The DNA here is from genome assembly GCF_036669935.1 of Montipora foliosa. Taxonomy (NCBI): domain Eukaryota; kingdom Metazoa; phylum Cnidaria; class Anthozoa; order Scleractinia; family Acroporidae; genus Montipora; species Montipora foliosa. The sequence goes on from NC_090875.1 coordinate 31,925,059, forward strand.
CCAGCCTTGCTTCCCCAGTATTTTGAGGATCGGCTATGTTCGCTCGAAATTATCGTTTTCCTAAAGCTGCCCTTTTTTTATTTAGGATCTTAAAAATAATGCTCGTTTTGCGCGTTTTTTTAAATGCGCATGAAGGAAATCAACGAAGGTGATTCATAATTCTGTGTGACAAGCATAACAGGTTTCGTGTCGTGTTGCATGTTTCTTGAACCGATTCGTTTTTCCAACAGTTATATACGAGCTGTTTGCGGGTTCCAAGTGTAAAGTGGGGCGTCAAAAGGATCCAATTCCTGGGACGAACTCGGTAAGTGAGTTGAAAAAAAAATTGATGTTATAGCTTGAGAAACCAGGACGACTCAAATACCCAATGTTTTAACTCAGTTTGTTATGGAAACCATTGATTTTTCCCTAAGATGTTTTTGACCAATCTTGAGAGCTTATTTCAAGTAATGGTAATATATACAGCACATGTCATAGAGCGAGTTTCAATCGAGGGTCGTAAAACCAAAACCAAAGTTATTACTTAGGCCAATCAAAAAGGACGGAGACAATCCAGTAAACCAATCAAAACTCGAAGTAATTGCACGTAGCCGACAGAAAGCGCGGCAAATTGTGCACGCGCGAGCCACGATTGGTTTTGGTTTCACTTCTGATTGGTTAAAAAAGTGGCGCGAGAACTTTGAACCAATCACGGATTGAGGTAATGCAAAACCAAAGCAATTCGCTAATTACTTTCGGCACAATTGAAAACCGCTCTATCAGTCTCAGGACGGTTTACAATTTTCTGAGAGATAGACCACCAACACTGGGAGTCTGCTCCCTCTCTCTTCACCAATGGTGTGTGGGTTCTTTAACGTCCTGAACAGTGTTGATTAACAGAGGTAGGGTTGTGAGACGGGGCCTACGGTTTATAGTCCTTATCTGAGACGACTTTAAAGTGTAACCATTTGCAGATGAAATTTTTCTCAGCTATTTTAACTTCCTCAGTGTTGGTTCTCCGACCTGGGTTGTGAGCCTGCGATCTCTTGCACGAAAGTCCGATGCTCAACCAACTGAGCCATTGGACGTCGGTAAAATGATCGGAACAAGCCGGAAATCGTCAGTTTTACGGAGAGCTTCGGATCTATGTCTGCACGTGACCGGAGTCTCCGAGAAACTCTACGTAGGAGAACATGCGTCGTAGGGTTTTTATAGCCAAAAATGGGCTATTTGAACCTTACGGCGCCTGCTCACTCCTCGTGCTAACATGAGTGCACCAATCAGAGACCCTTTTCATTGTTCTTTACGAAAACCAACGAGAAAACGCTTTGTTTCAGGGTTCCCCTTAGTTCTTCTCTTCCTCAGTCGTGCGAAAAAGAGAAGAGCTCTGGGGTCGAGATTGTTATTTGAGGGTGATTGAGAAAACTGTAGTATATGTAACTGACGCTTGACAATTTTTCTTGATTGCTTAACTAGCTATTGTTTCACAGTAGATCCTAGTTACAGTTTCAAAGAAATTCTTATAGCTTTTATGTTGCCTTAAGCAACATTTTTTAGTCCTTTCTCCGTCCCTCCGTTTCTTAGTTTCTTCGTCCTTTTGTTCGTTCGTCCTTTCGTTTCTTTGCTCCTATGTCCTGGACATTACTAAACCACGAAACACCGAAACACCATGTATGACCCCACCATGCATTGCGTACTAGCCAACAAAGGTTGAATTTTGAGATGAAATATCGTAAAACGCCATTGCTCCTAATTCATGGAGATTAACATTAGGATTCAGATTAAGATAGAGATTAGAAGCAATAACGTTTTAGGCCTAATTTAATAGGTCTATTTAACAATTATTCGCCGAAGGCGAAGTGATTATCGGTGAATATTCACCGAGACGAAGTCGAGGCGAATAATTGTTTTAGTATAAATAGACAGGTGATTATTTCAAAAAAGAGAAAAAAAAAACATTCCAACGCGAAATCATCTTCACTTACAGTGGCAAAAGGACTACTGGCAGCCATTTTGTCCGTCGAGGTGATTATCGGCTGATAATCCGAGATAGCGAGCCAATGAGAGCGCGCGATTTTGTATAATCACCTGTGTATTTATACTAATAATATTTAATCTCAAATCCAATTTTTTTCGGTTTAGTGTTCAATGTATAGTTGGGTCATGCATGGTGTATTGGTGTTTCGTTTCGCAGTTTCGTCGTTAAGTAATGCCCCTTTGTCCTTTCCTTTCTTCATTTCTTCGTTCGTTAGTTAGTTCTGTCATTGAGGCTCTACCACCGAGCTATGTAAATTACCACTTTTCATCAATTCTGTTAGTATGCAAGACGCACATTATCAACCACGCCTCCCACCTCTGTGACCCAGGCTCAACCCTGACCTCGAGGTCGTATGAGGTCGTCCATCATCGTATGAGGTCGTCCATCTCAATCTGACTGCGAGGGTTTTTCTCAGGGTACCGTCCGGTTTCACTCCCTCATCAAAATCGACTTTCAGTTATTAAGATCCGGGCCGCGGATACCCCCGAAATGGATAACCTCTGGTATCCGTCCCTTTCATTGCATTAAAATGAATAAAGTTTTGTTTCTTCTTCTTTCTTGAACCTACAATAAGCGCCAAAAGTGTTGAGACACTCTCCCTTTTAAGGAATCTCTGACAAACCCCTCCCCAAAGTCTTTCCATCTAAACCCCTCTCCCCCCCCCCCCCCCCCAAACGGTGTTGTTTTCTGATCGCCAACTCTTCCTTTTTCCGTTACCAACATTGAAGGGGGGAGGCGGGGGAAGGAGTGGGGAGTGCAATAGGCTAGTTTCGAATTGTGCAGTAACAAAAGAACAGAGTCGAGGTTCAGGGGAATAATTTGCATTTTCCTTTGTTCTGAACAATACAAAATGCTAATTATTCCCCTGAACCTCGACTCTGTTCTTTTGTTACTGCACAATTCGAAACTAGCCTATTGGAAAATGTAACGTTAAGGTGATTTTTTCCCTAATTTTTGTCTTCCCAGTTCAGTGTCCCAACTATTTTTGTCGCTTATTGTAGTTTAATGACTTAGCTCTTACGAGTGTTCTAAACCCATTGATGGAGCTTCCGAACTAGAAACCAGATTGCTCCGAATGCATATAAATGGTTCAACATTTTTCCAGTCTTTTCCCAATTTAACATCGATGAATATCAAGAGTCCATCACCCAAGATTTACCCAAATTGGCCTCGTCCACACCAGTGCCAGAAATGTGTCTATTTTTTAACCAAGTTTTGCGGGAAAATAAACAATAGCGACACTCACCGTTACGTCACCTATTGTTATTAATGTGCCAACCAGAAATCTATTGACTGTTGAAAAAAGGATTTTTTTGTTGTGGCTGGGAAAATTTAATTAAATTTATAAACAGTAAAGTATCCTGTAGAGCGTTTTCACATGACGTCACGGCGGCCATGTTGGTGTTCCAAAACAAAGAAATGGCGGCCATGATGTTGTACCAAACTAATCCTCCGGGAATTAAACTCTATTTTTATGCAAATACTTTCTTTTGTCTCAGTTATCCAATATGGCTGCTGGTCACGTGAGTGAAAACGCTCCATAGATGGTTTTCACCTGACGTCACAGCAGCCATGTTGGTGCACAGAACAATACACGGAGAGAAACGTCTTTTGGAAATTTTGACTCCTATTATAATCATCATCATAATCATGAGCCATAATTTGCTGTTGTGTTATGCATCTCATCGCGTGTGGTTGAAAACCATCTATTGACCAAATCGGCCAAATGAATGTTGTTCCCAATTCAAACTCTTTGGGAATAAAATGTTTTGTTCCAGGTATTTCCATATCATTCAAATGTGATTGCTTTATTATAATGCAAATTTTATACACAAAGAACCTTAACCCCGGGAGATTTGAATTGGGTACAACATTTGGTCTATTGTTTATTTTCCCGCAAAACTTAGATACAAAACAGCCTCTAGAGACATCAATAAAAATGGAGAAATGTACGACTTGTAGGTGGAGGGAAAAAAGAAGCTAATGAGAGATTGTTTGCTTTCGTTCACTAACATGGCAGCAATGACGTCACGTGAAAACCTCCAAAAGCGAAGACATCGTTGACGTCACCTATAGTCATTAATGTGCTAACCAGAGCCTCATTGGCTGTCGAAACAAAGGGTCTTTTGTTTGTATGGCTCGTACATTTGAATAACAAAAGCAATGTTTGTAAACAGATATCATCCCTATTCTGACGCTTATGGGGACAAACCTGATACCAGACTCTTTCTCTTGGATAATATGACTCTTGTGAATACATGTCTTCATTCATTTACCGTACCTGACAATTCACCATTTCCTGTATCATTTAGGTTGTCTACGTCATGCCATCTACTTCCGGCAGAACACAAACTTATCCGCGTGCAAGCGACAAGCTCCCATTTTTCTTGGAACTGAAAAATCTTCGAGACGAATTAAAGAGCAACAGCTCGGGACATGTCAGTAACGATGGTGGACAGAAAGACAGCGAATGAAAATATAACAAAACAAAATAATTTTATTTAAATTGTATTCTCATTTGAAACTATTTATAACATTTTCTTTTCGTGAGAAGGTAATTAATTACAGCGAATAAATTATCTCTTATGCGTGGTGACGTCTGGCCAGATAATTTCTTCACCAAGCCTCGAATTCGAAATTTTAGCATGAGCTACATCCCAAAGGAACAAACTTCTAAAGAAAACCCACGTGCGAGCAGTATACACCTTATTCCAAAATGGCTGCCAATTTAATATTCTCTTGTTGTTATTCAAATTAGCCCTTGATGCCTCGTTTTAAGCGTAAAATTCAAAAGAATATTTTATCTTGAACGAGGCAACAAGGGCCAATTTGCATCCGCATAAATCAGCGGCCATTTTGGAATAAGGTGTATTGCATGTCTAAATGATGTGAATAATTATTGTGCAAACGAGGCTCTGTGGTGAATTTTTGAGCATATGACGTCGTCATGCATAAGGCGTATCAATGGCAATAAGAGAGGTCATCTGTAAATAAGGCAATAACTAATAAATTGGTAATCAGTAGTGTACCTCGACTGATTGATTATTTGTCCACTGAATCAACTAATGACACTTGCGCCAAGAAAGATAAGAGAAGGAAATAATAGCTTTTATTTTATTTCTAAGAGGGCACGGTCCGGATTTTCCTATCTCTTCCCACGGTCATGGTAACGCTTTCAACAATAAAAAAAAGTGATTTCAGAGGGGAAGGGAGAAAGAAGAAAAAAAATAATAAGTTATTTACCAGCCAAGGGTCGGTCCGTATATCGGTTACAGTTTTTCGCTAGACGGACCTCCCAGCTGGCAAATAACATATATTATTATATGACTAGCTCCGTGAGCGGGCAAGATGAACCAAATCGCGCGCTCTGATTGGCTACCCGAGCGGGCAAGATGGAGCGATACTGCCCGCTCGGGATTTCTCGCTTGGTCCCGCAAGATCAAAGATCATTTTTTGGTGTTTTAAGTCATATAATAAATCCTTTATTGACCAAGATTGTTCGGTCAAGATGACTGGATATTGGCCTCGTTCTTTTTTTGCGTGTTTATGGACCTCGACTTCGTCTCGGTCCATAAACACGCAAAAAAAGAACTTGGCCAATATCCAGTCATCTTGACCTCACGCTTGGTCAATAACCCATACTTAATTAGCAAAAAAAGTGGCTATGCACGTGCTGCACGTGCGTTTGATATTTTGGTAAATTTGTCGTTGTTTGATTTACAGACTCTCCAATTAATAGAGCACTTGTCCCAGTTAAATAAGCTTGAGTGAATTTGTTTATTTTTATTTCGTGAATAGGCATTTTTTAAATGCCAAATATTCAGCTTGATAGTGAGGCAGTGAGGACAAAAACAATAGCAACACGTTGGAATGAATGTGAAAAATATTTACACTCACTGCTTCACTATCAAGCTGAATTTTAATATATCGAAAGACGATTTATAGGAACAAGTCGTCATGCGATGTGTGGTAATTTGTTGTTTTAATGTAAACGAACAAGAGATCATATTAAAGGTTAGGGATTAAATTCTGATGGCTCTCTGATATCTATTTTCATCAGCTCTATGGCCTCATCTCGTGATAGCTTCAGCGGCGTCGAGAATGTAAAGTTTAAAAATACATCCTGCAGAGTCATATGTCCATTAACGACAAAAGAGACAAATAAATTCAAGGACAGTTCAAAGTGAAGAACTTCCGGGAAGCATACGCACTGAGTATTTCTCACGGATTGTGAGAGTTTCAGTCAAAGGGATGTACTTGTCGGGGTTTTTTTTTTGTCTAGATAAATTAACACTTTAAATACGAATTTTCGAAGCAAAGATAGTAAGAAGTTAAGTAGCGAAAAATATAAGCCGCTTAAATGGAACATATCCTGTGCTTCGACAGTCTGGTTGCATCGTCGGTCGAAGTTTCTCCCAAAGGTCAAGCTGTGGAGAGTATTTCTTTATCGAAGACGCTTTGCTCGCATTTTTACACTTCTGTTTTGTCCTGGGACTCTCCGAGTGAGGCTTGACGGGGCCATGACATCATGAACTCTTGTCATTGCCAGAAATTGACTGATGGACTATGACGGTGCCAAATGATTGAGTAATTGATTTTTTTTCCAGCGTACTTTCGACATGACGGAGCACTTACCGATTATTAGAGATATTTAGCATTGGGTGCATGAAAAACGGCAAACGTCAAACAGCTGGCCGCTGAGCTGCTTGTCAAAAAAGTGTGAAAATCCTAACTGATTCCAGCTTTCTCCCTGTTTTTAGAACATGCGCAATAACAGGAAAGGAAACGATCTACAAATATTTTTGCACTTTGGCCATTTCAGCATACGAAACGTCAAGTATAAAATAAAATTATATTCATAACCGCTGTTTGTTTTCTTTTCCTGCTGAAATCGAAATGGCCTATATTTAAGTATCTAGTCTTCTTGCGTTGGAGTACTAATTACGTGATGAGACGGCCATGTTGGTCTACAAAACAATAGAAAATGGCCCCACAAGCTTTGCATAATGAAGTCAAATTTAATGCATTGTTCTG
>NC_090875.1:31937109-31949609 GCF_036669935.1 Montipora foliosa
ATTTGTAGCACAGCCATATCAGTTCATTACTGGTGCTATATTCATCGGAAAGTTACAAGGCAAGAACCCTCAAGGCAACAAAGTTTTGACTCAAGCTCAGGCTTGCTTTTTTACAATGCAGCATCCAGGCATCCAGCCAGTGGAGAAAGAGATGAACCATTGCCAGAAGGGAAGTATTATGGCACATTTGAAGATTCTAACCAGGATAGCAATTCTCAAACAGTTTCTGTGGCTTTACACGAACATGTTTCAGAGTACCCACAATCTTGGAACCACAAGGTTACCTGGTTGCTATACTCTATTACTTCGAACAATTCAATTTTGGTCACGGTAGTTTTCTGGACTTTACTATACAGCGGCTATGAAGTTGGAGAGCCAGATATTGCTTTTCATTTGTTGAACTCAGTGTTCATGCTGATAGTAACATTTTTAAGTAGCATTCCAGTACGGCTTCTCCACGTGGTGTATGCCATGCTTTATGGATCTTTATATTGTTTATTTACAGTGGTCTATTGGTTGTTAGGTGGAACAAATGATGCTGGCGACAGTTACATTTATCCAATCCTTGACTACAGTAACGATCCCAGATTAGCTGCTATTCTGATTGTGCTGTATGGGTTTGTTGGGCTTCCTGTGGCTCAACTGATTCATTTTGGATTATTTAAGCTTCGCTGTTATTTGACAGGTTTGCGAAACAGATGATGGTTTTGAAACTAAATGCAGATATTTGAATAGAGTAAGCTTCTGCTTTTTAAATCAAGTCCACAAATTCATTTTTTTAAAAAAAGAAGCTAATGTCAAAAATTTCACTCTTGGCCTCACCCTATTTAAACAATAGAGTTTTTCTGTCGAGGAACTATCGGTCTGATAGTTGCCCCGCGGAAATTTGATGTTCTTAAAACAAATATTTGCCAGAGAAGCGAAGCTTCGAGGGCAAATATTTGTTTTAAGAACATCAAATTTCCGCGGGGCAACTATCAGACCGATAGTTCCGAGACATAAACACTCTATTGTCTTTATTGTTCACTACTAAATTTTCTTCCGCACACCAGCTCAAAAATCATGTTGAATTATTTTCAACTTTATTAGACGAAAGCCGTGTCAGCCAATGTAAACTTTGAAAAAGAAAACAAACAAAACCCTCTTAATACAATTTCGATTGTTTATTTTCCATAAGGCCGCTTGTTTACAGAGGTATGTTCAGCGGACGACTACTATCCATCCGGGTATTTTCCTCAGACGGCACTATGGGCTCATAGTGTCTCTCCGCGGACGAACACTATCGCCTCACGTGATCAATTTAAACCAATAAGAATCAGAGAAAATTTAGTGGTGAACTATAATGATAAATACATGTAGTAGACCCAAATAAAACTTAGAAATTATGGCTTATGAATAAAATGAAAGTTTAACTTGAAGCTGCCCTGTTGATCATGAATAGCCATTCTCTTTAGGCCAAAGTGAGCCCAAGGGTTTGCTTCTTGAAGACCAATATGTTTTACGTCTTTTTCAATTTAATTTCGTTAAAAATTCAAAACAGATAAATTTGTATAATTTTAATTTACGCAATAGATAATTTGCAGTAAAAGTCCATAAAAGAGGCTCAGATTTGTATAATTTTAATTATGCAATAATGATACTTTCACAAAAAAACTTATGACAGAGGCTTAGAATTATAGAATTTTAATTTATGCAATAATGATACTTCCAGGAAAAATCCATAACAGAGGTTCAGATGTGGAGAATTTTAATGTATGCAGTAGTGATAATTTTGTTAAAAGTCCATAACAGGGAATAAGATTTGTAGAATTTAATGCAATAATGATAATAAATTTTTATTTGTTGTCACTGTGGGAAAAATCCATGATAACACAGGCTCAGACTTGTAGAATTTTAATTGATTGAATAACTCAGCAATTTTGTCGAAAATTACAAGTGAAGTTTTCTGGGGGATGTAGAGTGCAGGTTACAAGTTAGGGTTGCAGGTCATTGTTTCACCATGAGCTCAAACAACCCAAACCTTTGCTAATGCTAACATTAGGCCTAAACACTATGCTTTAGATAATGCTTAAGCCTAAGGCTAGCATTTTTTTTTAAAGTTTGGGTTGTTTTAGTTATGGTAAAACAATGACCCGCACTTTACACCCTCGAGATGTTATGAACATTAAGAATTTTTCTCGGCAGTGTTATATCTCAGTTACAATTTCGAAGCCAAGCAGATATTTTGTAGAGGTGATGAAACACTGCTAATACTTGTATTTCAACTAACACAAATAGTGCTCACGGTCAACTATTCTTTTTTTAGTATGACAACAAAACGAAGAAGACGTAATTAATGATTAATGAGCTTAATAATAATAATAATAATAATAATATAATATTTATTGATTTGTATTGCGCAAATATCAATCCAGAGAAAGAAATTTTCATCTGCGCATTACATTGACTCAACAAAATCCTAAAATCCTAAACATATTCCAATTAACAAAAAGTCTTATTTACAATGATTAATTTATCTTAAAATCCTATATACAAGTCCTTCTTTATGAAAAGAATAAAAACAATAAATTAGCTGGGAAACACCTTCTGAAATCAATTGACATCTATTTTTAAGCAAACATTTTCCTTAGTTACATTTTAAAATCATGACGTCATGTCATGTGAGTAAAGAAGGAAAAAACGAAAGTTGAGTACGAGTTGTTCCGTCACCTCTGAAGTTGGTGCACTTCAAATCTGACATAGGGTGTCCTGGATACGGGCATCCTCAGAGACCCAGGGACAGTCAGTCGAGACGGGACGAGAATCGGGACTCGCCTAACTTGAAAACTTTACGCCAGTCCCGATTCTCGTCCCGTCTCGACTGACTGTCCCTGGTTCTCCGAGGATTGAATACGGGACGAATCTCCCAGAGAACAAATGAAACCGACTTTGTTTTGCTGTTAACTGAGATTTTATTACGATTTTTTCCCAAACGTAAATAAAATTTCTGTATAAAGTTGTATTTCTGTAGTACTAAAGTTGTATTACCGTAGTACTGTTCTCTTTGCGCTTGCCTAAACCTTAAAGAGACTGCGTGATTATAGGTAGTTAGGGCCGCAAAAAAATACTCGCAAATTTCGCACTCCTAAAGCATATCGGACAAGGAGATTGTTAATTTTGGGGTTGTGGGAAGAGCAAGTTGATAATTGAGAGGTAGATCATATGAAAAAAAACTTAAGATTTAAGATCACCAAGATTTGACGTCTCTGTAGAAGTCGATAGTGTCCCCTAATTGTCTTTTTTTATTGTTCCGTAATTCGAGTCGTCGCTTTGACTGTTATACTGACCATGGAAAATGAAATATCAATTCGCAGGCCTCCCGCTCGGAAAACAGGTGAAAAGTTAATTGTTTGCGAAAAAACACAAGCTTATCGTTCGCCTCAGTTTTCTCAAACCTAAAAAAGCTGTTCCAACTATTAATGAACACGAAAATTTGGTCTAATAGACCTAATCGGCCAACTCAATGTTGAACCCAATTCAAACCCTTTGGGGGTATAAAGTTTTCTTCCAGAAGTTTCTATATGAAAGGAAAGGATTTAAAACTACCTATTGATCCACCCTTCACTCGCCAATTCAATGGTTGCGATCACACTTGCAATTGAGAGAAAATTGGGCCCGGTTGTTCGAAAGCCGATTAACTTAATCCAGGATTAGCGTAAACTTTTGTTTCATGTTTTCAACTTTTTGGTGAAAGTTTCTTTTGCTTATTTCTGTTTTTCAAGATTGACTTCTTCTATTGTAAAGTTTTGCTGAATATCAGCGTTGAACAGCATTTGGGAGTAGAGAAATAAACTCCTTGGTTAATTTTTAATCTGGGATTAGCGTTAATCGGCTTTCGAACAACCGGGCCCAGGGTAACACTAGTGTTGATGTCGTCGGTCAAATCCGTTTTCAGGTTGAATCCGTATTGGTGATCCTCATTTTACCTAGGCTCAATATGCACTCCACCTACATAGTTTAAAGCAGCTATCAACCACCCAAAAAGGATTTGGGGCTGGATAGCTGCTGGCCCTAAAGCTCTGTCTTACGCATCTCAACACACGCATCCTTAATGTTTTGTATTATCTTATCGGTTTCTTTATTTATACACTTGGCCATTAAGTCTCAACATTGCAACATAGTAAGGGAACAAAGAATTGTACTATGCACTTTAATACCGGTACTCCAGCTCGGACCCTCCAGATCAATAGTCCTGTGTCCTCACCCGTTACCATGACTACAACGACGAACCTGCTCAACCCAACACAGTTCTTTTTCTCAGTTTATCTTTGTGTAATAAGTTAATGTATAATAACCAAAACTAATCCTAACCTGGCTCTAATTTTTCTCTAGGCTTAATTTAGGCCCAAAAAAAGTTTCTTCAATTCATCTGAGTGCGTACTCAACCTATTGTAGGTGAAATGAGGATCACCAATTAAAAATTTAACCTATCTCTAGGTAAAAGCGGATTGAGCCTGAGAACGGGTTTTACTGGCAACATTGACACTACGCTAGTGTCAACTCTCTCGTGTTTTGAATACCTAGGGGAACTCTGAACAATAGAACTTGATTTAACACCAGTGTTGACTCCCCAATGCGACTGCAAAAAGTGGGTAAAGACTTGTTTCCATATCTCAAAGTGCCCTTGGGCGTGAGGTGCCTGGGAATGAAATTAAACGCTAACCTTAGGCCTAATTAGGCCTAAAACAATATTTAGGCTTAACTGTTAGCATTTCTAAAGGGTTTGGGCTTTTTCAACAGTTACATTACTTAACCTCAGTCTGCATTTTACAATGACCGATTCCAGTGATTTAATTTCATTCCCAGGCACCTCACGTCCAAGGGCTCTTTGAGATATGGAAACAAGTCTTAGCTTTACCATGTAAGTGTTTCTGCTGTTGAGGCCCACGAGTAAATGAGTGGGTGTGGGGAAGGGAGAAGAAAGCAAGGTGCAACCACAGGGAGCAAACGTTAGTTTTTGTGTATACCCTGTGGCAGAGTCAACTACAATGTCAATCTATCAAAATTGCACAAAATAGCGCTTGTGAGGCATGAAGGGAACAAGACGTAACCGGCAAGTTAATTAAATGTTGGTTGGTTTTCACGTTTCACGTCGAGGTGAAAAAGAAATTTCCGCCTGTAAATCTCGTTCATGTCAGTGGATGTCTTTTTTGTGGTAACTTGGTAACTTCACGAACGCGGCCAAAGAGTACACTCAAAGAACCTTTATATAGCACGAAGCATGCGGATGCTCTTAAGTTTATTTCAACTCTCCCGCCTCTTTCAATTTGAATCAGCAGTACTGCGTTTAGCTTTTTATTTGCCTCCCATCAAACACGTGTTGCTCATGCGTTGCTTTGGATTAACAACAATCACGGAAACGTCATCGATGACGTCACTTCAACTTAAAGGAAACGATTACGCAATCATAAATATGCACTTTGTTGATAAAGTTTGGAAGGCAGTGCCTTCATAAATGTTGGCGGAAGATAACATCTTCCTCTATAATTAACCGTTCAATCACCCTTTTTCGATTTTCAAATTAATTTCCCAACACTGTTTAGATCTTTTACCAGGATGCAGTGAATCTACTTGTTTCACCGGTTACGTTTTTCTTTCACAATTATAATCGTTTCAATTAATCACTCGTACGTGACTTTGATAATCCTCACCACGACAACAACATTATAAACAACAATCGAAACCAATATATCCAAAAAGAGACACAAGTTCATCAAAGCTGTATTTCCTTTTATGTTAATGCTTGGAAGATTTCCACTGAGATCAAATAAGTACATAAGTTTATACTTATAAAATTCGTTTCGTTTTCTGTTTTTACGTGTCAGAAGAAGTTACTTGAGATCATCATGACGTCAGAATCCCCCGCAATATTTGTGTTGATTTGCATCAAATATTTTGTATCTTGGATCGCATGTCCTGAATATCCTGTTTACCGTCTTGACAAGAAATTTAAAACGTTGTTACAGCTATGTGTCGCGACGAGTTTCGCCTTTCTCAGATTAAACTGCAAAATGCTGACGCCAAAGATTTTATACGATCACCGGTGAGTTCAGTCCAAAGTAAATAGACTTTCTACTTCATAAATAAATCAAGTCGTAAAAAAAGTAATCTGCACTTCGATATAGCTTTTAAGTGAGGGATTTTGATGAGGGTTAGATTCTCCTCCCTGATATTCTGACCACTGTAAGGCTTTAAAAGCTGAGCCTTTAATCAATTGTTCATTTTAGGTCATTTAGTGCAACGTGTCGTTTAGTGCCTTGTCAGTGTATTTGATTCTTTGGCATCTTTAAAGTTTAAAAGACGTAGATGAAACAAAGCTTTCTAGTTGATTGAAATTACGAACAGAGGCTGAATGAATTTTCATTTTTTCTTCAAGAGGGTTTCGGGGTAATTCGCCGCTTCCTTTAGACGTTTTTGAGAAATCGAATTTTCTATTTTTAATGTTTCATCTATTCAGAACGGTTATGTGGCAACTCATCGACTTTTCAACCGCAGTTCAAAGAAATAGCTACAATAGAACCAAGCAATGGTATTTCTGGTATGCAAACTGATATCTAATGACTTTGATTAAAACTTTCGACTTCAAGTCAAAGTGATTTTATGGATTTTTTTTTTTTGGCGAGAGGAATATTTGAACGAAGAAGAAAGGACATTAATGGTGGTTCGCAAACAATCTCTCGAGAGATAGATAACAATGCTGCAATGTATAATTGCTGTTGGACGAACAAAAGGAGGTAATGAGAGATCTTTTGTTTTCGTCCACCAACATGGCGGCGATGACGTCAAGTGAAAGTCTGACAAAGTAAATGCCTTCCCCCCCCCCCCCCCCCACTCCCTCCAGCTGCAGAGCGAAGAAAGCAGGCGAACAGCAACATAATCCGAATTTAAAATAAATGTGCTGTGCAAAAATCATTTTTTTTAGCTTTTATTAAGCATCGAAATCGAGACCAAAATATATTGCTCTATGGAGAGGCCTCGCTTTGAGTAGGAGGCTCAAAACACAGTGAAGAACGATTATCGACCTCTAAATCGAAAATATTTTGAAACTTGCGTCGCATGTCTTTTATTTACTACGCCTGTAGTTGTGCAGTATTATATGTAATCTGGATTTGAGAAACATGGTTAAGACCAATCGAACTGACATTTATCTTTCAGTTTCACCTGAACTTAATCTGATATATTTTTTTAAGTACTTGGCATGTATTCCTTTGGCATAATTCAGAACGCCATATAGTCAGATCAATGATCAATTTAAATGCATTTTTTAAGTGGCACTATGATCAAAAAATCACTTTCTTTTTTTCTTCAGATTTTGAAAGCGTGTTTGCTTAACACCTGCCTGGGAAAATTTTTTTTGGCTTTGTTTTTTATCCAAAGGCTGTTTACTTTGAGTGTCAGTTTTGGATTTCACAGTCCGCCATTAATCACGTTCAAAACTGAGCCGACTGGATCTCAGAGGGTTGGATCTAGGGAAGTAACGTTATTGGCCGTTTTTATACTAGAGATGCATAATCCGTCCAGGCGAATTATGCGTCTCTCATGTTATCCGTCTAGTGTAAAGACGGGACGAACTATATGAGACGCATAATTCGTCTTGGACGAACTTGGGCAAACATTTCTTCTGCGTCTGTTAAATTCGTCTAGTATAAAGACGGGCACGAGACGCATAATGCGTCTGGACGAACTTTCCAGTTTAGTGCGTCTTTGAAGACAACCTAAAATAGATTCTTCGTCCAGGCGCATAATGCGTCTTGTGGCCGTCTTTATACTAGACGAATTTAAAAGACGCAGAAAAAATGTTTGCCCAAGTTCGTCCCAGACGAATTATGCGTCTCTAGTATAAAAACGGCCATCACTATTATCGAGTAAACGCAATTCATAATGCATGCAAAAGACGAGTTTAAAAATAAAGTAAAATAAAGTAAAGTAACCACATTTAACGTCCATAACTCGTAAAAGTAATTCAACTGACGAACCTGAGGCCGACGGCGCGCTCATTTTACTCCCCACTCTCCATCAGTGCTCCGTTTTACGAATAGTTAAAGCTACTTAAGCTACACTGAAAGGAAAGAAGTCGAAACAAGGACGTGAGACCCGGGGATCGAATTCAGAACCTTTTGCACGAAGACCTCGCACTAACCGTCTGTGCCACCTTGCTCCTTAATTAATCTGAAAGCCCGAAACTCCCGTGCTGCTTATTAATTCAGTCGCGTACAAACGCATTGCATTCTTAAACAAGTAAGTGTTTGGTGTCATTTTCTCCTCGATCCAGCTCTCTCAATATTTTAAAGTTAATAATGGCGGACCATTAAATAGGAAAATTCCAGTTAAGATAAACAGCTGTCTTTTTAAAATTAAGGCTTGAAACGTGGATCACCTTATGTTTAGTTAACATAGTTTTTAAATCTAAAGAGAAAAAAGATTTGAGTTTTTGATCATAGTTCCTCGTTCGGAAAAGCAAAAACAGTATATATTTTTAGGTAAAAAGCTTTACAAGTTATGAAGTGAAATCACCCTTCACCACAAATTGTTGAATTTCATAGCCTTGGGGTATATATACTTGTCACTTAATTGAAAAGTTCTCTACAGTACCAACAACATCAACCATCTCAAATCCGCATTTCAAAGAAATGATATTTCATACATATCTCTAGACTTAGTTTGTAAATGTGCACTGAAGGAGGAAGTGGCCCATATAGTGCAGTACAGTACAGTACAGTATATACATCTTATTCCATGGTTTAACATATAATACGCGCGGATATTTTGCGAGTTGCGTAGTATTTTTATTATTCCACAACAAAAAGGTATAATTTTGCTTCAATTTTATTTGATAAGAGTGTTTCTAAAAAAATGCATCATCTGTCCTTTAGGGCGCTTACGAACGATGTAAACAGCACAGAAAGCCAGCCAAATGTCCTTTATTTGATTGTATAAACGAAATGACGAAGGACAAGCGATGACAAGGTCAATTCTCGGGCTTTGTATCGTGTTGAAAACAATTTTTTTTCATTGAAAAACTCCCGTTCCGTCCTTATTTGCTCTGTTCCAAAGCGATCAAACCGGGACACTACTACCGTCTCATATTTTGAGCGTTCTCTTGACCAAATATGGTAAAATGGGGTAATAGTGGAATAACAAAGTACAGTACAGTTGTATTACGTCGTGGCCGGTAAATCGGTTGAAGCTGATGACTCGAAGTAGTCGTCGATCCAACGGTGAAAACCTGGTTTGTCCGTCATCTTTTTCCCCAGTTCAAGTGCAATTTATGGAAACCAGATTGTTGTTCAAGTTTAGTCCATCGATCTCGTACATTCTTGTTTTGATTGCTGGCGAAGAGCATTTCAACCTTTCATCTCGCTTTTGAAGGTTGTAAGGTTTCATAACCAGTCCCTCGATTAACTATGGTATGTAAGAGTTCTTTAAGTGTGCCCGAGTTCTACTTTGAATGAATGTCAGCGGGGTTTATTTTCATTTAATTTCATTTAATTTAACTGTATTAATTCAACTCAACCACAGGTTATCCCCATTGAGGGTATCCGCCCGCATCCGGATGTAATAGGAGACTTCGCTGTTCATAAACAATTCTTTTGTTATTTAAATTTTGTCAACCAAAAAACAAAAGATTCCTTTGTTTCGACAGCCAATAAATCTCTGGTTTGCACATTAATGACAATAGGTGACGTAACGGTAAGTATCGCCGCTATTGATGGAAAGTCAATTTTTGATGATCGAGGCAACGCGCAGACGGTAGACATAGAAAAACCCTCGGAGTCAGATTGAGGCCGACTGAAACTCAGCCCACATACGACCTCGGCGCCGAGGGTTGAGCCCGGGTCGCAGAAGGCGAAGGTACGGTTGATAACCGCGCTAAGCCGTCCTGAGTTCCTAACCTTAGAAGCTCGATGTATCTTCAGAGAAGCCAAATCTAGTTTTTATTCCCTTCGAATGCGTCCTTGAGCAGATTAAAACACGATAAGACAGATAAGACGACAAAGTCTCTAGTCTGCTTGAGTTTCTGTTGCACTTATGACCTACTTGGACCCCATTATGAACTCGTCTACTCATTGCGCAAAAGCCTTAAATATTTGCCGATTATAGATGGTTTGCAACCAATCTCTAATGGCAAAAATCACATTGCCGTAATGTACAATTGCTGGTGGATGAACAAAATGAACTAATGAGACATCTTTTGTTTTCGTCCAACGTAAAAACCATCTATAGAGAGTTTTCACTCAAGTGACCAGCAGCCATATTGGATTACTGAAACAAAAGAACTTATTTACATAAGAAATAGAGTTTAATTCCCGGAGGATTAGTTTGGTACACCATCATGGCCGCCATTTCTTTGTTTTGGAAAACCAACATGGCCGCCTTGACGTCATGTGAAAACGCTCAATGGGTGGTTTTCACATTGAGTCATCGCTGCAAAGTTGATGGACAAAAACAAAGGATCTCTCATTAGCTCCTTTTGTCCGTCCACCAGAATTTTTACATTGCACAATTTTCATCTCGGTAAATAATGTAGTAGAATGTCCTGCCCTCGTAATTTAGCTGCATATGGTCAAACTTCAAGTTCTGTTCGCAAGAGGGAGCCATCGCACTTTCGCATATGTTTCGCGCCAATTAGGGAGAACTCACGTGATCTTGTTGTCGCATGACCCAATGGGAATAGCAAGTTGACGGTCAGTTTAGTCCGATTGGTTGGACCTCTCAAAGTATACCTCATGTTGGCGAGAATACGAAATTACGATCCACTTTTTCCGATACTAGAGATGAGATGATAGCTCTCTCTCTCATCTATCTCATCTATTAACTAATTAATTTCCCAAGGGAAAGATCTTTTTTCCAAGAAACAAACCCGCTGCATCATTAGTTATATTCCACGGGACAATTTAAGTTGGCAGTATTTCCGTATATGGTGATTTGGGCTAACATGAACTATATCCCAGTCTCTGGCGTTCTCAAAAATGTAGGACGGACTGAACCGAAAAGGGATCGTTCCCGTGACATGACTGAGAACTAACTTTGCGGAAGGTTTGGGTGTATGGATAGCACCCCCCGCCCCCCACCCCGTCTTCCCCTCGGCCCCCGCCTGAGATCGGGTAGCATGACGCCTTATAATTGTCACAGGCCTGGCGCTCGTATCGTGGAATTGGCTAGGGTGGGGTGGGTGTTATCTTTCTTGGCATCTTAACTGATGCTTCGCAATATGCCGAAAGCACTCGTAGTCATAATGTTAATTTGTGTTCGTTGCAGTGGATGCCGAACTTATTAGTCACTATATATCGTGGAATATTCGCCGGGTACTGCCTGGGTTGGATCATTGCCAGTGGCTTCCATCCAGCCAATGGAAACGAGAAATGGTTCATCTACCTCACCAACTGGGGCTTCTTCTTGCTTACACTGTACTTCATCTGTGCTACGGTGGTCTGTATTCTCCATCATTTCAGCAAGATCGACAGCTCTACTGTCATTCAAATGAAGTCTCCTCAAGTCAACAGCGCCAATATGGAAAGCGCTGTTGCAGATGATCAGAACGCCAGCCAAGATACAATGGACATGTGTTGGTACCACAAGGGATTATGGCTTGTCTTCAATATTGCTGCCAATGCTGCCGTTCTCATCACATTGTCGTATTGGAGCCTGGTTTTTAACGGGGTAACCAGTGGCTTGGACGTCAGCACCCACGCCGTGAACAGTGTGTTTATCTTGGCCGATCTCATGTTGAGTGCGATTCCAGTGAGAATTCTTCACACTGTTTATGTGTGGGTTTTTGGCTTATGCTACTTACTCTTGACCGTGATTTTTTGGGCGGTGGACGGTACCAATGCACGTGATGAGCCTTACATCTACTCATATATCGATTATAATCGTATCCCGGGTCTCTCCAGTGGTATCATCGTTTCTTTCATTGTAGTGGGTCAACCTCTCGTACAAGCTCTGCTCTTTGGTCTGTATAAACTAAGAAATTTTTTAAGTCTTAAATGTGGCAAAAAACCAACCGCCTCTGGCAGCTTTTAGTTAGAGCCAGCCATCCTACAAGTTGAATATTTTTCTGGGATTGAGATTTAACAGGAGCCCAGGCCATTAACTGGACCCTCCATACGTATTATATAATTGAGTCAACCATGTCCCATATCTTTTTATTTTTAGAACTGCTATATCTTTTCATACCTTCGTGTTTCGAGTGTGTTGCAAGTAATGTAATTAGTGGCCGCCCATAAGTCTCTGGTGATTGGCTATTGTGAAAACACCCGCGAAAACCCCCCTGGGAGGTGCTTCTAAAAACAAAGAGATACGGGACTGGGTTGACTCAGGGGCCGATTACATGAACCGGGCCAGCTCTGTTTGTTTGTCCTTCCAAAATCATAAGCATTGTTTCCACTTTCTCTTGAGACCATTATAAGCCCCAAGAGAAAATAAAAACAATGCTTATGCAGAATTTTGGAGAGACAAGC
>NC_090875.1:31954609-31962109 GCF_036669935.1 Montipora foliosa
TTGTGGCCTTGTGGAAGTCAGTTGGGATCAGTTTATGGTCCAGGGCTCGGAATAGTGGCAGGTTAGTCGACGGTCAGAGTAAGCGGCCAAATAAATTCAGTAAGCTCGCTATGCCTCGTTTCTGGCCGGTTAAATATAGTAAAATTCTGACTCTTAACTCTAACTCTACTCTAACTCGTGAGCAATTATTTACCCTATGAAGGCCTGGGAGCACCGAAGCAGCAAGAACGAGCCGTCTCAATCGCGCTTCAAAATTATCTATTAGTCTCAAAGGTTCAAGAAAAGGGGACGTTTGACGTTAATGGAGACTGATCTCATTTGCTGTTTGGTAAAACTTCTAAAAATTTTTAGTAAAAATAGCTCTTCGATATTATTGCGTAGCTGTGATAACGAGCCAAATTAAGACAGGAAAGTGTAAAATATTATGACTCACCTTAAATGGTTATCTCAGACTTTCGTTTGATGCGTGGGAAATCATAGAGCATAAAGAAACAAAACACAATGTTTGCGGGTGGCGAGATTTGCAAAGACTTTTATTCCATTTTGAACAGAACTTCTTACATGAAGTTCTCAGAAAGCGGTTACTAACACACAAATTATTTCTTTTCTATATCTTAGAATCTAATAAGCAAGCTTTGCTTGTGACAAATAAGAATCTAAATGCATCAGCCTACATCATGATTATGCAAGCAACTAGCAATAAACCAATTTCATAATTTCAGTATATTGATCACTATTGATACCTTGATTTGTCCCGAATTTAGAACAAAGTTCAAATTGAAATGATTAGCCCGTGACTTGGCATTCCGTAGGGAGGGTGTAACCATTTTCATTAGCACCCCCACTGAAAAAATTCAACTCAGCCACCATTGCTTGACAGAAATAAGGTTTGGCGTTTTGATATTCCCCCTCTGAACTGAAGTTTTCATCAACAAACCTCTCCAGGCTGCCTCTGTAGCCCGGACTCTTGCTCTTGTTTTCTTGAAACCAGCTATAATAAGCGCTGTCCACCTTGACTGAAGGGAATAGCTCATCAGCCATCCAGCGCCAAAGCATCGTGCATGGTAGCAATCCGATAGCTAGGTATTTAGCATGCCGAGGCGACGTGCTCACCTTATGCAGGAAAGATATGTACTCTGAGGCGAAACGGCCAGGTCTCACGTTTTTAGTATTCTCAAGATGCCAGGCTCTTAGCAACGGCTCCAAGTAGTCAGAACGCCAAACAGAAGACTCGTTTCTGTAAAATTGCTCAAAGTTATGAAGCCCTTGTTTTCTCATAAATTCAGCGGCAAAGTTGAATGCGTTAGCCGCAACGTGAAGGTAATGAAGATCCTCAACCATGTAGGCGCCGTAATAATTAGCGTTTAGTGTCCCTAAAGCCATGCCTCGAATAAAGGCAGTATGAATCGTTACGTTTCGTATCACCTGGCTTCTTATTCCATGATCAAACAGGCGTTGGCTAAAGGAATTTTGCACAGCCGATTTTTTGGGACCGCTTTGAGAAATTTCCAAAATTCGGGATGACTTTTTTCCACCGGACAGATATTCTTCGGCGAGCCTCTCACGTTTTCATGTACCGTCTTTA
Source organism: Montipora foliosa (assembly GCF_036669935.1). Classification (NCBI taxonomy): domain Eukaryota; kingdom Metazoa; phylum Cnidaria; class Anthozoa; order Scleractinia; family Acroporidae; genus Montipora; species Montipora foliosa. Next base: position 31,956,195 of record NC_090875.1, read on the forward strand.
GTACATTGCTTCGTTCTACGTCATGATCACACCCAAACACAAAGCTGGTCGGTTGTATAACTTTCAGCTGTGAGAGAGATACCGAATCTTAGAAAAAAGTCCGTTGATACTCAAGTGAAGAAGAAGTCTGATTGACAGAGCTTGGTAAAGAATTGATAGAAGACATTTTCGTTCTTTCTTAGCTATCAACGCAAGCTGAAGGTTTGCAAATTTTCTTTCAAAGGGTAACACTTACTTGCTCCAAGGACTTCAGTCGGGGAGAAAACCGTTGCCACCAAGACTGCACCGGCAATCAGGAAAGCCAAAAAGTTTGCTCCTAACATTGTGCGAAACTTAGAAACCAGTTAAAAATGGCAAGAACCTAAATGCATATCGTTTATGACCACTGGAAAATCGAACAAGTCGCCCATATAAGTAGAATTACCACATCGTTTTGAAATCTGGGATTAGGCTATCCCTCTTGCGGGTCAAAAGCCCCAATTAAAAATTTATTCAAGGAGTGCCAACTTGAAAAGCCAGTCAACTGGAAAAATTGATCAGATTACAATGTACAACTCAAACCTTATTTCTCTCCCCGGGACAAAAAGAACGAGAACAAGTCTCCACTGAGAGGGGTCGGTGTGAAACAGTTGTGTTAATTTCAAAGGGGAGATCCGAGACAGAAGGGAGAAATTTTTAAGGAAAGTTAAATTTTAGGACTGGTATATTTGAAGACGAATCCCATATTTCCTACCTTGGAAATTCACTTAAATATATTACATTATTACGAAATTACTCAAGTCTCAAGGTCTTAATGGAGAAAGTATCAAAGGCAATCAGATGGGAGTGTTAGAGAGAAACTCTATTCAGCCAATCAATGCGATCTGAAAACACATTGAACCAAAATAACAAGAATACGCTTGGCAGTTTTAAAACAGAAACAGAAATTTATTCAGGTCAGATTTGCGCCTTGCATAATTGAAAACAAACGTCTTGTGTACCGGTTGATCGAGTTCATGGAATCGCCGTAAATGAATTATAGCATTTATAACTGAAATGTTTCATTGGTGTTTTGAATACCAACAGTTCCTTCAAGCTATTTCCTTCTCTAACAAAACGAATATTAACAACCTCTTTTCATCACACGTAGACTATAGAGGAAGGAAATGTCCTCGAGTGCCAAAATCTGGTTTTACGCCATGCCGGTTCAGCCACAGGTGATTTCTCATAATATCGCCCTTTGGCGGGTTATGTACCATGCATCGTAGCTCCTTCGCCAGACGTTTCAGCCATGTCGTAAAGACATTTGAAACACTTGTCACGGAAACACCAAACCTTCCAAACCATATTTTTGTTAGCGAGCCTAGACGAAGTTAATCATTGTCAGCAAGATGAGAGATCCTCCTTTTGTGCGAGGCATCGCACTGGACGAAATCTTTTAGGGGACTTCTTGAAATTTCTTGCTTTTCGAGAAGATTTCACTGGACCGCTCTAGTGCCTGACTTTCGTAACATTCCTTTTCACTACAGAAAAGAACTAAACGCTGCTCTAGCTGGGACTCGCGTCATGAGCTTAAGCAGAAGGAACTGAAGCATCGATTAAAAACAAAAGATTAGTTTAAATGTTCTAAATTCAACGTAGTTTCCGCCTCAACTGTGCGACATCGAGATGACAATTTTACTTAACTTTGAACGCCTTTGAATGTGAATATTGTGCATATATATCAGGTTCTTATAAGGTCAGTGGTGTTTAATTTTTTTTTGAAATTATTATTACATTGTTATAAGGTCTTTCATTTATTTTATACACGACCCCACAAGCTTTTAGCTTTAAGACTTATCGTGTTAAAATAAAGCCTTTCTATTCTATTCTATTCTAATTACGACCTCGTCAGTTTTTAAACCAAACAGACTTAAATATTTAATTTCTGGCTTTAACTTCTCGTTTGTGTTGACAGTGGAGAAGCTTTTGGGTTAGTTCATGTACTGAACGCTTTAGTGTCAAAATTTTGTCATTCTTTCCTTGCCTTTTCTTCAGACATGCTCCTTTCATGCAGTTATTGGGATCATCCATGTCTGCCTGGCCATCCGCAACAATAACCTTGTTCATGTGTCACATGCGCGGGTCTCATACAGCTTTTCTCACAAGCTTTTATAATAAATAATAAAAAATGGATTTATATAGCGCCATATCCTAACTGCTCTATGGTGCTTTACAACACTGTATTAAAAAGATAATGACTACATTAAAAAGATTAAAAAGGTAATTAAAACAAAAATCACATGAAATCACAAAATATTTGAAAAAAAAGCTTTTTTTTTGTCCAGACATTTCTTAAAGTAGCTAAAGAAAAACCAGCCTGTCTCAAGCTTTGACAACCTCGCTTATACCATTGCTTGAATTATCGCTAGTTTCTGTCGTAGTACTTGAGGACCCTTGTTTCACAAAACCTCGAACCTCTTTGTGAAGTTTGGACGTTTCGGAGGGGTCTCCAACCTTACTGCAGGCAACTTTCGCTTAGATTTAAACCTTGTCACGGGATCCCAAGTTCAGTTCAGGGTCAGGATTATCTTTGGTTGCATTTCCAAGGACAAAGTGCTCGCTACACACTCTGCAGGATTTCTTGAGCATCCACAGCTGACCGTTTTCATTCTGCCTGTTAATGGCCTTGGCCCATCTAATACGTGCCTTCTTGTCCTTGTGTTCGTTTGGGAGGACCATTTGTTCAACCGCTTGCCAACATTGGGGCAGGCGATCACTGAACAAGACCGTTGTCGAAATATCAAGGATTGAAAAGGACAAACAGATTATTAAAAATAGTTGTATGTATGGCGTTTTTGGCGGCTAAATGACACAATTATTGAAATGAAGAGATTTTCTTACTTATTAATATGTACTTATTGACCGAGTTGGAAGGCTGGATGGGAAACTATTTAGCTCGAGGTCAAGGGGTACGCACCGAGCGTTGCGAGGTCCGTACGCCCTAACAGAGAGCCATAATATTTTTCCATCCGCCCGGACTTAACTCAGTCAATAAGCATTTTATCATGTGACCAACTTAAAGCTCCTTGTGGTGGACTCGGAGGACGTAATTGTCACAGAAAGCGGCGAGCTTCCCGTATAAAAATTGCTTTATGAAAAGCAAACCTGAATTTAGTAGTGTTTCGCGACAAAATCATTTCAACTCGCATTACAGCGGGCCGTACGTGTTTTTAACAGGGCCTTACGGCTTTTTGGGCCCCTGATCGCGCTAATGCGTACAGCCCTCATACGGGGATTTGCTCAATAGTTTTGCAGTAAAGGTGCGCGGGAGGCCGTACTGGTCATCAAGTTTGATAAATTGCAATATCTGAATTACGACGTAAATTAAGCTGATGCGTTTTGTCAAAATAGATGCTCAAGCGTTCCCATGTCTCTTGATGGCCTTTACATCTTCGGTTTCGAGTATTTTCCCAGTATCTTGTACTGAAAAATTAAGCATTTTCAGTTTACCTTCGATCTTCTATTGCAATGTTTTGATCTCGCTCATGTTGACATTTGGTCTGCAAAAACTATTGTGTTTGAATTCCTCTCGTCGCTCGTTTTAGAACTCTCCTTTTCTCCTGAAGTATCCTGCCGGGGTCGCCACTTGTGTTGCAATGATTCCTTGACGCTATTCCACACCGGTTAACTTTTCAACACATTTATTAACATCGCAAGTCTCCACAAGTTCGTTCCTTACATTTTTCTCTCCGCGTGCTCTCTCTGCCGGTCCTAACCGGTTTCTTGTGACGTCAGTCACGCAATTGTCACGTTGCGTCCTATTTTCGTTCCGAGAAGTGTAACGTCGCTTTTTTGGCTTGGAAAAGTCGCGCCTTTTGCGATAGGTTGATCTATGAAGGGTGATGCTGGACAAAAATGTTTTTGAACGTATCGGATGTTTTTGGGCCAAAGTACAATCCAATTGGTCACTTTGCATGTCATTGGCCTTGTTTGCAATTGAATATAGCGGAAGACATGTTTTCTGGCTAAAGTTCATTTCCTCGGTTTGCAAGTTAGTGGGCGAAGATGCGATTCAATTGAGTAGTCTGTATGTTTTCGGGCTTGAGGTAATTCATGACGGCGTTTGGCTTGTTTATGGGCCAACCAGCACTTCATTTCATTTGAAAAATTCACATGTTTTCGGGCTGGTCGGATGTCCTCGCCTTGACTCGTCATGGTGACGTTCCTTTAGAGGAAGGTATATCATGTATGAGAATAGTCTGACGTCCAAGGAGAGACTTCAGCCTTTTTTCTTGCTTAGAGGGAATCTTCACGCACTCTCGGGCGGTCTCCCAGGGTAGGCCGACGCGGCGTTCGGGTTCGGGAGAACTGTCGGTGTTGTTCTCGCTACTGGAACTTGTGTCGGCCTGCGGATCTTCCGGCCGGTCAAAGAGCTCTCTCCAGTGGGTGTTGGTGGTGTCGGCCAGAGTGTGCAGCTGCTCTCTGGACAGGGCCTCGAAGGTCAGGAAGTCCACTCCGTAGCGAGGCATGACGCCTACTAGTCGCGCCGGCTTTTCACTCTTGCCGGCATATTGAGGACACTGCTACGCGCTAGCATCAATTCGGAGGTGGTGAGACCCAGAGCTCTGAACATCCCCTTGGAGATGAAGCTGGCCTTGTCTCCCGTCGACAGACTACGGATGGCCTGGTTGCTGATTCTCGCCACCACCACTACGTTGCCTGGCACCATTCCACCGTGCGGCTCCGCCACCAGCCGAAGGGGAAAGCCGTGCACAAAGTGAATGCTGAGGTCGCTCCACGAAGGCGCGGACAGAGCCGTCACGTTGCCGGTTCCCATCTTCTCACCCAGCGACTCGCCGGCCTCGTAGAACATGCGCGTCTTTTCGAACAGTGTCCGCCTCTCCTGTTGGCTCTCCCTGTCCCGGGCGGCCGGTAAGCGTTCCTCCACCATTGCCACGTACTGCTCGCAGTAGCGCTGGCGGTCGCACAAGTCAGCAAAGGCCACTGCTGAGCCCTCGTCGGTGGGAAGCTGTCCGCTGGACAGCCTCAGGACAACCCAGAGGTACATGTCGAAGTTAGCTGGGTGGGATTCTGCGGCGACGTGGCTAGTCCCAGCGGGAAAAACGGTAGGATGCGAGCCTTTTATTTAATGCGTAAATGAATGCTTCGAGAAAGGTGAGATGTCCCCCTCTCAAAAACAGGCATTATTACGCTTATTGACAAGAAAGGAAAAGATCGCTCCCTCTTAGAGAATTGGTGACCAATTTCTCTCGTAAAGGTAGATGCAAAAATTATGTCTAAAACTATAGCCACTAGAATAAAAAACGTTCTACCCAGCATTACTCATCATAATCAAACTGGATTTATGAAAGACCGCTATATTGGTGAAACAGTACGATCTATTTTCGATATAATAGACTTCACAGTCGAGGAAAATATTTCTGGCTTATTAATCTTTATTGATTTTCAGAAGGTCTTTGATAGTCTGAAATGGAATTTCCTTCGAAGATGTCTAGAATCTTTTAACTTTGGCTTCAGTCTCATTCGATGGGTTTTCACTTTTTACAAAAATATACAAAGCTGTATAATTACAATGGTGTTATCTCTGATTTTTTCACACTCGAGCGAGGAGTTAGACAAGGAGATCCACTTTCTCCACACCTCTTTGCTATAGCTGCTGAAACCTTGGCAATTTCAATTCGACAAAACTCAATGATAAAAGGTATTACTATTGACAGGAACGAAACTAAATTGTTCCAATATGCTGACGACACAACAGCAGTCCTCTCGGATATTAGCTCAGCGCAAACTCTTTTCAGGTTGCTAAACGATTTTGACCAGATCTCAGGCTTACCCGTAAATCCTACTAAAACTAAACGGATTGTGGATTGGATCTTTAGGAGAAAATAAATAAACACCTTTAAATGGATGAATGAACCAGTCAAAGCTCTTGG
>NC_090875.1:32009609-32012109 GCF_036669935.1 Montipora foliosa
AATGCACGTGATGAGCCTTACATCTACTCATATATCGATTATAATCGTATCCCGGGCCTCTCCAGTGTATCATCGTTTCTTTAATTGTAGTGGGTCAACCTCTCGTACAAACTCTGCTCTTTGGTTTGTATAAACTAAGAAATTCTTAAATGTCGTAAAAAACAAACCGACTCTGGCAGCTTTTAGTTAGAGCCAGTCATCCCACAAATTGAATATTTTTCTGAGATTGAGATTTAACAGGAGCCCAGGACATTATCTGTAGCCTCCATACGTATTATATAATTGAGTCAACCCTGTCCCCATATCTTTTTATTTTTAGAACTGCTATATCTTTTCATCATTTTGAAATACCTTCGTGTTTCGAGTGTCCTGCAAGTGATGTAATTAGTGGCCGCCCATAAGTCTCTGATGATTGGCTATTGTGAAAACATCCGCGAAAACCCTCCTGGGAGGTGCTTCTAAAAACAAAGAGATACGGGACTGGGTTGACTCAGGGGCCGATTACATGAACCGGGCCAGCTCGGTCAGCCGGGCAGGTCGGGTTTGCTGGGTTGAGTTTCAGCCCGGTATTACATGAAGTGGGGAGGTGAGCCAGGACGGCTTGGGTTAAATTTAGAATATGTCGCGTGAAAAAAGATTACAACAACAAGAAGAAGTGGAGAGACGTTTGTCTTATTAAATTGTTATTTAAATTCACCATTCTAAAATTTAAAGAAGCTTTAAGGTTTGCTCTGCTATTCATTTTTTATTTAAACATAAAAAAAAATGAGTATTCCGTGGGCCATTTTGCTCTAAAGTGAAATAATGTGCTTAGAAATCGCTTGCCCGGCTAACCGGGCTGTCCCGGTGAACGCGATTACATGGAAACATCTCATCCCGGTTAGCCGAGTTCCCGGCATCGTAATGCCGGAATCTCGGCTAACCGGGCTGAGGTTTTTCCATGTAATCGCAAACTTGAGTTTTGGTGTTTTTCTCAGACGTGCCGGGATCTTGGCTAAACGAGCCATCCCGCCTAACCGGGCCAACCCGGCTCATGTAATCGGCCCCTCAGAGTGTTAATATAGAAGATGGAGGCTCAAGATAATGGGCTTCTGGATTTAGCCAAAAATCTCTTCTTAGAGTGAGAGGTTTTAGAAACTTCCCGGTTTTGATCAATGTGCTACTCCCTTGTCATTTTTGCGTTATAATATGGGGAGCTTAAGCAAGCGCGTTTTTCAGACCCTGACAGCAACCGGAAGTGAGCTGTTTTCCCTTTTAACTTGTCTTGACACAACGAAATTTATATTGCTAAGTATCTTTTCTCCATTAGAGATGATTAGTATAAATATCTGGGAGACCCCTCTGTCCTGGCACGCGAAATGTTGTGTTCCGGTGACCGTCCGCGTCTCAAAAACGCGTGTGCTTAAGCTCCCTAATGGCATGATTGTTATATAACGGAAGTGCTAAATTCCAGGAAATACACTGTATGTATTAGGGGGCTTTTAGGGCATCCGCATATACGGGAAATGTGGTGTGAATCGAGTCCTCCATGTTATTTTTTCATGTTCAGGAAATGTTGCTTTTTCCTCATTAACACATGGCCCATACGGCACTGAACGCCCTTTCATTGTAAATCTATTGGGAAAATCCCCGTATGAGGGCCGTACACATTAGCGCGAGCAGGGCCGGAAAAAGCCGTACGGCTCTGCTAGGAACGCGTACTGCTCCGTGCGATGCGGTTTTAGAGGATTTCGTAGCTTTTAAACATCCAAGTTATTTACTGCCAGTAACGAAAATGCAAACAACATATTAGATAAATTTTCTATGCAAATTTTTGTCACTTATTTTGTCCAAACTTCATCTTCTGAGCGCTCATGAATAGTTTAAAGAGCCCATATGATAAAATGCTTATTGACTGAGTTTAGGTCGGGCCGGACAGGAAAACATTTGGCCCTTGGTAATGGTGCACGGACCTCGCTGCGCTCGGTCTGTACGCCACGACCTCAGGCCAAATATTTTCCCTTCCGGCCCTCCCACTCAGTACAAAAGTACATATTCTTTGCCACTTGCTGCTGTTTCCCCCAATACATCAGAATGACCATTATCAGGAAGCCGCCGTATATGAAACAACGTCTACCTGTTAGCCAATATCAAAAATACCATAAAACTCTTTGTTTGATACCATAGAGAGAGCATGCGCACACATGTTTTATTAGCCAATATAAAAAAAATACCATAATACTGTTTGTTTGTCTCTCCAAAGTCATAAGCATTGTTTCCAGTTTCTCTTGGGACCATTATAAGCCTCAAGAGAAAATAAAAACAATGCTTATGCAGAATTTTGGAGAGACAAGCAAAGAGCATGGTATAAAAAATGCGTGGGCATGCACTCTCTATGGTATCACGAGCCTCTGATGTCATAGTATTCGAAAACCTCCTGTACGAATACGATACGTGTTCTGTGACCACACCATATTCGTGTTTTCACGTGACGTCACGGCGGCCATGTCGGTGTCCCTAA
>NC_090875.1:32017109-32019609 GCF_036669935.1 Montipora foliosa
TTTCATGAACTGAGCCATTACTGATTAAAGTGTTTGAATTTAAGCGAGTAGTTTTCTTTGAAGCTTTGATTTGATTAAGGAAATAATGCAGTTCACTTTTAAGAACGCTTTTGTACATTTGTATTCAACATTTTCGTAATAACCGCTTTCGTGACAGCAGATAATTGTAAATATAACGTTTAGCTCTCAGTGTTTAAAAAAAAAACTGTTTCGTATATTTTTTATATATAAGCAAGTATGTACCCTTTTACTTAATAATAGGTTTGATATCAAAAGAAATGTACTGTGGAATCATTCTGCAGAAGCAATATGGTAGCTTTAGTAACTATATTATCTTTATAATGATATGCAAGTGCTGTGAACCTTGTGATTGAAAGGTAAAAGAAATAGAAATAAAGATCTCATGCGAATATGGTTGTATACTTTAGTGGTCTGTGTTTATTTCCCTGGGGCTTGGGGTGTAGGGTGGCTGAAGGTAGGGATAGTTTCTGGGGGGAGGTGACAGTAAATCTTCTTCTGTGAAATGTGGGTATTTTGGCTTTCTATAGAGCCTCTTTATAACTGTAAGCTGGAATGATCATTCGTAAGGCGCGTCTTTGCTGACACTCTAGTTCATCCGAAAAAGATGCTGGCAGCCCGTTGCGAAAACCTAAGCAGCAAATGTTGACAGTCTCGACTCGAAACTCGATCTGCGATACTTGATGTTTCGAGAATTGAGGACCGATGTTAGAGAGGCGAGAACTGAGAATAGAGTTTTCGATGGTAAAGTCGAAAAGAAATTTCGAGGTGAAACATAACTTCTTGAAAACAAAACAATGGTGTAGACAAAAGGGCTTGACAAGCGGTGACGGTCCCCTTTATTTGCACAACTGATAGACATATCGAAATATTTCGTCACGCTTGCGTCTATCCTCATTTTTTTAGCACATCGCTCATGTTCTCTTCACTTCAGCGTTTATAACTGCTGAATTACCGGAATACTATTGATAAACCCTAACCCGGAAGGTTAAAAATTTTAGAAAACACATTTATAATGAGTCATCACGCATGCACAAAAAAAAAAAAAACTCTATTTACACTCGAATTTAAAAGCAAATGCATCCTATTGTAATATCTCCGAGCTATAAATAAATACTTAAATCCCAAAGTAAAAGGAAATTCTGCAATAATTACTAGATAACTTAATAAAGATGAAAAATATGGTTTGCAAGAGAATTCCATAACTTACTATCGCAATACGAAAAGGAATGAAGACCACAACTAGTGGTATTTGTGGAGTATCTCCGCGCAAATTATTGCTACAATTCTGCGATGTGAATAACTTCAAAATATATTAGGGAGCCAGCCCATGTAAAGCCTTACAGACAAGAATTCAAATATTATATTTCTATTATACAAAGTGGGATGATTTATGCTCTCCAACAAGTCATCATATGTACTAACATGACATCATTATAAATAAAGCGCAATTAAGTTTTTCCAATTTGTTTGAATTACGCCTACCACAGTAATGCCATTCAATAGAAGAATAGTCTCAGTGAGGCAAAAGATAAGCAATGTATATAGTCTAATTTTAGCATCTCTGTCAATTAATTTCTTATGCCTTTGCAAGACCCGCATTTGGTTATCAACCTTACGTGCAATATCCGCTATATGCTTATCAAAATTTAAATCCTTATCAAGAGTTACACCTAAAAATTTTATATCCTCAGCAAGATTAATCTCGTCCCTGCCTATCCTAATACAGGATGTGTTCATGCTCTTTCCTAACTACATAGTGATACACTTGTATGGATTCACCACAAGGCCACTGGAGGAGAACCAGGAATTTGCAGGAAGAAAATCAGTCTGCATATGCCTGTGTATTTGGGAGACATCTTTACTTATATTAAATATTTGTGTATCATCAGCCAAGAACTAATGTTGGACTGAAGCCCAGTTAGTAACAAATCATTAAGGAGAATATTTTAAAAAAGAGGTCTAATACAGACCCTTGTGGAATACCTCTTAAAAGTGGGCCCCAGTCAGAAAACTGGTCACCTAATTTAACTCTGTGAAAAGGATCAGTAACAAAATGCCCTATAAGCGAACCCTAACTATTATATGATAATCCATAAGAAGCAAGTTTAGCGAAAAGTTAATCGCTTGGCTAGCTGTCTAAGCTTAAGGCCTTGGAGAAATCAATATCGATGATGGAATTGAAGTAAAATGCCGTTTGTCCAAACCATTCCGAAATTCCTCTTAAACAAATTAAGTAAATTAGCCTCGCAGCTGTAGGCTTACAAAAACTGAGACAGCTTATCCCCCAAAACATGTTCCAACTGACTTCAAATAACCAACTCAAAGATGTTGCATGAATATACGTAGGGAAATGTATTCTGCCCTCTACATGAACTCTTGCCTGAACTAAACAACTACTCAGTAAATCTTAGGAGAAAGCCCAAGTTCCACATTAACTGTAACACTAACAGGTTTAGGGACACTTTCATTTTATCCAATG
>NC_090875.1:32024609-32044609 GCF_036669935.1 Montipora foliosa
ATCATCGTACTAGGGGCTTGGAAGTCAAAGTTTTTAGTGCGCATGTTCGTTTGCAATGACGTTACTATTAAGGATGGCTTTTCTCGGCAAAGAGCGTACGCAGGAGTAACATACACAGTTGCATGAAGTTCTATTGTAGTTGATTGGTGTCCTCTGTCCTACCAAAAGTTGCAAAGTTGCTAATGTTCAAGTCCGCTTATAATGCTTGTGCTTCCCCACCCCCAACAGCTCTATCCCTGAACCTAATCAAAAAGCAAGGGGACACCTTGTGACGTCTATGCAAACGAACATAAATCGATTTATGTCGACATATCGGACATGTATGTACTGGACTGACCTGATTACAGAGACAGTACCGAGGCTCATTGGGATCGTAAACCCAATCGGGAACAGCAGCGGCTGCCACTGCAGCTTCCTGTTCGGCCACCTGGGCGGAAACTACATCTGTAACTTGAGTTGCGCTTTTATTTCTACAGAAATACAGAGATAGGAAATTACAGAGTAAAGCAAAATACCATCGCAGCCATGAGAGCAGCTAAAGCAGTGGCAAAGGGATGAAAAAATAAAGAGAAAAAAAAAACCGGGTTTAAACAGCACTCGAGCCATTGACCGTGCGATTGTTCTACACATTGCTGTATTAATGATCATAAAGCCGTCTTGGAGGTGGCCGATTGTCAGTTCCATTCTAATTTCGCGTGCGGACAGGTCAGAGTACGAAGGGAATTTGATACACGACTTTCATATATTCTCATGAGACTATTGTCATTGTCAAAATCAATTTTAATCTTAGGGGGTTGAAAGAATTTGCCTGTATTGTTTTCAATTAGGTAAACAGATCGAGAAATTAATCGATTACGTTTAATCAATTGGCATTGATTGGCACCGATGACCAATCGATATTCACACAGAAGTAGTGGTGTACTTCATCGAGTGTCATCGATTGTGATCAATCACCGATTCCATCGATTGTTCAGGCCCTGAGTGAAATACATGTAGCCGACGCTTTTTGTCATCTGTCGGTGCTTTTAGGTCATCGCCGCCATGTTTGTGGACGAAAACAAAAGATTTCTCATTAGCTCTTTTTGTTCGTCCATCAGCAAATGTACATTACATTATTGTTATCTCTGTCTTTAGAGATCGGTTGCAAAGCATCTATGGAAACCACTGACAACCATAACCCTGACTCTCTTGTATAGGAGTCCCGTAGAAACCTGGGTTTTTCCACAACCCAGTGGTCTAAGAAAGAAGCATTACTGAACCAATGCAGAAATCTGAAAAGATTTAAATGCCATAGTATTTCGTAGTACAGGAAAGCTACAACAAGTTGCAAAAATAGTGCAGACACTTCACCTCCTTGGGGCGTTATTAATTTACCTATTACCTCTCACACCTCAGCTCCCCCCCCCCCCCCCCCCCCCTTCCTATCAGTGTTGCTAGCAAGACAAAAAAATTGTCGCAAACATAAACAGTTAACATTGAAAGGGAGAGAGGGGAAGGGAAGTGGGAAAGGTTTAAATTCTAGATACGGCGGGTGTAGGAAGCTAGAAAAGGTGTTTTTTTTTTATGCAAGTGTCTCAACAATTTTGCAACTTGTAGCTTCATAGGCTGATACTGCACTTACTTTTTTTTCTGTTTTGTTGAGGTCGGTGCCACATTGAGAGAGGCTCGCACATCACTTGGTGTAACTGGAATACTAATTGAGTTTACACTAGATGACGTTGAATCAAACGGCATCCCTAAAGAACTACTACCAGGCAAACCATTTAAGCTGTTTGATGGTGCTGGTAAACTGCTTACAGTTCCTCCTGTTGTTACAAAATCAAGACAAAACTACTTTAGTTTCCAAGAGACATTTAGTTACAATACAGAATTTGATGAAATTATGAATTTTTCTGGTTTTACACAGGCATACATCAGGGAAAATCGTCATGCTGCTACAACGAGGCAAAGCCATGACCTTCTGATTTCAAGTCTAGAAGCTCCGCCAGCTGAGCTACAGCTGATGTGAGTTATCATCGGAGCATGAAATTGAGAACTTGATGAACTCGAAACATAAAGCTAAGAAAGGCTATTCATTTCTACTGCGTCTTGCGGCGGCAAACTGAGGTAAAACCTCCTTGAAATTTCGGAACACCTCGTCTTGGCCGAGGTGAGAACACAGAATCAATCTGCGAAACGTCCACGGTAAAATCTCGGCAAACGGGTAAATACTTTCGGGCGGAACTTTGTAAAGAATTGTCGGAGCTAATGATTTTAAGGTATAAGGTTCACGTGACAAAGTGTCTTATAATAATTATTATTATTATTATAAGGTTAGAAGATGAGTTTTAGGTCCAATAAATGAATGAAATAAGGATTAATATAAATATTAATGAGCAATATTTATATTTTTCCCTGGTTCCTTTAGACCTTCCTGGTCAATAAAAATACGACTTTGTGCCATTTAGAGCACTTCACAAAAATTACAAAATAATAAGTGTGTGCAGTTCTGCTACGTTATTCAGGAGATGAAGTAATAGGAATGCATTACCTCAGAATCATGAGGTTGGAATTTCACGTTCTCTGGACAACGGCAGAGATAAGAACTCAAATGCACACAAGATGTACTGCACAATTCTTCACTGGGTGAACCTACTGTTTTGTGGTGTTGCTATTGTTGTAACTATAAAATCTCTAATATCTTACCAAGTGCAGCTGCATATGCCGCTTTTAAAGTTCCAGTGCCTCTTCTACCATGCTGCATGGGAAGAGTTGCTATGGCAGCTTGTGCTGCTGCTACAGCAACAGCTGCCGAACCAGCACCAACTTCACCTGGAAACAAAAAGAACCATAGGAATCAAAGAAAGTATATGTTTACAAACACTGTTTTTGTTATTCAAATATGCCAACCAAAGGAACAAAAGACCCTTTAAATTGTTTCGACAGCCAATGAGGCTCTGGTTGGCACATTAATCACAATAGGTGACGTCAACGATATCTTTGCTATTTGTGTGGACAGGGTCTTAGTTTTGAGAAAGGTAGCCGACAACTATCGTTAGTTAGATTGTTTCTCAGTTGGCTAAGCGTGAACAATTTGTGTCAAAAACTTTGAAATAATTTTATCCCGTTAAGAAATTCAACAACAAAATTGGCTCTAATTTTCAGCCAGTAATCTTCTATACTCTTACTTGCATTGATTGTATAGACCCCTTTCAGTTAATTTCCAATCTGGAGGACAAAACAATAAGATTGTTTTGCATCTGAAGGGTTTGTTTCTCTACCCTGCGAGCAGAGTCTCTTTCGATCTTCCTAGATAAGTCGGGAAGAGGAAAGTAGACTCTGCTCGCCGCCTCCACATTTTGTATTGAGCATGCGTTAAAAATTGAAAATTTATGTATCCGGTGTCAGTCACGCGTGACCAGTAGCCACAAAACGAAGAAGAAGAAGTCGGAATATTTTCGAACAATTCCGGCAAACACACGACAATCAAGGAATCATTTCATTGGAAACTCAAGATAGTCCATATATCTTAAAAATGCCATTTTATTTTTTTACTGAAAATTTATAGGTTTCTGTCAGGCTAGTTTCTGCAACCGACACAAATAGGAAAAACTCATGGGAATTCTAACAGTTAAAATTGCCACGCTGTTGTAAATTTCAAAATATTGATGACGCGTGGCGACTGATCATGCGCAAAAATAAAAAAAAACAGGTTTGACAAGTCGAAACTGGACTGACTCATCCAATTCTTTGGATGAGCGGCAAATCAAATAATGTGGAGGCGGCGAGCAGAGTCTACTTTCCTCTTCCCGACTTATCTAGGAAGATCGAAAGAGACTCTGCTCGCAGGGTATTGTTTCTCTCACGGGAGAGAACAACCATTGTTTTCTACTCCAGATTGGGAAGTACTGAAATGGGTCTATTTGCTTTCAAGCCAACTCGCGTGAGCTGCAGCATCGCAAACGAAGAGATAATACCGGCAGGTACAAATCACAGGTCACAGGTCATTGTTTTACCAATACAGAAAGTATCCTAAACATTCAAAAAAAGCTAACCCTAAAAACTTTTGTTTCTGCCTAATTAGGCCTAAGATTTTAGCTGCAAATCCGCGCTGCAAGCGAAACGCTAAGAAATACTGCGCTCGCAAGAACGTGCGAAGGACTGGAACCGGCTCCAACAAACATGTTTGTGGAAATCGAAGGTGTTGGAGCAAACATACCTTGGGATTACTTTTGACAGATAACGGTTTTCATTCCGAGCGATTACTAGTCGGCATTTTATTTCAGCTTCAAGCATAACGTACAACGGCACGGAACAACCTACTAGGAATAGGAATAGAGTTTTAAGAAATAGGGGTCACTCTTTAGTTATGCTCCAATAATATAAAATAATATAAGGATCTTGATGACAGCAGGCAAGTTAAAATTTTAAAGAAAACGACAACACTCTTAAATTTGCAAAACATGTTTCGACAGAAACTTCTGTCATCTTCAGTTGATAGATTTACAAAGCGTTAGAAGTTGAATTTATAAGTAGGAAAAATGCTAATTACATTAGTAACAACGGAATGTACATAAAACGTGGCAATGTGAACATTCCGTTGTTACTAATGTAATTAGCATTTTTCCTACTTATAAATTCAACTTCTAACGCTTTGTAAATCTATCAACTGAAGATGACAGAAGTTTCTGTCGAAACATGTTTTGCAAATTTAAGAGTGTTGTCGTTTTCTTTAAAATAATATAAGCAATGAACAATTTAAAAGTGTTTTTACCAATAGAACTTTCATTAATTTTAGATAATTAGATCATTTTAGACATTTCTAAAGTGAACATGTTTGTTGTTCAGTAATGTTTTTCTTGTGTACGATAAAGACTATTATATTATTATCATTATCATTATCATTATCGTTATCGTTATCGTCATCGTTATCGTTATCGTTATCGTTATTATTATTATTATTGAGCAAATGTGAGAATGAAATACACAGTAAATGAAATGGTGACAATAGAACCCACTGGAAACTCGGAAAAATCCGAGCCCCAGATGGGATTCGAACCCACGACCCTCCGTGATCTAGTCGGATGCTCTAACCACTGAGCTACTGGAGACTCAATGGTGAGCAAGGTCGAAATGTGGGTTTTGACTCGAGCTGCATCACGCAGCTACAAAGTCAAATAACAGCAGCATAGCTCATAACTGCATCACGCAGTCACATTAAAGCATATCTACGATGCGGCCAACCAACCACCCAAGTGAGCAAATGTGAGAATGAAATACACAGTAAATGAAATGGTGACAATAGAACCCACTGGAAACTCGGAAAAATCCGAGCCCCAGATGGGATTCGAACCCACGACCCTCCGTGATCTAGTCGGATGCTCTAACCACTGAGCTACTGGAGACTCAATGGTGAGCAAGGTCGAAATGTGGGTTTTGACTCGAGCTGCATCACGCAGCTACAAAGTCAAATAACAGCAGCATAGCTCATAACTGCATCACGCAGTCACTTTGTAGCTGCGTGATGCAGCTCGAGTCAAAACCCACATTTCGACCTTGCTCACCATTGAGTCTCCAGTAGCTCAGTGGTTAGAGCATCCGACTAGATCACGGAGGGTCGTGGGTTCGAATCCCATCTGGGGCTCGGATTTTTCCGAGTTTCCAGTGGGTTCTATTGTCACCATTTCATTTACTGATTATTATTATTATTATTATTATTATTATTATTATTATTAAATACGAAAAGGGCCGTTTCCATGGTAATGGTCCGTACTGTAAAATCCCGACCGAACACCAGCCAGTCAGAGTTCTCTATTTAGCCTGATAATTGCTTTCCATTTCATAATATCCAAGTATTTGTTCCTTAGTTTATACCAATTCTCTGTTATGCAGATTAAAAGAAGCATTATCTAAAGCGTTATACCATGGAATCTCGGTTTTGTAAAGTGTTAAGTTTCTCCTTTGTCCTAATTCGTTCAAAAAGCCATTTCTATTGGGCAGAGCTCCGTGATCTCAGCCTACAACACTTCACAAAGGTCACCCACTTGCCCTCCCTCTGTCGCTTTAAGCTCGCTGCCTGCATAAAAGCCAAATATCCGGGAGTCAGAGAACCAAAACAAAACAATCAACAGACTTTTAAAACACATCGCAATAATTGGCTAATGGTCACCTGATTCCAAGAAAAGCTAAAGATAGAAATCACGAGACTTGCAATGTCATAGTCAACGGCACTCAGTTCGTGAAGGCGTGGAGATTAGCAATATGGATATCCCAAAGTTGCTTTTCAATCTTCGCGAAGAAGCCTCGTGTCCGGAGGAAGCCGAAGCTCAAAAGATCGAGTTAGCAGGTCTAATTCAAACGCCAAGAGACAACTTGTACGCAAAGGTGAAGATGGTCACTCAAATTGACGAGGAGTACGCTCAGCTTGTTCAACGAAGCGAAGACGTGCTAAGAGACGTCGATGTTTTTGTTGATAATTTAATGAGGAGACTTCAAGAGGAAAGGCAAAATATCAAGTCGGCAGTGGAAACCGTAACCAAGAAATCGCTGGAGAGTCTAACGACCAAAAAAACAGTGATTCAGGAGGAAATAAAGAAGATCGAATTAGCGGTGGAAAAAGCTGAGAAACTTTTAACACAAAGCACAGACGCCGAGGTGGTACAGCTAAAGAAACCATTGCAAACCATTCTAGAACGGGTAGCACAAGTGAAGCCAGTTGAGAGCGACCCTGAAAGCTTCTTTGAATTAGTTTTCGTGGAAAATAACAAGATCCTGGAGACAATCAAAAGCGAAGGCATTGGTCTTTTGAAATTTCCAACTGATGCAAAGGAATCCGTTGCCGAAGGCAAAGGACTTTGTGAGGGAACTGTTGGGCGTGAAGCTCAATTCAATTTAACGACAAGAAACGCGGCTGCCGAACGATGTTATAATAAGAATGACAATGTAATGGTAGACTTGAGAGACGGGAGAGGGCAGGAATGCATAACCACATTTCTTGTTAATGACAACAAAGACGGGACCTACAAAATCAGCTATTGTCCTACATTTGAAGGTAAATTCAATTTGTCAGTTAAGGTAAACGGGCAACATATCCGCGGCAGCCCTTTCTGGGTTGTATTTAAACCTTTCAATGTCAAACCTGTTTTATCTTTTGGAAAACAAGGCTCGAATTGTGGAATGTTTGATTGTCCTTGGGGGGTGGCAATAAATTCCTGTGATGAAATCGCAGTCCCTTCATGTCACAAGGTGCAGATATTTGACTGCAAGGGTAATTTTGTGAGATCCTTTGGTCGTCAGGGTAGTGACAAGGGACAGTTTCACTACCCTAGAGGAATAACTTTTGGTAAAGATAGGAATATTTATGTTGCAGAAAACCATCGAATCCAAATTTTTAACGAGAAGGGGAGGTACACGAGTATGTTTGGTGGGGAAGGAAGCCTTGATAGCCAGCTCTATAATCCTCGTGGTTTATCATTGGATTACAATGGAAATATTATTGTTACTGATGCTGGTAACAAATTCATTAAGTTCTTTTCCCCTGATGGAAAGTTTCTAACAAAGATAGGTGGACCAAGTTCTCTTAGTGATCCTGTTCATTGTGTTCAGTCTGGTGATCATCTCATTGTGTCAGACTGTGGTGATCACAGTGTGAAAGTATTCACCCAGGAGGGGTACTATAAGTATCAGTTTGGCACAAGAGGGAAGGGGAATGGAGAGTTCAACCGTCCCTTTTGTTTGTCAGTGAGTAAATCAGGACATGTACTTGTCTGTGATCTAAATAATCACAGAGTGCAAGTCTTTGAACTGAATGGTAAGTTTGTTGGTAAGTTTGGAAAAGAGGGCAGCAACTTAGGAGAGTTTAAGTGTCCAATATCGGTAGCGCTCCTCAGTAATGGCCAAATTGTTGTGTCTGACAATGAGAATCATCGCATTCAAATATTTGATGAACCTTGAGCAGACACTTGCTAAAAGCCAAGTAACAATAATCTATTATCTTAAGGAAGTTTGATTTTCAGCTTTTATGAACCCTTTTTACTATCTGATTTGCTTGTAATTTGTTGAACTGTTTCTGTATTTTTGAAGTGTTTCACTTTAATATATTGTACCGCTTTGTACCTGAAATTGTTTTCTGTAAAGGAGAACAGAAGGTATAACTGATAACTTTTTTGCATTGAAATTCATCTTCTAAGAAATCTACTTGTAAGAAAACATGAATTTTTAGCAGCATGAATAGCCCACTTTCGATATATTAAAATTTATTCCTAAACAAAACGCCTAAACGCATTATATTGTGGCCCCGGGGAATAAACTGATACAAATCCTTCTATTTATTCCCCAGAGCTTCGAGATGCTGTCTTTTGTTTAGGACTGAATTTTAATATATCTAAATTGGTCTGTTATATTGCCCGGTGAGTTCCGGTGTAGTTATCATTAACTGAGCCATGAGTGATCAAAGTGTTTGACTTTAAGCGAGTAGTTTTCTTTGAAGCTTTGATTTGATTAAGGAAATAGTGCACTTCACTTTTAAGAACGCTTTTAGCATTTATATTCAACATTTTCGTAATAACCGCTTGCGTGACGGCAAATAATTGTAAATAGAACGTTTTAGCTCTCTGACAGTGTTAAAAAAAAAACTGTTTCGAGTATTTTAGTGTACATAAGCAAGTATGTACCCTTGTTACTTAATAATAGGTTTGATATCAAAAGAAATGTACTGTGGAATCATTCTGCAGAAGCAATATGGTAGCTTTAGTAAGTATATTATCTTTATAATGACATTCAAGTGCTGTGAACCTTGTGATTGAAAGGTAGAAGAAATGGAAATAAAGGTTTCATGCGAATATGTTTCGGTATACTTTAGTGGTCTGTGTTTATTTTCCTTGGGTTTGGGGTGTAGGGTGGCTGTAGGTAGGGATCGTTTCTGGGGGGAGGTGACAGTAAATCTTCTTCTGCGAAATGTGGGTATTTTGGCTTTCTACAGAGCCTCTTTATAACTATACAAAAATTTGGTTTTATCAACGGAGTTGATAATGTAAATTGGCCACCGTACAGAGATTCTAAAAGCTGACGTTTCGAGCGTTAGCCCTTCGTCAGAGCGAATCCAGATTCCTTCATTCCTCTTTATAACTGTACGCTGGAATAATCATTCGTAAGGCGCGCCTTTTCTGACACCATAGTTAATCGAGGGACTAGCTATGAAACCTTAGAACCTTCAAAAGCGAAAACAATGTTGTCGCAATCGATGTTGAATTGACCGTGACCCTGCACAATCTTTTATTTTCGCTTCGCACGGGTATGCAAATTAGTTGCGCATAATTTCAACGAAGGATTTGATTGGTTATCTTCTCGAAAAAAGGTGTGTTTTGTGCAGGGTCAAGGCCAAAAATACGGACAAAAACATGAAACAAAGGAACTTGTCGAGTTTCATAACCATCTCCATGCATTAACTATGCTGACACTGACTCTAGTTCATCCGAAAACGATGCTGGCAGGCCGTTGCGAAAACTTAAGCAGCAAATGTTAACAGTCTCGACTCGAAACTCGATCCGCGATCCTCGATGTTTCCATGGTAAAGTCGAAAAGAAATTTCGAGGTGAAGCATAACTTCTTGCACCCTGCTAGCAGAGCCTTTCTCTTGCTTGCTCGATTTTGGCGTTCTCGAGAAAGGCTCTGCATGAATCGAGTAAGATCTTTATTGAATATGCGCTGCTTGTTGCCAGGATACAGTCTCGAACCCAAGCCTAATATGCCAGATCTCGCGGCCATCTTGGTTTTTCATGGTACAGCGGGCTCAATTATAACCATCGGTTTTGGCACTAAACGGACGCTCGCACTGGAAAAACCGGTTTGACGAGAGAAAACAAGATTTACTAGTCCAGAAGTTCGGGCTGCGGCGGCTTCAAAGAGTTGACGCGATTCGGGCAGAGCCTACTTTTCTCCTCCTCAGTAAAGAAAAAGACTAAAGGAGGCTCTGCTCGCAGGGTGAACTTCTTGAAAACAAAACAATGGTGTGACAAAAGGGATTGACAAGCGGTCCCCTTTATTTGCACAACTGACAGACATATCGAAATATTTCCTCACGCTTGCGTCTATTCTCATTTTTTTTAGCACATCGCTCATTTTTTTCTTGACTTCAGCGTTTCAGTATAACTGCTGAATTACCTGAATACTAGTAGGGAACATTCAAGGAATGTTTCAAGAATATCGTTCGAAAACTTTTTTTACTGAGGAATCACCTTAAGTTTTTCCAATCTGTTTGAATTACGCCTACCACAATGATACCATACAGTACAACAATAATGTAGTCTAAGCATAGTAAGTAACGAATTTTGACACGGCTGGTCAACCGTTCTCTTGAGCCTCGATACGGTGAGAGCAAATAAGTGAGCGGTTGACCAGCCGTGTCAAAATTCGTTGCAAGCGAGCCTCGAAGGAGTTTGAAAATTTGAATATTTTTCGCTGTTTCTAAGCAATGGATACTCGCTGGACCTTGAAACTTGGTCAAGGAGAAGTACATTTATCCGTATAGCCATCGCCGGAGTTTGAGCGTGACTGATGCCGGAGAAGTGTGATTTTATCGGCGAGATGTGAGGTAAGCTAAAAATTACTTTCCAGCCTTTCCTTTATTTAGGTACGAGTGACAACTCGGGAATTTGAGAAGTCGCTTAAATCGCATTCAATCAGGCAAAAAACCACACAAAAAGCGAGAAATCCACCACGACAATAAAGTACGGCTTTTTTATTGAGAACTTTTGCGGGTAAATATCTTTTTCAGTCTGTTATCGAGATTCCCATACAAATTATACCTTCCGAGTCTGGGCCGCCCGTGCAGAAACATTAAGGAGTTCCGCACAATTTAAGTTAGTTCCCGCACAATGTTAATTTGTTTTCCGCACCCCGTCAGAAGCCCTGTTTAAATCCGATGACTACTTCGGATGCCCTACAACTGAGCTTCGATCTTCTCTGCCCTCTTCTTCTCCCAACAAATTCGGTTCGATGATGACTCGGGGATACTCGGAAAAAATCCGAGAGCTCCCGAACAGGAGTCGATAAACTTCCGCTAACTAGTTCGGATGCTCTACCACTGGGCTACAGGAGAAAGGTTCAGATTACAAATTGGGGAAATCAACTCAACTCACATCAAATGTTAGTTTGTGCAAACCTCTTATACCTGGGAAACAAACTGGGAATACATTGGCTCCGATCTCCTCTCCCCCCCCCCCCCTCCCCCCTTCTTCTCTCAACAAATTCCGTTCGAAAATTGAAGGTTCTTGGTCCATCGTAAGATAAGTGTCCGGGGCTGAATATTTCCATAGCCTCATTAATTTGAACCTGGCAAAGTTTCTATGGAAACTAAAGAGTCAAGTGTGTTGTAGCTAACAATTTAGTTATCGTTGTCATGGCACCGAATCTCCTTAAGTGATATTTCACTTGGCTCCAAATTATAATTAGGCCACAAGAAGAGTGTTCCTGGTTTGCTTGCTTCAGTCAACTTTTATTTCGTTTCTTTTCGAACTTAACAATTTACGACAAAATAATGAAACTCATACCTCTTGATAAACAGAGCATGTTGAATACACGACTCTCTTTGCCAAAGGAAAGGACAACGCATGGTTCAAGACTGATAACTGAAACGTGGCCAGAGATTCAAGCCTCTTCCACAGAGGAAGCGAAAGAGAAAATAAAATACAAAGAAACTATAACAAAAGATACATTTCAAGAAAACCGTGGAGAAAATATAGCAATGGAGAAACCTGAAAAATTCAGGACTTCAACGGGGTTTGAGCCTGTGACCTCGCGATGCCGGTGCGACGCTCTAACCAACGGAGCTACGAAGTCACTGATATTGAGAGCTTGTCATTTGGGGGTTTAAATGTCCCTGTGTCGGAATAAATCAACGAACGAAATGATATATAAAATGTATTAATATATTGAAATGCAGATATGAAGTCAAGTGAAGCTATGATCCTCGCAGTTACGAACAATTTTAGCAATTGCATAGCTTCACTTGAATGCATATCCGCAGTTCATAATATGATTCATTTCATATATCAATTCGTTTGTTGACAATAGCAGTAATCAAAGATTCATGATCATAACGCAAAGCAGAACACTAAATTGAGTGCAAAGTGCTGGAAAACGAATCCCAAAAATGTAAGAAAATGAAAGAGAAAATAGCATCGCCATGTCCCATTTTTAATCCAATCACCCAATGCAGCTTTGGAAAATCCAACTAACATTCGCTACATTACATTTGACACTCTATGGAAAGCCT
Organism: Montipora foliosa; assembly: GCF_036669935.1. NCBI lineage: Eukaryota > Metazoa > Cnidaria > Anthozoa > Scleractinia > Acroporidae > Montipora > Montipora foliosa. Next base: position 32,036,863 of record NC_090875.1, read on the forward strand.
CCTTTTTAGCCAGCGCATTTGGCAGAACATTAAGCCTTACTGACAAATAAAGCTGAGTATGTACCTTTTTCTCAGCTGTTTCTTGTTCCTCATCTACAAGTCTATCCATTCTGGTCGTGATACCAGACCCACTGCAAGATGGATCAACCACAATATACTCAACTTTGCTGTATTTCTCGTCAAAGGGATCAACCTGACACATTCCAAATTAAAGGATTTGACAAGAACACGGGCATAGAGTGAATTAACTAACCAAGTTGGAGGTCCGTACTGTAAAATTACGGACTGCTTCCCGCTTGGGCCATAAATGAACCGGAAAAAAACATGCAAGAATCCGTAATTTTACAGTACTGACCGCGAAAATGAGGTTAGTAAGATGTTTATTATATCTCTGTGGTTATCTGTGGCAATCAGCCGCGAGGGAAAGGAAACTAGTTTTAATAGCCAATCACAGGTACGCACTATCTGAGAGATATAATAAAAATGGATTATTGTACACTGTGACGTGATTAAAATGGAATAATTTTCAAATCCTCACAATTAGCCTAAAGTTATATACATGTACCTTGAAGTGGTCTTCTGTAGATATTACGTTTACTCAAAATGGCTAATAAAGTTTATTCCTGGTATTGTCGTTGCTATTGTCAAGTGTTTTTAGATTTTAGCTACCTTCTAGAGAGAGTTCACTTGACAGAGAGACACTAACTTAATACCAATGTCCAGAAAACTACAGTTTGTCGTTGTAACACAGTCTGCGCCAGCTATTTTCATCAGCTTTTCCATTACTGATAACCTTTTCTTGTCAGTGTCAAATCCAAATATTTTTTCTGCAGGAAGGAAGTGATGGTTGACAGAGCATTCAAACTACGAGCATCTGAAAAGAAGCTTCTTCTTAACTCCAATATACAGCAGGGGCACCCAACGATAATCTTCGGTGAAATATGTGTTGGGGAGAGCCAAACTCTTCTAAGAATTTCGGTTTTACGTTGCAAACAGCTATAGATTTCTTTATAGTAAAACATCACCTAAAAGATTCGGCAACAAAGGAAAAGTAGTCCCTTACGTTTTGGGAAGGAATATTTTGCAATTTTTGGCACTTAAAAAGATCACCTAGTAGTTTCGGATGAGCAAATGGTTCCCCGGAAGGTAACGTTCAGCTAGCAATTTCTGAAATGAAGATTTTTGGGCACTTCAATTTTCAGCTAAGATATCCGAACAGATCAAATTCTTTTAGGTGATGAAAACATCTCTCTGGTCAGTCTTTATACATTACAAGGAGCCTAGAAATGTCTCTCAAAAGCGTTTGGCTTCATTTTCTCGTTGTGTGCCCTTGATACATGTAAAACAGATTAAAAGAAGAGAAGCTGCCAAGTTTTGGACAAGTTGATGGAAAGAGGAAAGGATATATATTTTGTAACGTTTCGCTAATGACACGGGAGTGCGTTCATTATGTATGATTCATCTTAACTTTAGAAGTATTTTAGGCGTGTTTGTTGATGTTGAATCCCTTGGGGCTACTAGGCTATGTGAGAGCCATTTGAAGGCATCTCTTTCAACTTTGCTTTATTGTTTTTTCACTGCTATATTTTCTTATGGTGTTGATGTAAACGCTTGCTGTATCCTGTATCAATAAACGAGATGCCTGCCCCTGATGCAGTGTTTGTGTTTATTAAGATTAGTTACAAAATATTTTATAATCGTTTCACGGTGATTAGAGTACAAAATGTAATTTTGAATGATAGTCAATCGAAAAAGGAAATAGCTGTTAAATTTTGAAGACACTATTAAAGGCTGAGAAAGAGAGAGAGAGAGAATGAATGAATCATGGGGTTCTCCAAAATAAGAAATATTAATAAATAACTTTAATACTTAAATTGATTGACTGATGATACCCTTTATTGCTCATTATGCTTGCTACATGGCTACTTTTGTTCCCTGGGGCTGTGCAGGCATCTATCACATGAGAACCAGGGGGAGGTAGCAAGACGTGAGCTGGAATACAGCTGGCCTATACAGAAAATAGTCAAAGAATGGCAAGATTCCAATACTCATTAACATCACAGGATGTCTTGTTGAAAGCAGGCGACAAGGGTATTCTGACCTTAAATTGTAGCTGGCAGAGAGAGTTACACGTATTATGTCATTAAAATTAAAGGATGTAATGGGCATGCTGCATAAAAAAAAATATTCACATAGCAATTGAACAATAGTACATTATTTGTGTGTGGCAGACATACTGTACCTGTATGTTGTAGTGACCTTAAAATGTAAATTTCTAAACCATCCGTTTAGGATATACCACGGCAAATAGTGGCTAAATTCCCTTTCTGGATAGATCCCTGGGCATTGGAGAGACAGACGAGAAGATGGACATGAACGTCTGATGCATAACCAATGAAACTGCAACCTACCGGTAATTGAATTGTTAAAAGATGTACAATGCTGGTGTCCGACTTTTTTTTATATTAAATTTGCCTCAGGAAAAACACTAATTGTCTTATTGAAGATTTACAATGTATTACACAACACATGTTTGTTTACGAACATTGTTTTGCCTTTCAAAGACATTATTTTTATGACTATAATAAAGAGTGGGTTCATTCCATCGGTCCAAATTGTGGACAGACGGTCTTGTAACACGGCATTGCTCGTTTGTGGTAGAATATATTCGGTTGAGTTTTGTTTTTCTATTTTTGAGTTTTAAGCTGGTGTTCATTTATGTTCTTAAGGGCCATCAGTACAAACGAGTAGAAACTTCATGTTGACAGTTGTACCTTGTCTTGAAGGAGGATTTCTCCATTGACATACAAAGGATGATCATGGAGATCAGTGCCAGAAGGAAAAACCATTACATCTGAAAAGTGGTCATCACACATGAACTGTTTAGTGTGTGTGGCTTTGCTCTAAAAGTAAAAGGAAAGAAACTTCTCAAGAAAGGCACACGGAAAAATCCAGCAGCATGAGGGAATTTATATGAAATTTCCCTTGAATGTTGATACTAAAATTAACGTATCCGAATCTACAATGCAGCTGGGAGATCTGCCATGAAAACTAAGGTAGCTGAAAACGTTTTTCATATGAAATGATTGGACTTTTGCATCATCTTGTGAGAGTACCGGCACTTCAGTCTGCAAAACAATATTATTTTGGGATTTTGAAAATAACCTACTGTAGACTTTCGTTTAAAGTGCCTATCATGCACCTCAAATCACATTTCAACTTTATTAATTCTCCGAAATCATCCTAAATACATTGAGTTGTTTTGGGAACCTTTTGATTGAAATTTCACTTTTTTTATTGGCTTTCAAAGATGAGAAACGTGGTCATTCTTTAACCAATAACCGAGCGATGAAGCAGAATGCGTTCAATACCAGGTTGACATCACAAATTAATTTGCATCGCTGTTTTCAAAGAACTTTCTGAATGCAAAGCAGTTTTCGGCCCACAAATAGTTTTACATTTATCATCATCACCTACATGTTGTTAATCTTTTCATCCTTGAACATTCGTTGACGAGTAAAATCGTCTGGTGTTAGACAGAGTAAATAGTGCCACTCTTCAGTCAGGGAAAGGGTTAAAGGGTTTTTGAGTCGAGCTAGACCTTGCTAAGAAAAAGTGGAGAGAGTTGTCAATGGAATTGAGATCTTACCTGCATGACAAAACATGCTACATTGGTTTGATTAGCTTGCTCATAACCATTTTCTTTGAAATGTTGGATTACATGTTCCATGGAGGTCTTTATTGCGTTAACTCTGACATAACGTGAGATCAAATCTACGTGAAACATCAAAAGAAATTAGTACATAATATGTCATCATAAAACGCTTTTTATAACATGTGAATGTAATACATGTGAAAGCAAAGCTTACTCTGTTCATGAACCCTTCACAAAAATTATTATTTCTCTCTGAGTAAAAGAAATACCCATTATGGGGTTAAAGAGAAGAACACAAGGAAACAAGTTTTGAATGTTCATCTACTATCATCTACTTTATAATAATTATTGTTGGGATCTATCTTGAGTATCAAATTAAGTCATTTTTACCAAGTTGGAGGTTTAATAATCCCTAAGGCACTAAGGTATCTACATGTATAAGGATTAAAACAAACATTTGTAATGAAAAGAATTTGTGGGGATGTTTCAGCTGTTCACTCCGACCCACTGCCATGGAATGAAAACTGACCAAAGTTGGTTCACTTGCAAGGGAATATAGTTTTTGAGTGGAAATAAAAGTTGTTAACCCAGCCACTCCTAAACCACCCTGGACATCCCCCACTGACGAGTAAAATCGTCTGGTGTTAGACAGAGTAAAATCTATTGAGTCCAACTCCTAGGGGTCAATGGGTTAAAATCATGTAATCTAGACAATTTGTAAACTAGATGAAATCTAATGTCACTTTGTGAACAGTGGCTGCACAAATCTAATTCAATCAAAATAACTCTCTTGTTGTGCAAAACATAAATTATCACATTTTAGTGCATGCCTTTGTCGAAGATCTGCTTGGGTAAGAGGTCCTCATTCTTTTTAACCTTGGCTTTGATCTGCAAACGAGCCAAACATGACTGCAGTGCAGACTTATGTTTGGTGATGCTGTGCTTCAAGTCTCCACCACACTGAATCCCTTGACCAAACAGGAAGTCATACACTAACACAAGGGCATGATTATGCCTGAGGTACACAGCAAAAAGAAAAATCAGTACTTCAGTCACATCAATATGAATAATTTTTTTCATAAAATCTTGATATAAAACAAGTCGTCTGTACTGTACATATGTAAATACAATGTGCAAATTAACAACCATGCCTTAGTGCTATGACATGAAATAAGAAGAAGAAGAATTATTATTAAAATGTTATTAAATGTTCGACCTCAGATACTGCATTTCTAGCTTTCTGATTGGTTCACTCAATCTCCATTATAAACTCATAATTTCACGTATACCATATGACCTAATATTGAAACTGATTGTGTTAAGCGAGGTGGCACTTAACCACAGAAAGACAATGGTTGCTAAGGACGCTTTTAGTAAAAGACCCTTACTAAAAGGTAGCATGGGTGGTTCAATGAAGGAAGTTTTTCAATGGAAATCTGTCAACACTTCAATCAGAAGGTGCATGCGCAACTAGTCCCATTCCTCTGCCGTGTGTTTTAGTGAAAAACAGGTAAAAGCCCCCAGGAAACGAAAGGAAGAGGCAGTTTTTTAAACGGATGGGAACCGTCCCATCTCTTTCGTAATTTGTAGCATGGAATTTCTACTTGGACAGAAAATGGAACTGATTTTTTGAAAAGTGTGTCAAAGAAGGACCTTATGACGTCATAATGTTTTGTGAAATAATTTCTTTTAAAATCCATGCAACAGATTTTGTGTTAGAATGTTCTGATACTCTTGCGTTAAAAAATGAGAACAACATCGTTAACTCGCTGAAATTTTAGGCATTTTCTGTTTTTGACCAAATATGGTTGTGAGTCGAATCATACAAAGGTATGTTAGATGGAACACATTTGGCAAAAGAGTTCTCCTGGGTAAATGCCAGGCCTTGGAGGTTTCAAAGGTGCATAGCTCTGTTAACCAAATCATCAAATATGCACATGTTTTCCTAAACTCGTAGTAAGATTGACAGAAGGTACACTATCAATCTTTCAGCGGCACTGTTTGAAACATGACATTCAAAGCCTTTAGTTCTGTCTGCATCTTTATGAAAGAGTCAGTGTCCAAAGTTTGCCCCCTTTTCGTGAAGGAAATATCCGCTTTAGCCTACCCTTAGCCCTCTCCATAACACAAAAACACAAAGTCTGTGGCTAGAAAATTGAATTACCCTGTGTGGATGGCACAGTCTACCCAGGGACAGCTTTAAGCTTAGTCCTTGGCTTGCACCTCATGTCATGGCATCCATGTTGGTGTACTGAACAATAGCGAAATGCAAAGCGTGTATGACATTTTGCTTTTGTTTTGTACACCAAAATGACCGTCTAATCACGTGAGTGCAAGCCAAGAGTACATTGTCACTTAGATTTGCACGTCCTGGAGTAAGAACCAGTACTTGAAAGTAGCCGTTGTCCGGTCGTCCTAGACAACCACAAAGTGTACAGGGTGACTAGTTTTTTGGTAAAATGAAAAGGTTAGTTCCCCCTACCGTTGGCTCAGTTGGTTGAGCACGGGCTGTCACGCGGGAGGTCGTGAGTTCAACTCCAGCCGGACCAACACTCAGGGTCTTTCAATAACTGAGGAGAAAGTGCTGCCTTTGTAATTACATCTGCAAATGGTAAGACTCTCTAGTCTTCTCGGATAAGGACGATAAGCCAGAGGTCCCGTCTCACAACCCTTCAATGTTCATAATCCTGTGGGACGTAAAAGAACCCGCACACTTGTCGCAAAGAGTAGAGCATGTAGTTCCCGGTGTTGTGGTCTGTCCTCTGTGATGTATCATGGCTGGGAGGGTAAATACAGATCTTCATTTAAACCAGCTATGCTGAACTGGAATTTCTGTATAAATAATGTATATAAATAAATAAATAAATGAATAAGTAAATAAATAAGTAAATAAGAAAACAACCGACAACCCAGCCGAAAAAAGAAAATGTATTACTTAAGCAGCACCCAACTCACTCGATGGTTTTCTGTTGTCAATGTCTAATGCTAATGTGAAGTTAACAATAATTAAATTGCCGCAGTTGAGCATTTTCCGGTGTTTTAAATATTTGTGGCTTTTACGAAAAATTGTCAGATAGGAAAATTCACATATAGCTGGCAATGGAGATCAAAGACTCTATTTTGAAAATGATAAAACTTGGACCCAGACTTCCACAAAAAAAAAAAACACAGGCGAACTATGGGATACTCAAGTTCCAACGCCATGCTATTGTATCTCAACACGGCGTCCATTAATCATAGGGGATTTTCCAATGTGCGACTAAGCATTTATCAGGGCAACCAAATTTACGGGTTTACATGTAGTTGTCCGGCATTTGAAACAGGGACAACTTGGATATTTTTAATTTCAAGCACTGAAGAACAATAATATTAAACAACTCTTCACTGAAGTAGAGGTGGCTAGTGTTAGATATTTACCGAGGCGCCAAGCAGTGAGGTAAATATCCACCACTAGTCAGTCCTACACCGGTCTCTTCAAAACGCAGACTGCAGACTGTGAAGACCGTGCAGACCCAGGGTAAAATATGGTGTTACCTTTACTATTATTGAGAGCTAACCGTAAACATGCTAACCTGAATGTTCTTTAGGCCTAATTAGGCTAACCGAATGTTATTTAGGCCTAATTCAGGCTAACCGAATTTTCATTTTACAGACGGTCTGCACAGTCTGCAGTCTGCGTTTTTTAGTGTCCCGTCCGACACCAAGGTGAATAGTTGTTTAAGTATATCCTAAAACAGTGAGATAATATAACACAAACAGATGATTTTAATTCATTTATTCCTACAACGATTGCAATGTTTTCAGGCCCAAGTCCCGCGCGAGTTGCTCAAAGGTAAGCAAAGGATAATCAATCAGAGGTGTACGACAACTGCAGAATGCAGACCGCAGATTGTAGACTACCTACAATCCAAATAGCGCTGATAAACAGTATTTAAGTCTAAGCACCAGTATTTTAAAACGGTTGGCATTTATGGTTAGTCTGCAGTGTGAGATTGTCAGACACCGGCCGATCAGAGCGCGCCTTCAATACCATCCACTGGTTTAGTTACTATATACTAGATTGAAGATTGTACATAATGCCATATATTCTCA
>NC_090875.1:32059609-32099609 GCF_036669935.1 Montipora foliosa
CGCCCACATTGTACGACGTTTTCGTGATGGAATCATCCATTAATTTTCGTATTTGCGTCCACCTTTGAACCATCTTTCAAACACGGGTGTTTTGCAGAAATGGAAGGCGACGTGAACTCGATGTTTCTTATTATTTATTACTTTTCGGCAAATGCTTTAAGTAAATTGCTTATTTCGGAAAATTTCACACTTCCAATTTACATCGGCCGCCTAATCACTTGTTATTGTCGCCGGGATTTCTTCCGCTTTTCAAATTCATATAGACAAACATCGCATACTTTAAACCCCCTATTTTGTCCTATTTTGGGTTCCGGTTTCTCTTAGATTTGAGCGGCAATTGATCTCGGATCGAGTGAATTGAGTGTTATTTCCTGAGCTTTCAGAAAAAGATTTAATTGTTGGAAATTGTGAAAAATACAGTTAACTTAACCGTCGATTGATAAAATAATTATTGAACGCGGTTATCGCAAAATATCGTGATTTGTCAGTGTCTCGCAGATTAGTTATTTGCCTCAGCCTTTGGCTTCGGCAAATAATTGATTTGCTCGCCACTGACAAATCACGATATTTTGCTTAACCTCGTCCAATAAATGTTAATTATTATTATTATTATTATTATTATTATTATTATTATTATTATTATTATTATCATTATTATTATTATTGTTATTGTTATTATTATTAAATACGAACGGACAGTTTCCATGGCAATGGTCTGTACTGTATTTTTTACACCCGCCAGTCAGAGTTCTCTATTTAGCCTGATAATTTCATAATATTCAAGTATTTTTTCCTTAGTTTATACCAGTTCTCTGGTTTGCATGCAGATTTAAAAGAAGCATTATCGAAAGCGTTATACCACGGAATCTCGGTTTTGTAAAATATTTAGCTTCTCCTTTATCCTATATTTCGTTCAAAAAGCCATTTCCGTGAAATCAGCCTACAACACTTCACAAAGGTCACCCACTTGCCCTCCCTTTATCACTTTAACTGTATTATTTTCAAAGCTCGCTGTCTGCATAAAAGCCAAATTTCTGGGAATCAGAGAACCAAAACAAAACAATCAACAGACTTTTAAAACACATCGCAATGATTGGCTAATGGTCACCTGATTCCAAGAAAAGCTAAAGATAGAAATCACGAGACTTGCAATGTCATAGTCAAAGGCACTCAGTTCGTGACTGAGCGTGGAGATCAGCAACATGGATATCCCAAAGTTGATTTTCAATCTTTGCGAAGAAGCCTCGTGTCCGGTGTGTCAAGACATCCTTAAAGATCCAAGATACCTGCCTTGTTTACACAGTTTCTGTCTGAACTGTTTGATCAACTGGCATCGAGCAAGTGGTGGACAAGTTGATCTGAGGTGTCCGAAATGCCAAGGCCGCTGTAGAGTTCCTGCAAGCGGTGATTTGAAAGATCTTCCCACAAGCTTTTTTCTCAGCGGCTTCATCGATGCCCTAGCTATTAAAGAATCTGACAAAACGCAAGTAACATGCGGAAACTGCGATAAGAAAAGCTCTAAAACCTCGTACTGCTTCGAGTGTTGCAAGTTTTATTGTGATGAGTGTTTCCTTGGGCACAACATTTGCCGAGGCTACAAAGATCACCGCGTTCTGGCCGTGAAAGATTTTCAAGAAAAAGACTATGAGGAAGTAAAGAAACGACCCGTGTTTTGCTCAAGGAAGGGGCACGAGAAAGAAGAGCTAAAGTTTTTCTGCAAGATTTGTCCCGAAAACTCAGTTTGTCAAACTTGTGTCATCTTAGATCACGCAGGACACAAAGTGACATTAATCCAAGAGGAAGCCGAAGCTCAAAGATCGAGTTAGCAGGTCTAACTGAAACGCCGAAAAAAACCTTGAACGCAAAGATAAAGATGGTCACTCAAATTGACGAGGAGTACGCTCAGCGTGTTAAACGAAGCGAAGACACGCTAAGGAACGTTGATATTTTTGTTGATAGTTTAATGAGAAGGCTTCAAGAGGAAAGGCAAAATATCAAGTCAGCAGTGGAAAACGAAACCAAGAAATCGCTGGAGAATCTAACGACCAAAAAAACAGCGATTCAACAGGAAATGAAGGCGATCGAATCAGCGTTGGAAAAAGCTGAGAAACTTTTAACACAAAGCACAGACGCCGAGGTGGTTCAGCTAAAGAAACCATTGCAAACCATTCTAGAACGGGTAGGACAAGGGAAGCCAGTTGAGCGCGACCCTGAAAGCCTGTTTGAATTAGTTTTTGTGGAAAATAACAAGATTCTGGAGACAATCAACAGCGAAGGCATTGGTCTTTTGACATTTCCAACTGATGCAAAGGAATCCGTTGCCGTAGGTAAAGGACTTTGTGAAGGAACTGTTGGGCGTGAAGCTCAATTCAATTTAACGACAAGAAACGCGGCTGCCGAACAATGTTATAATAAGAATGACAATGTAACGGTAGACTTGAGAGACGAGCGAGGGCAGGAATGCATAACCACATTTCTTGTTAATGACAACAAAGATGGGACCTACAAAATCAGCTATTCTCCTGCATTTGAAGGTAAATGCAATTTGTCAGTTAAGGTAAACGGGCAACTTATCCGCGGTAGCCCTTTCTGTGTTGTAATTAAAATTTTCGATGTCAAACCTGGTTTATCTTTTGGAAAGAAAGGCCGGAATGATGGAATGTTTATGTTTCCTTGGGGGGTAGCAGTAAATTCCAGGGATGAAATCGCAGTCACTTCATGTCACAAGGTGCAGATATTTGACTGCAAGGGCAATTTTCTGAGATCCTTTGGTCGTCAGGGTAGCGACAAGGGACAGTTTCAATTCCCTAGAGGAATAGCTTTTGGTAAAGATAGGAATATTTATGTTGCAGACAAAAGCAACCATCGAATCCAAATTTTTAACGAGGAGGGGATGTACTTGAGTATGTTTGGTGGGGAAGGAAGCCTTAATAGCCAGCTCAAGTGTCCTTGGGGTTTATCATTGGATTCCAATGGCAATACTATTGTGGTTGATAGGGGAAACAAATTCATTAAGTTCTTTTCCCCTGATGGAAATTTTCTAACAAAGATAGGTGGACCCAGTTCTCTTAGTGATCCTGTTCATTGTGTTCAGTCTGGTGATTATCTCATTGTGTCAGACTTGGGTGATAACAGTCTGAAAGTATTCACCCAGGAGGGGGACTATAAGTATCAGTTTGGCGCAGAAGGGATGGGGAATGGAGAGTTTGATAGTCCCTTGTGTTTGTCAGTGACTAAATCAGGACATTTACTTGTCTGTGATTATAGTAATCATAGAGTGCAAGTCTTTGAACTGAATGGTAAGTTTGTTGGTAAGTTTGCAAAAGAGGGCAGCAACTTAGGAGAGTTTAAGTATCCAGTATCAGTAGCGCTCCTCAGTAATGGCCAAATTGTTGTGTCTGACCATAACAATCATCGCATTCAAATATTTGATGAACCTTGAGCAGACACTTGCTAAAAGCCAAGTAACAATAATCTATTATCTAAAGGAAGTTTGATTTTCAGCTGTCATGAACCCTTTTTACAATCTGATTTGCTTGTAATTTGTTGAAATGTTTCTGTAATTTTGAAGCGTTTCACTTATAATGAATATTCTACCGCTTTGTACCTGAGATTGATTTCTGTGAAAGGGAATCTTCTAAGAAATCTTCTTGTAAGAAAACATGAATTTTTAGCAGCATGAGTAGCCCACTTTCGATATATTAAAATTCAGTCCTAAACAAAACGCATTATATCGTGGCCCCGGGGAATAAACTCATACAAATCCTTATATTTACTCCCCACAGCCTTGAGATAATGTCTTTTGTTTAGGACTGAATTTTAATATATCGAAATTGGTCTGTTATGTTGCCCAGTGAGTTTTGTGTAGTTACATGAACTGAGCCATGACTGCTTAAAGTGTTTTAAGTGAGGAGTAGTTTTCTTTGAAGCTTTGATTTGAATAAGAAAATAATGCAGTTGACTTTTAAGAACCTTTTTAGCATTTATATTCAACATTTTCGTAATAACCGCTCGCGCGACAGCAAATAATAATTATTGTAAATATAACGTTGTAGCTCTCAGCGTTTAAAATAACTGTTTCGTATACACGTATTGTATGTAGTGTATATAAGCAAGTATGTACCCTTGTTACTTAATAACATGTTTGATATCAAAAGAAAATGTACTGTGGAATGATTCTGCAGAAGCAGTATGGTGGCTTTATTAGGTATATTATCTTTATAATGATATGCAAGTGCTGTGAACATTAAAAAGTAATTGAAAGTTAGAAGAAATGGAAATAAATGTATCATGTGAATGGAAGGGATCAATGCTCATACTTCACTGGTCTGTGTTTATTTCCCTGGGGGTTGGGGTGTAGGGTAGCTGTAGGTAGAGATAGTTTCTGGGGGGGGGAGGTGACAGTAAATCTTCTTCTGCGAAATGTGGGTATTTTGGCTTTCTACAGAGCCTCTTTATAACTGTACGCTGGAATAATCGTTCGTAAGACGCGCCTTTGCTGACACTCTAGTTCATCCGAAAAGGATGATGGCAAGCCGTTGCTAAAAACCTAAGCAGCAAATGTTGACAGTCTCGACTTGAAACTCGATCCGCGATCCTCGATGTTTCGAGAATCGAGGATCGAGTTTCGAGATTAGAGAGTGGAGAATTGAGAATAGAGTTGTCGAGGGTAAAGTCGAAAAGAAATTTCGAGTTGAAACGTAACTTCTCGAAAGCGAAATAATGGTGTAGACAAAAGGGCTTGACAAGCGGTCCCCTTTTTTTGCACGACTGACAGACATATCGAAATATTTCTTGACGTTTGCCTCCATGCTCATATTTTTTAAACATCTCTCATGTTTTCTTGATTTCAGCGTTTATAACTCCGAATTACCTGGATACTATTGATAAACCCCAACCCGGATGCTGAAAAATTCTAGAAAACACATTTATAACGAGTCATGCAAGTACACAGACTTTATTTACACTCGAATCAGTTTAAGGAAATATATGCTACTATCTCCAAGTTCTAAGCCGGAAACCAGAATTATCCACAATCCGCGAGAATTACACTAATTTATCCACTGGATAATTCAATTTGTCTTGCTTGTGTTTATCCGCTGGATAGCGTTATCCACCTTTTGAACCATGGAGGCCTGGTTTCTAGCGCCTCTTGATTGTCATCAAGTCTTCTTATTGGAAATCCCTGTAAAAAAATGATCATGATCGAAATTTGTTTATTGTACATGGTAAAGTTTACGTAAAAGTAATAAGTAATAATGTTTGAAATTTATTAAATAAACAATGTTGTGTTTTACCATCTTTCCTTTCTTTGATTATGTTCTAGTACTAAGAGTTCATTATCGAAGACTACGTAAGAATTTGGTATCAGGTTTGTCCCCATCAGCGTCAGAAAAGTGTCTATTTTTAAACCAAGTTTTGCCAAAAATAAACAATAAACCAATTTGGCTGAATCAAAACCCTTGGGAATAAAACGTTTTGTTCCAAGTACCTGCATCATCATTTAAATGAGAATGCTATATTATAATGCAAATACAACACACAAAGAATCTTAACCCTGGGAGATTGGAATTGGGTTCTTTCTGGCAAAACTTGGTTTAAAAATAGACACTTTTCTGACAGTGATGGGGAGGGACAAACCTGATACCAGATTCTTACTCCTGGGTAATAATGGACTCTTACTATCTAACATAATCAAAGGAAGGAAAGATGGTAAAACACAACTTTGTTTATTTAATAATTTCAAACATTATTACTTATTCCTTTTACGTAAACTTTACCATGTACAATAAACAAATTTCGATTATGATCATTTATTTACAGGGATTTCCAATGAGAAGACTTGATGATAATCAAGAGAAGCTAGAAACCAGGCTTTGATGGTTCAAAAGGTGGATAAAGCTATCCACCGGATAAATCACTATCCAATAGATTAACACTAGCAAAACAAATTGAGTTATCCATTGGATAAGTTAGTGTAATTCTCACGAATTGTGGATAATTCTGATTTCTGGTTTCCGGATTCCGGATTCCAGTTAAGGATCCTGGATTCCTGCCTTTAGTGCTGCCCCGAAAGGTGCAGCAGTCAGTATCAAATTTCATTTTAAAAATTGCAGACTTAAATTTACTTATAATAATTCCTGGATTGTTCTAATATCGTTTGCAAGAGAATTCCGTAACTCACTAAAGCAATACGACAAGGCATAAAGACCACAAATCGTGGTATTTGCTCCAGGCGCTATAAGGAAGTTATCTCCCCGCAAATTAATGCTACAATTTCGGGATGTGAATAACTTAGAACATATATTTGGGAGCCAGCCCATGTAAAGCCTTATATACAAGAATTAAAATATAATAAATTTTTCTATTATACAAAGTGGGATGATTTATGCGCTCCAGCAAGTCATCATATGTACTATTATTATATGAAATCATTATAAATAAAGCGCACGGCGCGTTCATTAAGGTGGCTCAAACCAATTTCAACACTACCAGCCCCCCACAGTTGTTCCCGGTGGAGACTTGGCCAAAGTTCAGGGTGCTGTGTGTATGTTAAGTAACACAACCGCTATTGCAGAGGCCTGGGCTCGTTTGGATCACAAGTTTGATCTGATGTACGCCAAGAGTGCGTTTGTCCACTGGTACGTCGGTGAGGGGATGGAGGAAGGAGAATTCTCTTCTTTATTGCGAGGCTCAGGCATTTTGTACCTACAAATACTCTTATAAGGATTTATCGATCGTTAATTGAGCCATACATTTCTTATGGTCTTACCGCCTGGGGCCAAGCTGCTAATTGTTATCTGATCAAAGTACTTATTCTGCAAAAAAGAGCTCTCCGTTCAATATACCGTTCTCTGACTGCAGAGCTCATGCAATTCCTCTGTTTCTAAGTTCCAGCATATTACCTTTGCATTTACTTTTCTTTAAGTATATAGCTATCCTCATGCATGACGTTGCTAACCATTGCGCTCCCTCCAAAATTACTGATCTTTTCATTCGTTCTGACTTTATACACTCTCATTATACCAGATTTTCAGCTGTTGGTAATTTTCACGTCCAAGGATCTAGAACTAATCAACAGTTATTATCCTTTTCAATTACTGGGACAAGAATTTGGAAAAAAATTCCTCCTAAGCTACGCAAGTTGAGGTCTATGTTGATGTGAGGGTGATTACTTCTTCTCGTCTTTCTTCTTTACTGATCTAGCTTTCTTATTTGTTTATTATTACTGTTTATTGTTGCTCTCCCAGTCACAACTATATTGTCAATAATTTCAATTAAATAAAATAATTAATTAATTTTAATTCAATTTTAATAAGTCTTGGTAAATGATTGTCAAAATGAAAATTTATCGTTAATTGTTACCCACCTCGAATAGCTATGCTAACTGTGGGTAACAAATATTGTACAGTTGTTGTTGTTTATCTATTAATAAATTGAAATTGAATTGACCTTGTTATTATAAGAATTGACCCTACAGCGCTTTATCAGGTAACAGCAATGTTACGGTACTACGTGAAACATTGCTTGCTGAACAAGATGCAGTCATTTTTGTCACGTAACAAGATATCATGGCAACAGGAAAGCCTTGCAAAAACACTATTTTGGCTTTAGTTGCTCATCTCTGAAAAACAAACTGGGTGACCCCAGTTTTTATTGCACAAAAGTGATTAGCAGGCCAAAGAGAAACTCGGATTCAGAGCTACCTTAAACTTTCAATTATTTATCCACTCCACATAATTTTTTTTAAGCTTTCCGGAAAGCTTCATTCTGGCATGCTGATTACATGTCAGAAATAAAAAATGGGGGTAACTAAGTTTGTTTTTTGTTTTTTCAGGGCTTTCCTGTTGCCTCGGTTACTTCTTACGTCACAAAAAATACCGAATCTTTTTCAGCAATAACTGGTGTTTGATATGGTACCATAACATTGCTTTTAAGTGATAAAGTGTTGTAGTGTCAATCCTTCTAATAAGATCGTTTCCTTCAAGCGTTGAAATTGGTATGAGCCACCTTACGTTTTTCCAATTTGTTTGAATTACGCCTACCACAGTGATGGCACACAATAGAACAATAGTCTCAGTGAGGCAAAGGATAAGCATTATATATAATCTTATTTAAGCATCTGTGTCAATTAATTTCTTATGCTTTTGCAAGACCCGAATCTGGTTACCAACCTTACGTGCAATATCCGCTATATCATGGCTTATCAAAATGTAAATCCTTATCAAGAGTTACACCTAAAAGTTTAACATCCTCAGCAAGACTAATCTCCTTACTACATAGTACTACACTTGTCTGAATTCACCACGAGGCCATCGAAGCAGAACCAGGAATTTGCAGCAAGAAAATCAGTCTGCAGATGCCCATGTAATAGCCCTTTTCACGGTTAGTTTTCTAGCATGTATATGAGGCAATTTCGGGCTATTTTGTAGTTTTAACCCGATATTGCCTCGCATCCACGTTAAATTACATTGTAAGGCAAATGAGAGAAACTAACCGTAAAAAGGGCTATTGGGAGACATCATTACTTATATTAAATATTTGTGTATCGTCAGCTATGAACTAATCTTGGACTGAAGCCCAGTTAGTAACAAATCACTAAGGATAATATTAAAAAGAAGAGGGCCTAATACAGACCCTTGTGGAATACCTCTTAAATGTCGGCTCCAGTCAGAAAACTGGTCACCTAATTTAACTCTCTGAAAACGATCAGTAACATAATCCCCTATAAGCGAACAACCGATTTAGATGATAATCCATAAGCAGCCAGTTTAGCCAAAAGTTAATCACTTGGCAAGCTGTCAGCAAAGTCCTTGGACAAAAATGAAAACCGATGATGGAAGCAAAGTGCTGTTTACTTCCCGCTTGGGCCATAAATCAACGTGAAAAACAAGGATCCGTAATTTTACAGTACCGACCGCGAAAACGAGGTTAGTAAGATGTTAATTATAATTATCTCTTTGGTTAGCTATGGTAATCAGCCTCGAGGGAAAGGAAACTAGTTTAGCCAATCACAGGGCACGTACTATCTGAGGGATATAATAAAAATGGATTATTGTACAACGTGATTAAAATGGAATAATTTTGAAATCCTCACAATTAGCCTAAAGTTATATACCTTCAAGTGGTCTTCTGTAGACATTACTTTTTCACAAAATGGCTAATATAAAGTTTATTCCTGGTTATGTCGTTGCCATTCAAGTATTTATAGATTTTAACTCCCTTCTGCAGAGAGTTCACTTAACTGAGAGACACTAACTTAATACCAGCCTCCAGAAAACTACAGTTTGTCGTTGTAACACATTCTACGCCAGCTGTTTTTATCAGCTTTTCCATAACTGATAGCCTTTTCTTGTCAGTGTCAAAGCCAAATATTTTTCTGCAGGAAGGAAGTGATGGTTGACAGAGCATTCAAAATACGAGCATCTGAAAAGAATGTTCATCTTAACTCCAATATACATGTAAAACAGATTAAAAGAAGAGAAGCTGTCAAGTTTCGGACAAGTTGATGGAAAGAGGAAAGGATATATATTTTGTAACGGTTCGCTAATGACACCGGAGTGCGTTCATTATGTATGATTCATGTTAACTGTGGAAGTATTTTAGGTCGATCTCATGTTGAGTGCGATTCCAGTGAGAATTCTTCACACTGTTTATGCGTGGGTTTTTGGCTTCTGCTACTTACTCTTGACCGTGATTTTTTGGGCGGTGGGTGGTACCAATGCACGTGATGAGCCTTACATCTGCTAATATATAGATTATAATCGTATCCCGGGTGTCTCCAGTGGTATGATCGTTTCTTTCATTGTAGTGGGTCAACCTCTCGTACAAGCTCTGCTCTTTGGTCTGTATAAACTAAGAAATTTTTTAAGTCTTAAATGTGGCAAAAAGCTAAGCGCCTCTGGCAGCCTTTAGTTAGAGTCAACCATCCCACAAATTGAATATTTTTCTGGGATTGAGATTTAACAGGAGCCCAGGCCATTAACTGGAGCCTCCATACGTATTATATAATTGAGTCAACCATGTCCCATATCTTTTTATTTTTAGAACTGCTATATCTTTTCATACCTTCGTGTTTCGAGTGTGCCGCAAGTAATGTAATTAGTGGCCGCCCATAAGTCTCTGGTGATTGGCTATTGTGAAAACACCCGCGAAATTCCCTCTGGGAGGTGCTTCTAAAAACAAAGAGATACGGGACTGGGTTGACTCAGGGGCCGATTACATGAACCGGGCCAGCTCGG
The DNA here is from genome assembly GCF_036669935.1 of Montipora foliosa. NCBI lineage: Eukaryota > Metazoa > Cnidaria > Anthozoa > Scleractinia > Acroporidae > Montipora > Montipora foliosa. Next base: position 32,069,851 of record NC_090875.1, read on the forward strand.
TCAGCCGGGTTTGCCGGGTTGAGTTTCAGCCCGGTATTACATGAGGTGGGGAGGTGAGCCAGTACGACTTGGGTTAAATTTAGAATATGTCGCGTGAAAAAAGATGACAACAACAAGAAGTTGAGAGACGTTTGTCTCATTAAATTGTTATTTAAATTCACTTTTCTAAAATTTAAAGAAGCTTTAAGGTTTGCTGTGTTACTCATTTTTTATTTAAACATAAATTAACGAAAAGGATTCGATAACGCTAACGTCTACCTATTAGCCAATATCAAAAATATCATAATACTCTTTGTTTGATACCATAGAAAGAGCATGCGCACACATGTTTCATTAGCCCATATAAAAAATACCATAATACTGTTTGTTTGTTTGTCTCTCCAAAATCATAAGCATTGTTTCCAGTTTCTCTTGAGACCATTATAAGCCCCAAGAGAAAATAAAAACAATGCTTATGCAGAATTTTGGAGAGACAAGCAAAGAGCATGGTATAAAACATGCGTGGGCATGCACTCTCTATGGTATCACGAGCCTCTGATGTCATAGTATTCGAAAACCTCCTGTACGAATACGATAACGTGTTCTGTGACCAACAACACTATATTCGTCTTTTCACGTGACGTCACGGCGGCCATGTCGGTGTCCCTAAACACTGGAACGGCAGCCATGTTGGTGTCTCCCAACTAATCCTCTGGGAATTGAGCTCTATTATCATGCAAACATTTTCTTTTGCTTTGTTGGAAAAGGGAAACTCTAAAACCCGGAATCCGGAATCCGGAATCACAGTCATTGTTTTACCAATACAGAGAGTAAAAACTATCCTAAACATTCATAAAAGCTAACCTTAGGCCTAATTAGGCCTAAAATTCGTTTTTAGGCCTAAGGTTAGCTTTTATGGATATTTAGGATAGTTTTTGCTCTCTGTATTGGTAAAACAATGACTGTGATTCCGGATTCCGGATTCCGGGTTTTAGGGTTGCCCTTATAAAACAAGGTTACTGACCACGTTGGGTGAAAACCCTCTACAGCCATCTGTGGACGTCGTTGGCTAGATTGTTTCTCAGTTGGCTAAGCGCCGTAAAGAAGTTATGCTTATAACTTTGAAAGAACTCTATCCTGATGAAATTCAACAACAAAGTTGTCTCTAATTTTGAGCCAGTAAACTCTTATACTCTTACTTGTGGCTTGTATTTGCTTTCAAGCCAACTTGCTAAGTTCAGTACTGCATCACAAACGAAGAGATAAAGCACTTCGATCTTCGAATCCACTGCAGTTGAACGCTACCAAATATGTAAGAATATATTTTTGCCTACTATATAATTACAGTTGAATAATTAATATGATATATGTTTTATTCTTATACTTAAATTACTAAAACAAATGTATAGGATCAACTTGCCTACACTAACCTTGAGGGCCACTAGTTTATCAGTATTTTTTACTGTCAAGTGCTACCCTCGAAAAACGAAGTTGATTATTATTATTTATTATCATTAACCTTGAGATTAACCTAAGTCCTTGATCAAAATGATTCCCTCATATATTCAATGAGATAGTGAACGACGCGAAAGACTTCGACGTGATATGTACTTTGAAGTAAAGAATCCTTAATAAAATGTATTTATTTAGACAAGCAATGATGGGAAAATTCTTATCTACTTATGTTTAACGCTAGCTTGGTATTGTCAATTTATTCTTAGCCTGCTACTGTTCAAACTCAAGAATTGATAAATACTATACTACTATCTGGTACCAGTTTTTTTGGTTCTTTTTTCTTCATTTTGTTTGTTTGTTTCTTTCCTCTAAATGTATTTCCATTAGATTACTTAGATTGATTAATTTCATTATTTCATTATTTATCCTCTTGTCTATTCTATTAGTTGTGTGTGTGTGTGTTACGACCCACAAATGCAAGCAATAATTTACTGAAACTACTCTGCTCGTTTAATTTAAAACTATTCTGAGTGGTCTATTGCCTGATCAAATTAATTTACTCTCTTGTATAAAACGTTTTCTAATTTGGCAAATAAATGGATTGCTGTTGTTGTTGTTGTTATGTGTTTTTACCTTGAGCTCATACGTCCACTCAATAAGGAGAGCTCCTGCCGTAATCTCGTTCCCAGAGCCCGTGCGTCTACTTATTATTATTGGTATTGTCAATTTATTCTTAGCCAGGAGCCCATTACCCGGAGCTTCCATCTGTTGTATTGTACCCTTGAGTCAACCCTGTCCCGTATCTTTCTATATTTAGAACTACTACATTTTGACGTATGTGACGTATGTGACTGAGAACATATGTGAAGTGGTTCACATACGTCACTTACGTGTGTGACGTAATAAATGGCTGACCATGGGTCTCCTATAAGTGGCTATTGTAAAAACACCCCGTAAAGCCCCCCTGCGAGGTGCTTCTAAAAATAGAAAGATACGGGACAGGGTTGACTCAGAGGGTTAATATGGAAGATGGAATAATGGGCTCCTGTCTTAGCCTATTACTGTTCAAACTCAAGAATTGATAAATACTATACTACTATCTCGTATCAGTTTTTTGGTTCTTTTTTTTTTCATTTTGTTTGTTTGTTTTTTTCCTCTAAATGTACATCCATTAGATTACTTAGATTTATTAATTTCATTATTTATCCTCTTGTCTATTCTATTAGTTGTGTGTGTGTCATTTGCAGTACGACCCAGAAATGCAAGCAATAATTTATTGAAACTACTCAGCTCGTTTAATTTAAAACTATTCTGAGTGGTCTTTTGCCTGATCAAATTAATTTACTCTGTTGTCTAATTTGGCAAAATAAATGGATTGCTGTTGTTGTTGTTATGTGTTTTTACCTTGAGCTCATACGTCAATAAGGAGAGCTCCTGGCGTAATCTCGTTCCCAGAGCCTGTGCGTCTACTTAAAGAGAACATGCGCCTTTCATATTTCAGAATGGGAAGTTTAAAAAGCGATGACGGCTACGACAATGATGGCGCCACAAGAAAATAATATCATTGGTTAAAAGAGGAAAATAATCGTGCTGCACGTGCGGCACGCATTTTAGCACATATTTTTGCGGGAACTGGATGTTTCTAAAGCCGCCCGCAAACGAGGAAATATTAGAGAGCTTTAGATTCTAGGACGAGAACGACTACGAGTACGAGATTTTCTCACAGAATAAGAATGAGCGCCCGCAAACCAGCGTCATTAGGGAGCTTTAGCAAAGACGACGGGAACAGCAACGAGAACGTCATTACAAAACATAAATTCTCATTATTGTAATCATTTCACGACTATTCCAAGATTTTTTAATGTGAGAAAGGTATGGCAATTCCTCAGGAATGAAAACGTTATGAGCGGCGCTTTATTTAGAGGAGAAAATGAAAAATTCTCTTCAAATGCTGACGTCCTTCATAAAACCTCAAATTTGATCATTTCACGTTGTTGTTTTGCTGACGACGGCGAAGAAATAGACAAAAATGAAAAACGCACGTGCAGAGCGTGCAAAGCTTTTGTCTTTGCCCACCAAATATGCAAATTTGTGACGTTCTCGTTGACGTCGCTGTTGTCGTTGCTAAAGCTCCCTGTTAACAACGTTAAATGAACAAATTTGAGGTTTTATGAAGGACGTCAGTATTTTATAAACTCTTGTTCTTAGGCCATCGTAGCTTCATTAGGAAAATAACACAAACAGCGGTGATAAACATTGTATTCCAACATTTTAGCGTCCGGAAAAACTGACTTTCACTGTAAAGTTAAAGAGACTTTGTTCATTCAAGAGCTAAAGCCTTCCCTTAATGTAAATATTAGTAGTGAGAAGTTATTGCTGTTTTAGCTATTACTTTTCATTATGTCTAGACACGTACTGCTGCAGATCATTTTTCTCAGTCTAGGTTCCAGACCCCTATTGTTTACGATATATATATATAGTTTTTAAAAAATTGTAACGGTCACTTTTGAAAATGTGTGTTGACTAGCATGCGAAACGTCAAGTTTTATAAAAATGCGTTGGAATACAATGTTTATCACCGCTGTTTGTGTTATTTTCCTAACGTCAGTATTTGCACCTAAATTGCAATTTGAAAATCGCACATTTGCGATTAATAAATCACAAAGTGCGATTTGTTGCACTTTTGCGATTTTAATATAACCGCAAACTCGTGAAATTTATGCCTGCGGGCTCGTGGTCCAGGGTGACCCAAAAACACTGACCCCGGTCCATAGACCCCTCTACGGAATGGGTCCACGGACTGCCTCACGGACCGGTCCACGGACTACCCTTACAGACCCCCTATACGGACCACCCTAAAACAACATAGAAATGAAAATAAATAAAAACTAAAGATTTGACTTACCAGTTGTCTGGATAGACCACTCGTGTCACTCGTGTCGGCGAAATCCCAACCGTAACGTTCCGCAAATTCAACAGACTAAGGCTCAGGCTCGGGTACAAAGTCTATTAATCACATATTGCCCCTTCGTTTGATGTGGACCGGAATCCTCCGAAAAAGATTGATAATAAGTAAGTTCTATTTGTATTTTCTTTCTTTCCCTCTGCCATTTTGTTCGGATCATTCTCCCGCGGGTTTGTGAACTCGCCCCAGGCTTCATGATCTCTCTGTCCTGAACAAAATGGCGGAAGAACTTAGTTTCGAAGCACTCCGGTCAACAGCGAAGGAAAAGACAACACCTGAGCCTTAGTCTGATTTGCGGACCGTAACGGCTGAGATTTCACCGGCAAGAGTGGTCTATCCAGACAACCGGTATAAACAAGTTTTCAGTTGTTATTTATTTTTAATTCTGTGTTTTTTGGGGTGGTCCGTAGAGGGGGGGGGGGGGGGGGGTCCGTAGAGATAGTCCGTGGAAAGGTCCGTAAGGCAGTCCATGGAACCGGTCCGTAAGGCAGTCCATGGGCCGGGGGTCAGTGTTTTCGGGTCACCCCGTAGTCCAACGTTTTGATTCTTTGGAGCACAGACGAGACTTGACATGACTGCTCTCCTCATGATCAGCCGTCTCGGAAACAATTTCCGAGGCATTAAGTGCTCAGGAATAGAAAATATCCTGCAAAGGTTGGTCAAGACAACGTGAACATAGGCGTTGTTGCTTGCAATATTTCGGCTGGCCAACACCAGCCTTCTTCAGGTTTATTGAATGGATAAATGCTAGTAACAAGATCTTTATATTTACCGGAAATGACATAAAAATGCTACGTGATGTGTTATAAAAACGGAAATGCATAAAAAAGAGGAGAGAGAATAATACATGATAACAAGATGAAAAAAACAAAAGAAAATTAAAAGGTAGCTAAACTAAATTACGTTTCATCTCTTCTGTTAAGGCATCATCTGTTAAGGCATCTTCTGTTAAGGAATCATCACAGAAAAGTGAGGTAAGGATAAGTTTTAATTTTTTCATCACTTTTATTTTGATTTATGGCGAATCTGTCTGAATTGTAAGCTTCGTTTCATTGCCATGTTTTCAATTTTCAGAGGTCGAGATTACAGAATCTTTATCGTAATGCCTCTATCCCACCAACCGCTCCTTCTCAGGTTTATACGATATTATCTGCCTTCATCTTTACCTGTGCGGTTACAAGTTATTATTAACGAATGATACTGAATCGTGTAGAATGGGGGAAAAGCAATAAATCAGAGAAACAGAGGTCGGTAATGCGATATCAAGTCTACCTTGTTTTGTTTTATGGAATCTTCCATTTTATGTTTCGAAACCTAAATGGTTTTTAAAGCATATTTTTATACAGCTCTCGTTTCCAGGTCACCCGAAAGGAGGTGGAGTTCAAAGCGGTCGACCAGCACGTAAACTGCTATCAAGTTAGTGCGAACCAAGCACTTTTTAATACCAATTTTTATCATGAAATAACATGAATTTAGGATAAACCCAGTCAATAATACGGACTTTCAACTTGATTTTTATTCTTGCTCTTTTTAAATAGTGACCTTATTCTCTAAAACTGTAAAATACATATATGTAATTAAAGTAGTCTGTGCGCCAAAAAAATCAATTTTGAAGATCAAAAGTTTGAGTAATATCCACGTTTTTAAGTTCGGTTTTGGCTGCATGTTTTCATATCATACTGCCCTCAAAAAGCACGAAATGCAGTCTCAAACAACCTAATTTTCAAAATTTCACAGGAGAATTATTTCCACTCGTCATTTCGTTTTTTTCGTTGTTTGTGATTCTTTTGTCGATTTCTGTTCACTTAGCTCATTGCAGTAAAGTATTTGTGTTCGTTCGCAAATCAAATTAAAGTTATTAATCTGTGGATGTAACAAGCGCGTCGAAGCTTTGTCTTTGGCCCCGACAATATTGTGGTGTTTTCGGATAATGTTCTGAAAATTGGTGTCAGTTATGAATAATCAACAACAATTTAAAAAGATTAATGAATAATTGAAAGGAACACCCAAAGAATAATGAATAACCGAGGTCCTATTATTCAGCTTCTAACCCCGACAAAGTTTATCACAGTTGCGATTTATAAATCGCGAAGTTCGTAATCTTTCGATTTGTAAATCGCAAAGTTGGGGATCGTGCGATTTATAGTTCGCAAAGGTACTCAAATGTGTTAAGAGAAGCAGTATCGAAACCGTTATACTATGGAATCTCGGTTTTGTAAAATGTTAAGCTCCTTTGTCCTAATTCGTTCATAAAGCCATTTCTATTATGCAAAGCTCCGTGATCTCAGCCTACAACACTTCACAAAGGTCACCTATTTGCCCTCCATTTATCGCTTTAATTGTGTTATTTTCAAAGCTCGCTGGCTGCATAAATTAAAAGCCAAATTTCTGGGAATCAGAGAACCAAAACAAAACAATCAGCAGACTTTTAAAACACATCGCAATGATTGGCTAATGGTCACCTGATTCCAAGAAAAGCTAAAGATAGAAATCACGAGACTTGGAATATCATAGTCAACGGCACCCAGTTCAAGAAGGCGTGGAGATTAGCAATATGGATATCCCAAAGTTGCTTTTCAATCTTCGCGAAGAAGCCTCGTGTCCGGTGTGTCAAGACATCCTTAGAGATCCAAGATACCTTCCATGTTTGCACAGTTTCTGTCTGCACTGTTTGATCAAATGGCATCGAGCAAGTGGTGGTCAAGTTGATCTGAGGTGTCCGAAATGCCAAGGCCGCTGTAGAGTTCCTGCAAGCGGTGATTTGAAAGATCTTCCCACAAGCTTTTTTCTCAGCGGCTTCATCGATGCCCTAGCTATTAAAGAATCTGACAAGACGCAAGTAACATGCGGAAACTGCGATAAGAAAAGCTCTAAAACCTCGTACTGCTTCGAGTGTTGCAAGTTTTATTGTGATGAGTGTTTGATTGGGCACAACATCATGCGAGGCTACAAAGATCACCGCGTTCTGGCCGTGAAAGATTTTCAAGAAAAAGACTATGAGGTAGTAGTGAAACGACCCGTGTTTTGCTCAAGGAAGGGACATGAGAAAGAAGAGCTAAAGTTCTTTTGCAAAATTTGTCCCGAAAACTCAGTTTGTCAAACTTGTGTCATCTTAGATCACGCAGGACACAAAGTAACATTAATACAAGAGGAAGCCGAAGCTCAAAAGATCGAGTTAGCAGGTCTAATTCAAACGCCAAGAGACAACTTGCACGCAAAGGTGAAGATGGTCACTCAAATTGACGAGGAGTACGCTCAGCTTGTTCAACGAAGCGAAGACATGCTAAGAGACGTCGATGTTTTTGTTGATAACTTAATGAGAATGCTTCAAGAGGAAAGGCAAAATATCAAGTCAGCAGTGGAAAACGAAACCAAGAAATCGCTGGAGAATCTAACGACCAAAAAAACAGCAATTCAACAGGAAATTAAGGAGATGGAATCAGCGCTGGAAAAAGCCGAGAAACTTTTAACACAAAGCTCAGACGCCGAGTTGGTTCAACTAAAGAAACCATTGCAAACCATTCTAGAACGGGTAGTGAAGCCAGTTGAACGCGATCCTGCAAGCCTGTTTGAATTAGTTTTCGTGGAAAATAACAAGATCCTGGAGACAATCAACAGCGAAGGCATTGGTATTTTGAAATCTCCAACTGATGCAAAGGAATCTGGTGTCGAAGGCAAAGGACTTTGTGAAGGAACTGTTGGGCGTGAAGCTCAATTCATTTTAACGACAAGAAACGCGGCTACAAAACAATGCTACAATAAGAATGACAATGTAACGATAGACTTGAGAGACGAGCGAGGGCAGGAATGCATAACCACATCTCTTGTTAATGATAACAAAGACGGGACCTACAAAATCAAGTATTCTCCTACATCTGACGGTAAAATCAATTTGTCAGTTAAGGTAAACGGGCAACATATTCGCGGTAGCCCTTTTCCTGTTTTAATTAAATCTTTCAATGTCAATCCTGTTTTATCTTTTGGAAAACAAGGCTCGCATAATGGAATGTTTCTTTGTCCTCGAGGGGTTGCAGTTTATTCTAGGGATCAAATCGCAGTCACTTCCAATCACAAGGTGCAGATATTTGACTGTAAGGGCAATTTTCTTAGATCCTTTGGTCGTCTTGGTAGCGACAAGGGACAGTTTCAACACCCTAGAGGAATAGCTTTTGGTAAAGATAGCAATATTTTTGTTGCAGACTGGGGAAACCATCGAATCCAAATTTTTAATGAGGAGGGGAGGTACTTGGGTATGTTTGGTGGGACAGGAAGCCTTGATAGCCAGCTTAAGAATCCTTGGGGTTTATCATTGGATTCCAATAGCAATATTATTGTTAGCGATTGGGGAAACAAATTCATTAAGTTCTTTTCCCCTGATGGAAAGTTTCTAAGAAAGATAGGTGGACCCAGTTCTCTTAGTGGTCCTGCTCGTTGTGTTCAATCTGGTGATTATCTCATTGTGTCAGACATTTGTGATCACAGTGTGAAAGTATTCACCCAGGAGGGGGACTATAAGTATCAGTTTGGCACAGGAGGGACGAGAAATGGAGAGCTCGTTAATCCCTCTTGTTTGTCAGTAACTAAATCAGGACATGTACTTGTCTGTGATAAGGGTAATCATAGAGTGCAAGTTTTTGAACTGAATGGTAAGTTTGTTGGTAAGTTTGGAAAAGAGGGCAGCAGCTTAGGAGAGTTTAAGTATCCATTCTCAGTAGCACTCCTCAGTAATGGCCAAATTGTTGTGTCTGACAATGATAATCATCGCATTCAAATATTTCATGAACCTTGAGCAGACACTTGCTAAAAGCCAAGTAAAAATAGTCTATTATCTAAAGAAAGTTTGATTTTCAGCTTTCATTAACCCTTTTTACTATCTGATTTGTTTGTAATTTGTTGAAGTTTGTGTATTTTTGAAGGATTTCAGTTATAATGAATATTGTACTGCTTTGTTCCTGAGATTGATTTCTGTAAAAGGGAACATAAGGTATAGCTGTTTTTTTTTTTTTTTTTACATTGAAATTCATCTTATAAGAAATCTACTTGTAAGAAATCATGAATTTTTAGCAGCATGAATAGCCCACTTTCGATATATTAAAATTCAGTCGTAAGCATCATCTCGTGGCTCCGGGGAAAAAACTTATACAAATCCTTATATTTCTTCCCCAGAGCCTCCAGATGATGCCTTTCGTTTAGGACTGATCGAATTTTAATAGATCGATATTGGTCTGTTATATTGCCCAGTGAGTTCCGGTGTTGTTATCATGAACTGAGCCATGACTGATTAAAGTGTTTGACTTAGGGCCAGGCCAAACGGGAAATGTTTGACGTTCAAACAACATCACATTGTTTGGTGACCAAACATGCTGATATTGAAGTGAGTGGCAAAACGGTTAAAACATGTTTGATCTAAAGGCGCCCGCAAACGAGGAAACAATGTTGCGGAAACAAAAGTTTCTGAATTTGATCAGACACATTTTGCTTCCTCAGCGAATGTTTCCTCGTTTGCGGGCGGCCTAACACAGATCAAACTCCAGAAGCAAAGAACTATGGGTCACAATTACGTAAACAAAACGTGGATACAAGCGGCTGAGCAAGCGTGGTACGCATGCGTTCGCCAATCATCTTTGATACGGGTGGCTAAACGAACTAAAGTTCACCCATCAAACACGAGAACAAAAGAAATGCTTTAAGTTGTTTCATAGAATGTTTGATGGCCTTGAACTTTTATCAAACACGATCAAACAGCACCAAAGAAGGTTAAGGCGTTTGATTTTGTTTGGTCGCCAAACATTTCCCGTTTGACCAGGCCCTGAAAGTGCTACTACGACCAAAAAAATAATTCTTCTTTTCTTTGGATTTCAAAACTATGTTAACTAAACACTAAGTAAGCTAAGTTTTAAGTTCTGATTTTAAAAAGACACCTGTTTATTTTAACTGGAATTTTGTTATTTGTTGGTCCGCCATCACTAACTTTAAATCTTGAGACAGCTGGATCGAGAAGAAAATGACGTCAAAGAGACTCACTGGTTTAAGAATGCAATGCGACCGTGTACGCGGCTGAATTAATATGCAGCACGGGGTTTTCGGGCTTTCAGATTTTTAAACTCGTGTTTTGCATATATAATAAGTTGCGTTTACACTCTGAAATATTAAGCTAGTGAGTCAATCACGTCACTTTCCCCAGATCCAACTCTCTGAGGTCCGATCGGTCAGTTTTGAACGTGAGTAATGGTGGACCGTGAAATCCGCCCCCGTTACATTCAAAATAAACAGACTTTGCCAGTCGGGTTTTAAGCGAAGACGCTTTCAAAATGCGAGGAAAAAAAGAAAATGAGTTTTTTGATCATAGTAGCACCTTAAGCGAGTAGTTTTCTTTGAAGCTTCGATTTGATTAAGAAAATAATGCAGTTCACTTTTTAGAACGTTTTTAGCATTTATATTTAATATTTTCGTAATAATACACCCATATCACTCAATGTACAAACAAAAGATTTTGCCCGTCTAGCCTCTCATTCAGTGTGAGGCTGGACGGGCAAAAACAATGCAAAGACAAAGCCTTTATTCCCCATGGACTCCAAAATGGCCGCCGAGTGATAAAGGTGAATTGCTGGCGCGACAGCAAATAATTGTAAAGATAACGTTGTAGCTCTTAGTGTTAAGTGCAAGTATTTACCCTTGTTACTTAAGAATATGCTTGATATTCAAATAAATGTACTGTGGAATCATTCCGCAGAAGCAATATGGTAGCTTTAGTAAGTATATTATCTTTATAATGATATACAAGTGTTGTGAACCTTGTGATTGAAAGTTAGAAGAAATGGAAATAAAGGTCTTATGTGAATATGTTTGTTTGTGTTTGTGTTTATTTCCCTAGGGCTTGGGTGTGTATGATATAGGGATAGGTTCTGGGGGAAGATGACAGTAAATCTTTTGCGAAATGTGGGCATGCTGGCTTTGTACAGAGCCTCTTTGTAACTGTAAGCTGGAATAATCATTCGTAGGGCGCGCCTTTGCTGACACTCTAGTTCATCCGAAAAGGATGCTGGCAGCCCGTTGCGAAAAACTTAAGCAGCAAATTTTGACAGTCTCGACTCGAAACGCGATCCTCGATGTTTCGAGAATCGACCATCGAGTTTCAAGATTAGAGAATCGAGTTTTTGAGAGTCAAGTCGAACAGAAATTTCGAAGTGAAACATAACTTCTCGCTTAACAAGCGGCCCCCTTTATTCGCACAACTGTCACAGAAATATCGAAATATTTTTTCACGATCGCGCCTATGCTCATTTTTTTAGAACATCGCTCATGTTTTCTTGACTTCAGCAGCGTTAATGAGTGCCGAATTACAAGGATGTTATTGATAAACCCTAACCGGGATGCTGAAAAATTCTAGGAAACACATTTATAGTGAGTCACGCATGCACACAATGAACTTTATTTACACTAGAATTTAAGCAAATACATGCTACTATTTTCTAAATAAATACTGAAATCTGCAATAATTACTAGCTGGTTAAAGATGAAAAATCAACCGCCATGAAAGATGCAGCAGTCAGTATCAAATTTAATTTTAAAAATTGCAGACTTAAATTTACTTAAAGGGGCACTGTCATGAGCTGCGCATGCTCAAGTTTGTTTGCTCTCGAGCCCACGGAAAATTCTAGCCGCCATCATGGATTCACGCGAGAATCACGTATATTCGCGGGAGTTTCTTTTTTGTCCACCATGGCCCTCCCCAGTGGACACCATTTTGAATTTGTCGATTCAACTTGAAAAAAGTTAACCTAACACTTTTCAAGTTTTCACAAGACGCTAGCGCATGCGCTTCTCGTGACAGTTTCCCTTTAATTTCTGGATTATTCTAATATCGTTTCCAAGATAATTCCATGACTCACTAACGCAATACGGCAAGTAATGTAGACCACAACTGGTGGTATTTGCTCCAGGTGCTATAAGGAAGTTATCTTCCCGCAAATTAATGCTGCAATTCCGTGATGTGAATAACTTAGAAATGTATTCGGGAGCCAATACAAAAATTAAAATATTATAAATTCTTCTATTATACAAAGTGGGATGATTTATGCCCTCCTGCAAGTCATCGCGGCTTTTAGGAAATATTTCTCCAAGATAATTCGACAAATGAAGGAAACAAATGAAGGAAAATTCTTGATTAAAACAGATTTTCTTGATACACGCTCATATTTCCTACCCCCCAATCAAAGCGCACTTCCGACAACACATAACCAATCAAAATTCGTGTGGTGTCACAGCCGTGTTTCCATAGGTAAAGTCTGCTTACGAGCCAAGTGGTCCAACACGCCAGAGCCTATTCCCGGTTTCCGTAGCATGAAGCGACTAGGAGTATTTCGACTCCCCCCTGGATGGGATGCTAGTCCATCACAGGCTAACCCCCAGCATTAAGTTCGCCGGTACCCATTTATACACCAGGTTGGAGAGGGGGCATCGTGAGAGTAAAGTGTCTTTCCCCAGAACAACACAATGTCCCCGGCCAGGGCACGAACCCGAACCACTCGCTCCGGAGTCGAGTGCACTAACCATGAGGCAACCGCTCCTCCCCCGTGTTTCCATACTCTCATCTAAACACAGCTATTGACCAATGAGAGTGCGCGTACTATCCCAATTATTTTATGATTATAATATAGAAGTTTTTGTTCTTTAGTTTATACCAGTTCTCTAAAGAAACATTATCGAAAGTGTTATACCATGTAACCTCGGTTTTGTAAAATGTTAAGCTTCTCCTTTGTCCTAACTCGTTCATAAACCATTTCTATCATGCAAAGTTCCGTGATCTCAGCCTACCACACTTCACAAAAGTCACCTATTTTATCCTCCCTTTATCGTTTAAATTGTGTTATTTTCAAAGCTCGCTGGCTACATAACAGCCAGATTTCTGGGAATCAGAGAACCAAAATAAAACAATCAACAAACTTTTAAAACACATCGCAGTGATTGGCTAATGGTCACCTGATTCCAAGAAAAGCTAAAGATAGAAATCACGAGACTTGCAACGTCATACTCAAAGGCACTCAGTTCGTGAACGAGTAAAGCCGATTAGCAATATGGATATCCCAAAGATGCTTTTCAATCTTCGCGAAGAAGCCTCGTGTCCGGTGTGTCAAGAAATCCTTAGAGATCCAAGATACCTCCCTTGTTTGCACAGTTTCTGTCTGCACTGTTTGATCGATTGGCATCGAGCGAGCGGCGGTGAAGTTGATTTCAGGTGTCCGAAATGCCAAGGCCGTAGTAGAGTTCCTACAAGCGGTGATTTGAAAGATCTTCCCACAAGCTTTTTTCTCAGCGGCTTTATCGATGCCCTAGCTATTAAAGAATCGGACAAGACGCAAGTAACATGCGGAAACTGCGACAAGAAAAGCTCTAAAACCTCGTACTGCTTCGAGTGTTGCAAGTTTTATTGTGATGAGTGTTTAATTGGGCACAACATCATTCGAAGCTACAAAGATCACCGCGTTCTGGCCGTGAAAGATTTTCAAGAAAAAGACTATGAGGTAGTAGTGAAACGACCCGTGTTTTGCTCAAGGAAGGGACATGAGAAAGAAGAGCTAAAGTTCTTTTGCAAAATTTGTCCCGAAAACTCAGTTTGTCAAACTTGTGTCACCTTGAATCACGCAGGACATAAGGTGACATTAATCCACGAGGAAGCCGAAGCTCAAAAGATCGAGTTAGCAGGTCTAATTCAAACGCCAAGAGACAACTTGCACGCAAAGGTGAAGATGGTCACTCAAATTGACGAGGAGTACGCTCAGCTTGTTCAACGAAGGGAAGACACGCTAAGAGCCGTCGATGTTTTTGTTGATAACTTAATGAGGAGACTTCAAGAGGAAAGTCAAAATATCAAGGCAGCAGTGGAAAACGAATCCAAGAAATCACTGGAGAGTCTAACGACCGAAAAAACAGTGATTCAGGAAGAGATAAAGAAGATCGAATTAGCGCTGGAAAAAGCTGAGAAACTTTTAACAAAAAGCACAGACGCCGAGGTGGTTCAGCTAAAGAAACCATTGCAAACCATCCTAGAACGGGTAGCACAAGTGAAGCCAGTTGAGCGCGACCCTGAAAACTTCTTTGAATTAGTTTTCGTGGAAAATAACAAGATCCTGGAGACAATCAACAGCGAAGGCATTGGTCTTTTGAAATTTCCAACTGATGCAAAGGAATCAGTTGCCGAAGGTAAAGGACTTTGTGAAGGAACTGTTGGGCGTGAAGCCCAATTCAATTTAACGACAAGAAACGCGGCTGGCGAACAATGTTATAATAAGAATGACAATGTAACGGTAGACTTGCGAGACGAGCGAGGGCAGGAATGCATGACCACATTTCTTGTTAATGACAGGAAAGACGGGACCTACAAAATCAGCTATTCTCCTTCATTTGAAGGGAAAGGCAATTTGTCAGTTAAGGTAAACGGGCAACATATCCGCGGTAGCCATTTCTGTGTTGTAATTAAATCTTTCAATGTCAAACCGGTTTTATCTTTTGGAAAACAAGGCTGGAATGATGGAATGTTTAGTTATCCTTGGGGGGTAGCAGTAAATTCCAGGAATGAAATCGCAGTCACTTCCCAGCACAAGGTGCAGGTGTTTGACTGTAAGGGCAATTTTCTGAGATCCTTTGGTCGTCAGGGTAGCGACAAGGGACAGTTTCAAAACCCTAAAGGAATAGCTTTTGGTAAAGATAGAAAGATTTATGTCGGAGACCACGAGAACCATCGAATTCAAGTTTTTAAGGAGGATGGGAGGTACTTGAGTATGTTTGGTGGGAAAGGATTCCTTGATAGCCAGCTCAACTATCCTCGTGGTTTATCATTGGATTCCAATGGCAATATTATTGTGGTTGATAACGGGAACAAATTCATTAAGATATTTTCCCCTGATGGAATGTTTCTAACAAAGATAGGTGGACCCAGTTCTCTTAGTTCTCCTGTTCATTGTGTTCAGTCTGGAGATTATCTCATTGTGTCAGACTGTGGTGATCATAGTGTGAAAGTATTCACCCGGGAGGGGTACTATAAGTATCAGATTGGCACAAGAGGGAATGGGAATGGAGAGTTCAATAATCCCTATTGTTTGTCAGTGACTAAATCAGGACATTTACTTGTCTGTGATCTAAATAATCACAGAGTGCAAGTCTTTGAACTGAATGGTAAGTTTGTTGGTCAGTTTGGAAAATACGGCAACAACTTAGGAGACTTTAGGCATCCATCATCAGTAGCGCTCCTCAGTAATGGCCAAATTGTTGTGTCTAACTATGGGAATCATCGCATTCAAATATTTGATGAACGTTGAGCAGACACTTGCTAAAAGCCAAGTAACAATAATCTAATCTAATCAGAAAACATGAATTTTTAGCAGGATAAATAGCCCACTTTTCATATATTAAAATCCAGTCCTAAACAAAACGCATCATCTCGAGGCTCCGCGCAATAAAGTCAAAAATCCCTATATTTATTCCCCAGAGCCTCGAGATGGTGCCTTTTGTTTGGGACTGAATATTAGTCTGTTATGTTGTCCAGAGAGTTCCGGTGTAGTTATCATAAGCTGAGCCATGACTAATTAAAACTAATTTAAGTGTTTGACTTAAGGCGAGACCAAACGGGAAATGTTTGGCGTTTAAACACCATCAAACATTGTTTTGTCACCAAACATGCTAATGTTGAAGTGAGTGGCCAAACGGTTAAAACATGTTTGATCTAAAGGCACCCGCAAACGAGGAAACGATGTTGCGTAAACATTGTTGTCGAAGCAAATCTTTCCCCGTTTGTGGCCCCAGAGAACATTTGTTGCGGGAACAAAATTGTTTCTGAATTTGTTCAGAAACATTTTGCTTTCTCAGCAAATGTTTCCTCGTTTGCGCGTCGTAGAAACATTGTTTCCACGTTTGTGGGCGCCTTAACTCAGATCAAACTCCACAAGCAAAGAACTATGGCTCACAATTACGTAAACAACACCTGGATACAATCGGCTGAGCAAACGTGGTACGCATGCGCGCGCCAAACAAGTTTGATACGGCTGGGTAAACGAACAAAAGTTCACCCATCAAACACGAGAACAAAAGAAACGTTTTAAGTTGTTTGATAGCCTTCAAATTTTAGCAAACACGAGTCAAACAGCACCAAACAAAGTGGCCAAACGGTAAAATGTTTGGTCACCAAATATGGTTTGATGTTGTATGGATGTTGTATATTTCCTGTTTTACCACGCCCTTAGGCGAGTAGTTTATTATCTTTGAAGCTTTGATTTGATTAAGAAAATAATGCAGTTCACTTCTAAGAAAGTTTTTAGCATTTATATTCAACATTTTCGTAACAACCGCTTTCGCGAAAGCAAATAATTGTAAATATAACGTCGTGGCTGTCAGTGTTAAAAAATACTGTTTGGTATATTGTTGTGTATATAAACAAGTATTTACCCTTGTTACTTAATAATATGTTAGATATCAAAAGAAATTTACTGTGGAATCATTCTGCAGAGGCAATTTGGTAACTTTAGTAAGTATATTATATTTATAATGATATACAAGTGCTGTGAACCTTAAAAAGTAATTGAAAATTAGAAGAAATGGAAATAAAAGTGGTCTGTGTTTATTTCCCTAGGGCCTGGGGTGTAGGGTGACTGTGTGTGGAGATAGGTTCTGGGGGGAGGTGACAGTAAAACGTCTTTTGCGAAATGTGGGTATGTTGGCTTTATACTCAACCTCTTTATAACTGTAAGCCGGAATAATCATTCGTGAGGCGCACCTTTGCTGTAGTTCATCCGAAAAGGATTGTGGCAGCCCGTTGCGAAAACCTTAAGCAGCAAATGTTGACAGTCTCGACTCGAAACTCGATCCGCTATGTGTTTCGAGGATCGAGTTTCGAGATTAGAGAGTCGAGTTTTCGAGGGTCAAGTCGAAAAGAAATTTCGAGGTGAAACGTAACTTCTCGAAAACGAAACAATGGCTTGAGACAAAATCGCTTGACAAGCGGCCTCCTTTATTTGCACAACTGACAGACATATCAAAATATTTCTTCACGCTCGGCTCTATGCTCATTTTTTTTTAGAACATCGCTCATGTTTTCTTGACCACAGTGTTTATAATTGCCGAATTAACAGGATACTATTGATAAAGCCTAACCCACTAACCCAGGTACTGAAAAATTCTAGGAAACACATTTATAATGAGTCACGCATTCACACATTTATGAGTCACGCATGCACACGACAAACTTTATTTACATTCGAATTTAAGCAAATACATGCTAATATCTCCGAGTTATAAATAAATAGTTAAATGCTAAAATAAAATGAAATTTTGCAATAATTACCAGTTAAAGATGAAAAATCAAGCGCCATAAAGGTGCAGCAGTCAGTATCAAATTTCATTTTAAAACTTGCAGACTCAAATTTACTTAAATGAAGGTATGATCCTCGCAGTTATGAACGCAATTTTTGCAATTGCGTAAAGAAGCCTGAAAAATTCAGGACTTCAACTTGGTTTGAAGCCGTGACGTCGCGACACCGGTGCGACGCTCTAACCAACTGCACTATGAAGCCGCTGATGTTGAGAGCTGGTTATTTGTGGGTTCGTTGAAGTCCTGAATTTTTCAGGCTCTTTATGCAATTGCAAAAATTGCGTTCATAACTGCGAGGATCATAGCTTCACTTGACTTCATATCTGCAGTTCATATGATCCATTTCATATATCATTTCATCTTTAAATTTACTTAATTCCGGGATTGTTCTAATATCGTTTGCCAGAGAATTCCATGACTTACTAACGCAAAAGGACAAGGAATGAAGACCACAACTTGGGTATTTGCTCCAGGCACCATAAGAAAGTTACCCTCCCGCAAATTTATGCTAAAATTACGCGATGTGAAGAACTTAAAAATATATTCGGGAGCCAGCCCATGTAAAGCCTTATATACAAGAATTAAAATATTATAAATTCTTCTATTATACAAAGTTGGATGATTTATGCACTCCAGCAAGTCATCTTTGTACTATTATTATGACATCATATAAATAAAGTGCAAGGCGCGTTCATTCAGTTTTTCCAATTTGTTTGAATCACGCCAACCACAGTGATGCCACACAATAGAACGATAGTCTCAGTGAGGAAAAAGATAAGCGTTATACAATCTGATTTTAGCATCTTGGTCAATTGATTTCTTACGCTTTTTCAAGACCCGAATCTGGTTACCAACCTTACGTGCAATATCCGCTATTTAAGCAATAATCCACAAGTTTCTATGGTTTATAGGCTGATAATCCAAGGGGGATGTTGGTAGAATACGAATTCTTCGAGTGTTCTTCCAACATTCCAAGTGGTTTATCAAACCTATGAACCATGGAAATCAAGTGAAGCTATGATCTTTGCAGCTGTGAACTCAATTTTTACAATTGCTTAGAGAAGCCTGAAAAATTCAGGACTTCAACAGGATTTGAACCCGTGACCTCGCGTTACCGGTGCGACGCTCTAACCAACTGACCTATGAAGCCACTGATGTTGGGAGCTGGTCATTTGTGGGTTCTAATGTTCCCGTGAGGAATGAATCAACGATGAAATGGTGTATGAATTGATATATATGAACTGCGGATATGAAATCATCATATATATGATGCAATACATATATGATTTCTTCGTTGATTCATTCCCCACGGGAACATGAGAACCCACAAATGACCAGCTCCAAACGTCAGTGGCTTCACAGCTCAGTTGGTTAGAGCGTCGCACCGGTAACGCTTCTCTAAGTTTAAGTCTCTGCTATGGGGAAGCAATAGTGAAATTCAAATCAAATACAAAGGAACTAAAACAAAATTAATTATACATTTTCAAGAAAATCGTAGACAGAATATAGTGATGATACCTTCCTCTCTTTTGGGATAACTTGACGAAACAATTATGGAATTCTGGCCAGGACAGACTGGAGGAGATCTACGGGAACCTACCACCTCTCTGAACGCGGCTCAAAACGAGAAGAGTCCTATTTGATGGCCATTGGATTCGGGCCGAAAGGAGAGTATTTCTCCATTGGAGCCCGGAACACTACCTGTAAGAGCTCGAAAGCTCACTTTCCGCTATGTTATATCAAGGGACATGGGAATGAAAGTTCAGGACCTAAAAAATGATGATGGCTAAAAGGGCGACGTGGAGGGAATCTCAGCTGAGGCCAAAAGATGATAATGATGAGAATGACGATGCTGATGACGATGATGTTGATGATGATCAGGCTCAGCCACAAATCGCCGATATTTCCCAAAAAGTTGGCGATACAAATGTCTACAAGTTGCTTAGAAGTTTCTTCTTTATTTCCAAAGTTGCCGAAAAGTTGCTTTTGTTTTCTACTT
This sequence comes from Montipora foliosa, assembly GCF_036669935.1. Classification (NCBI taxonomy): domain Eukaryota; kingdom Metazoa; phylum Cnidaria; class Anthozoa; order Scleractinia; family Acroporidae; genus Montipora; species Montipora foliosa. The sequence continues at coordinate 32,089,612 of NC_090875.1, forward strand.
GTTTGCACTTTAAGTTGCTTTTCTTGCAGTTTAGATCATTTTCTTCACGCGTACTGCGCTTTTTACCGGCCGGATTCGTCTGAATTTTTCTTTCTTTAGCTAGTTTAGCTTTTCCGGGGGTAGCAAGATTTGCCCCCAGCCTTTCAGATTCCGCAATAGGATTATAAATTAATCGCGCCTTTATCTGCGCATTCTGCCCAGCTGGAATATGAATCACAGACAATGTTGTACGCCATCTTGAAAAACGTGCCATGTGATACCACAGGCACGCAATACCAAGCTGTCCACTGTGGCCCGGGTTCCATTCCCTAATCTCGTACCCAGATCTCACTCTGATTGATTCCCAGACTCGGCGTCAAATGTGAGTTGAGTTTGTTGGTTTTCTACTCTGCTCAGCGAGGTTTTTCTCCGGGTTCTACGGTTTTCCCCTCTCGACAAGAACCAATATTTGATTTGATTTGAGTTAATTTCGTTAGTGTCTCCAATTTGTGCTCTTGTGCTAAATCCATTGACACTTAAATAAAGTTGTTATAATAAATGTCGCTCTGTATTAGTTTACATGATGCAGGTCCAAACTCCTATTTCAGTACAGGTCATATCTATGTGAGTTCATTCCGGTAGTTGTACCAGATCGAAATTCTCATCATGTAAACCAATACAGAGCGAACATTAACCGGAGTAACTGCAGAATACCCTGCCGCTTTGAAACTAACCCATAAATGCGTATATAGCTACGCAGTCGCTTTGTATCAATATATATCAAGTGTCGTCTAAGAGAATACGCGGATACGCAGAGAAAACCAACGCCCATCCCTAAGAAACAGTAAGTAACTTTCTAAGTGGACACGCGGATAAACACTGTTGATGTCATGGAGGATTAACTATTATTCGATGAGTTTATCCTAAAGAGACAAAATAAATTTCCCTCCACCCAAATCCTCGAAAGAAACTACTTGCTCGCCCCAATCCCTTACCTTATGGCGGCGCGCCTTTCAGAGGGCGCAGCCATTCTAAAGAAACGGTTTGGTAAAAAAAAAAAATGTATACACAAGTGTTATCAAGGGCAAACGGGAACTTTTTTATTCTTCTTTTTCTTTTGTTTTCTTTTATTTTTAACGGGATTCGACCCATACTTTGCTATTCTAGGCACTGTTACAGGACATTCCTGCAATTTTGAAACTTTTTGTTTCTTGCTTCCTTTTGGAAGCTTTTTCTTCAAAGTGACATGTGCAATATCTGACTCAAATTTGTTGCTTCTTGGTGGTGACACCGTGTCTTTGATTTTCCCTGTTGATTTTGTAGACGTAATATTCTCCAAATCATCGCTCTTTAGCTTCCTCTTTCTACCTTTGAAGGAGTCTCCACATAATGTGGCTTCGTTATCCATTTTGATGTCCTTTCTGACAAACAGTGCAACGAAAAATCCGTTGGTATAATCTTCAGTTGGTGAGGCACGAATGCACTTCTCGGCTGTGGGAATTAAAAAAAAGATTATGTGTCGAACATGCACTAGAATCATACTTTCTGTCAATTACACTGCAAGTCTCGCGAGGTAAAAATATAATTTATTTCCTGTAGTTCAGTTCTCTGGGGTTCACGCGTGTTGAGTGCTTTTTTAGGTGGTTTGGGCGGACCATCCCGGTCACAGCCAGAAAAATGTTGATGATATGTGCCGAGAGAATTGTGCTTCTAAACTTTGTTACTCCTTTGCCGAAATCTCGAATCGATCGTGTCGAAATTGAGTTACAATACGGGAAATGAGAAATTAAAAGACAATTTCTGGCGAATCATGATGTTGGCAGCCAATTGGTTAATTTTACGTGGTTAATTTTTTCGGTCTGGATTCAGTGCATCACGTTGCAAACAACCTCAACTTGTTTCAGAGTCCCAGCGCGCTCAATTAGGAACTTTGCAATCTATGACGACGACGTCGACGACAAAACGACACCGCAAAATATAACTTTGCACTTCTATCTAAGGCTTTCACGATTATTCTATCTTGTTCACGTCGTATATCGTGGGTAACGTATCCTAAAAATATTCGCTCTGACGAAGGGCTAACGCTCGAAACGTCAGCTTTTAGAATCTCTGTACGGTGGCCAATTTACATTATCAACTCCGTTGATAAAACCAAATTTTTGTATCCTAAAAATAAACTGGTATGAGCGGCAACGACGACGCTACAAAACAATAGGTTTAGTGAGCAAAAACAATGGCTCTGCACGCTCTGCACGAGCGTTTTACATTTTGGTACATTTCTTTGCCGTCATCTCCTAAATGACGACGTGAAATGACCAAATTCAAGGTTCTGTGGAGAACGTTAGCACATGACGATGAATTTTCAGTTCTCTCTCTACGCTTCCAACCCACTCATACCAGTTTAATTACTCGATAGTTACTACACATTTTTAACGCGAAACGACATGAAGTAGTTTCGTAGTGATATGAATAAGGCGAACTTGTATTTTTAAATGAAGTCCTCGTAGCCGTCGTCGTCCTCGTTTCGTAAGCTCCCTAAATTTGGTGATTTTTCACGTCGTTGTTATAAGCCGAGTACCGCAAAAGTAGGTGCTAAAATGCGTGCCACACGTGCAGCACGATCATTTTCCCCTTTTAATCGATGACATTGGCCGTGTTTTCACGACACCTGTTGTTTCGCTTAACATTCCTGAAAGTGATTAAAATGATATGTGTTTCCAAGGGTAAGATTAAATGAGAAAGCACGTGCCAATACAATAATAGAAATAGTAAAAATGGCACGCCTAGGTCTTTCCGATTTGAAAAACCGGAAGCGACTCCTGACTGGCCGAAAGTAATTGCCACTCGATTAAACTACCTCCAGGTGATCTGGTGACGTAATTTGGAGGAATGGGAAGACAAATTTTAACGCCGTACCCCACAACCGCGCGCGGCCTTAGGTTTTGTTTCCAAGAATTTCCTGCAGTATTTCCATCGCCAAAACTCAACAGATCATTCTGTGTCTCCCACATTTCCTGTTACTGAATGGACATTCAAGAGGAAACTGCCGAGATCTAACCTAGCCTCTGCCATGTTGAATTCGGAAATAACATTCAAGGCCGCGCGCAGTTGTGGCATACGGCGTTAAAATTTTTCTCCCCAGTCCTCCGAATTACGTCACCAGATCACCTGGCTGGTTTGGTGGCTTAAATTTAATGAGAATTCTATTGAAATTTGTCGACCCGCTTAACTTTAAACGAGTGGGGAAAGAAACTTTTTTCAAGGAATTTTCGATTGTCACTCACTAAGCGACCTGAAAACACGGTCATTATTGTTTTATGGCGTTGTCGTTTCTTAAATTCGCTCATGATTTAATTTTATCAGTCAACCGAGAAATATGACTGGCTCTCGTTCAAACCTACCTCCTTGAAACACAGCTCTTCCACGGTGAGTCCAAGAAGGAAGACAATGCTCCAGAGTAAAGCTCTGACTGTTCGCATTCAAAGCCGCTTGAACCACATCCTCGTTTTCCTTAAATTTGTACAGTGAACAAGGAAATATAAAAGGCAGTAGAGTTAGAAAGAAATTCCCACTACTTTAAAATCGAAGACGCAGCTCTTTTTCAATAGTGACTTATGGACACTCGAACAAGATTCTGGCGACGAATGTTCCTAATATACCGCCAGGATACAAATTGTCGAAATGGAAGACAATGCTCCAGAGTGAAGCTATCACTGTTCGCTTTCAAAGCCGCTTGAACCACATCCTCGTTTTCCTTAAATTTGTACAGTGAACAAAGAAATAAAAAAGGAAGTAGAGTTAGAAGAAAATCCCCACTACTTTAAAATCGAAGATGCAGCTCTTTTTCGATAGTGACTTGGGGACACTCGAACAAGATTCTGGCGACGAATGTTCCGAAATTATACAGTCAGGATACAAATTGTCGAAATGGAGCAAATTTCCTATTATAATTAAGGAAATGTTAGAGGTTAACCCCGGTGCATGAAACGAAGAGATGGTTTCTTCCATGGTGCCACGGGGATACTCGGAAAAAATCCGAATGCTCCTCGGTTGGGGTCGACCTTCCGTCGTACAGAGCTTCTGACAGGGTGCGCAGGTGCGGGACCGCACAATTCTATCAAACCCGCACAACAACGCACAATTGCTAAAAATCCGCAAAATCCTGCATAATACTGAGTGAAATGCTTAGAGTTTTTATAACTACACGTTTTACTTTTTATAATCAAGATTGAAACTTTTTCAAGCGATTTTCGGGCCGGGGCCATTTTCTTTCCGAAAACACCTTGTCGAACATTGATAAAAAAAAAGATGTATACAAGGTGTTCTTTGTAGCTCTGCGTGGTCCTGTGCTTTAGCTCGGTTCCACTTCATTGTCGGATCGGAACAGTCGCTCTTATCTCCTCTGGCGGGTCTTGAATGCCCAAAAACACTAAAACTTCTTCAATTTTAGACACGAAGAAAAAAGCAAGCTACGTTATTCACGATGTATATCAATTCCTACTGAAGGAATCTGGAAGGCGAGGTTCGTAGTTGTTTACCTCCACATTTTATTCCAATAAATAAGGTGAATTTCTTTTGTCTTTTACTTTTCTCTTCTGGACTCCTTTCATCCATGGCTTCCGTAACAACTTTGTTTCCACGCCACCAAGAGGAGGCTCAATGTCAATCATTCTCGTAACATAAGTGAACTTAAGCCGTTAAAAACAGGAGGGATGTCAGTGGTACAAACTTTGTCGCCAAAACAATATCCGTAAAAGTCAATTTTGGAGTTCAAAGTGTGTTATAAAACATTCAACTTTTATGGCTGAAATAAAACAACTGGATACGATCGACCTTTCATGCTCTTATTCCCGTAGCGGTTGCGGTTCCGGTCTCGGATTCCAGATCCGGTTCCAGATTCCGGCTTTTCCAAACGCCCAAGAAAGGGCCTATGTTTGTGCCAAGTATGGACCTCAAACGAACTGTGCAGGTATTTTATTCTGTTCTTTCATTTTCGATTTTTTTTTGAATGTTAAACAAAGTGATTCCTAAGTCGCAAGCTTGTACAGCGAGTAGACAGTTTTGACTCATTTATATTTCAACAACTTTGTGTAAATTGAACTGCACACCGGGCTTTAGCGTTTAATTTATAACACAAATTGTGAAGTATATTTTTAGCACCGGTGAAATAAAAGAGACATTTTATCAAGAAAACGTAGAGTGTGGTGTATTTTTTATGATAGCGTATGCTCTGTAGAGGCAACTTTAACTACTAACGAAATCTCTTTTGCGAACTTCAATCGCCCCTTAGCCTGTGGGCAGACGTAATCTTACAAAGGTTAGTAACGTGTGCGAAGCCACACAGCGCCTGCGTCGCAGACGTAATGTTACAAAGGTTAGTAACGTGTGCGAAGCAGCGCCGGGATCCTTGTTATGGACCTCCAACGGACTCAAGCGGACATGCGTTTCCAATTTCCTTTTAACCTGATTGTCTATTACCAGTCTTGTGCGCCAATTGATGGCGTATCGAACAATTGATTTTTTAAGGTGATTCCTCAGTATTGCAGTGCTCATACTGACTGCGCATTTGGTGTGTTTATATTTATAAACTGCTCAAATTTGGAAAATTGTAAATATGGCGTAAGTGCATCATACACGCTGAAACAGTACTCAAAACACGTGAGAGAAGTTGTGAATGACCCATAACTGTTTGCGAATAAGCGCTCGCATTCCGAGAACTTGGCGAGTTTTATTGTTTCGATCTACGATAATCCAGATAGACAGGTACGATGGTGTTTCGCTCTTAAACGAGCAAGGTGACTTATATTTTTTATTGCATAATTTTGGTGTACAAATTATCCCCTTTAAATAAGAAATAAAAATAATTTTTTTTATCGGAAGGAAAAAAAGATAGAGCTAAAAACGTACACAGAGCCCCTTACCCAGGAATGTAAATTATGATCTTGAAAACAACGACTCGAGAAACGTTTTGAGTCGACGTTGTTTTAAGTTGAGTGATTTTCCCATAAACTATATAAGAAAGTGTTCTATATGCTCTAGACTCTCTATCTATCAGGTGCTTTTTCAAGTGTTACTTTAAAAACCCTCTCTTTTAGCTACCGCAAAATGTACCCTAAACCGATGAAATAACGCGCGTGTATCAGTATCAGTACAGGCATCAATGGGGTAAGATTGGCCCATTATATCTCTTTAACAAGCACGGTGACTTATCATTTTTATTGTAGTTCTCAAAACAGGGATTAGTAGGGAACATTCAGGGAATTTGAACCTGGCAAAGTTTCCATGGAAACTAAAGAGTCAAGTGTGTTGTAGCTAAGAATTTAGTTCTGGTTCTCTTTGCAACGAATCTCCCTAAGTGATATAATAATTTCACTTGGCTCCAAATTAAGGCCACAAGACTGAGAGTGTTTCTGGTTTGCTTGCTTCAGTCAACTTTTATTTCGTTTATTCTCGTACTTAACACTTTAACTCATACCTCTTGATGAACAGAGCATGTTGAATACACGACTCTCTTTACCAAAGGAAAGGACAACGCATGGTTCAAGACTGATAACTGAAACGTGGCCAGAGATTCAAGTCTCTTCTACGGAGGAAGCGAAAGAGAAAATCAAATACAAAGAAACTATAACAAAAGGCAGTTGGCTAGTGGGCGGCTTTCGGAGCGAGAGGTCCCCGGTTCGATCCTCGGTGACTTAAACGTCTGTTTCGAGTTTCCTCTGATCCGTGTAGCTATAGCTTTAAATACCCGTAAAACGGAGCACTGACTGAGGGAGGGAGGGGGGGGGGGTGTTAAGGGCGCACCGTTGCCTTTGGCTTCCATTGATACCAGCCTCGTAGCTCAAGGAACTACCGACGTTCAATAAAGTGACTTTACCTTTACCTTTAAGATACATTTTCAAGAAAACAGTGGAGAAAATATTGCAATGGAGAAGCCTGAAAATTTCAGGACTTCAACGGGGTTTGAGCCTGTAACCTCGCGATGCGGGCGCAACGCTCTAACCAACTGAGCTACGAAGCCACTAATATTGAAAGCTTGTCATTTGGGGGTTTAAATGTTCCTGTGTCGGAATAAATCAACGAACGAAATGATATATGAAATCAATCATATATTGAAATGCGGATATGAAATCAAGTGAGGCTATGATCCTCGCAGTTACGACCGCAATTTTAGCAATTGCATAGCTTCCCTTGAATGCATATCCGCAGTTCATTATATGATTCATTTCATATATTATTTAGATTGTTGACAATAGCAGTAATCAAAGATTCATGATCATAACGCAAAGCAAGAACACTAAATTGAGTGCAAAGTGCTGGAAAACGAATCCCAAGAATGTAAGAAAATGAAAGGGAAAGTAGCAATTGCCATCCAGTTTTTAATCCAATCACCCAATGTAGCTTTGGAAAACACAACTAACATTCGCTACATTACATTTGACACTATGGAATACCTCTTTTTTTAGCCAGCGCATTTGGCAGAACATTAAGCCCTACTCACAAATACGGCTGAGTATGTACCTTTTTCTCAGCTGTTTCTTGTTCCTCATCTACAAGTCTATCCATTCTGGTCGTGATACCAGACCCACTGCAAGATGGATCAACCACAATGTACTCAACTTTGCTGTATTTCTCGTCAAAGGGATCAACCTGACACGTTCCAAATTAAAGGATTTGACGAGAACATGGGCATACAGTGAATCAAATAACCGAGTTCGAGGTCCGTACTGTAAAATTATGGACTGCTTCGCGCTTGGGTCATAAATCGACGGGAAAATACAAGGATCCGTAATTTTACAGTACCGACCACGAAAATGAGGTTAGTAAGATGTTTATTATATCTCTCTGGTTATGTATGGTAATCTGAGCCGTGAGGGAAAGGAAACTAGTTTTAATAGCCAATCACAGGGCACGAACTATCTGAGAGATATAATAAAAATGGATTATTGTACAACGTGATTAAGATGGAATAATTTTGAAATCCTCACAATTAGCATAAAGTTATAAACCTTGAAGTGGTCTTCTGTAGACATCACTTTTACTCAAAATGGCTAATATAAACTTTATTCCTGGTATTGTCGTTGCAATTGCCAAGTGTTTTAGATTTTAACTCCCTTCTAGAGAGAGTTCACTTGACAGAGAGACACTAACTTAATACCAACCTCCAGAAAATTACAGTTTGTCGTTGTAACACAGTCTACTCCAGCTGTTTTCATCAGCTTTTCCATTACTGATAGCCTCTTCTTGTCAGTGTCAAATCCAAATATTTTTCTGCAGGAAGGAAATGATGGTTGACAGAGCATTCAAAATACGAGCATCTGAAAAGAAGATTTATCTTAACTCATGTAAAACATAAAAAGAAGAGAAGCTGTCAAGTTTCGGACAAGTTGATGGAAAGAGGAAAGGATACATATTTTGTAACGTTTCGCTAATGACACGGGAGTGCATTCATTATGTATGATTCATGTTAACTGCAGAAGTATTTTAGGCGTGTTTGTTGATGTTGAATCCCTCGGGGCTACTAGGCTATGAAAGAGCCATTTGAAGGCATCTCTTTCAACTTTGCTTTATTGTTTTTCCACTGCTATATTTTCCTTATGGTGAAAATGTAAACACTCGCTGTATCATGTATCATTCAATAAACGAGATGCCCGCCCCTGATGCTGTGTTTGTGTTTACTAAGATTAGTTACAAAATATTTTATAACCGTTTCAAGGTGATTAGAGTATAAAATATAATTTTGAATCATAGTCAATGAAAAAAAGGAAATATTAAACTGTTAAATTTTGAAGACACTATTAAAGGCTGAGAAAGAGAGAGAGAATGAATAAGTCATGGGGTTCCCCAACATAAGAAATGTTAATAAATAATACTTAAATTGATTGACTGATCATACCCTTTATTGCTCATTATGCTTGCTACATGGCTACTTTTGTTCCCTGGGGCTGCGCAGGCATCTATCACATGAGAACCAGGGGGAGGTAGCAAGACGTGAGCTGGAATACAGCTGGCCTGTACAGAAAATATTCAAAGAATGGTGAGATTTCAATACTCATTATCATCACTGGATGTGATCTTGTTGAAAGCAGGCGACAAGGGTATTCTGACCTTAAATTGTAGCTGGCAGAGAGAGCTACATGTATCATGTCATTGAAAATTAAAGGATGTACTGTAATGGGCTTCCTGCATAGAAAAAATTATTGACAAAGGAACTGAACAATAATACATTTTCGTATAAATACACAGGTGATTATACAAAATCGCGCTCTCTCATTGGCTCGCTATCTCGGATTATCAGGCGATAATCACCTCGACGGACAAAATGGCTGCCAGTAGTCAGTAGTGAAGATGATTTCGCGTTGAAATGTTTTTTTTTTTCTCTTTTTTGAAATAATCACCTGTGTATTTATACTAAAACAATTACTCGCCTCAGGCTCAGTGATTATCGGTGAATATTAACCTCGACTTCGTCTCGGTGAATATTTAACAATTATTCCATGAGCGCGCGTTGGATATGAGATGGTAAATAGCCAACGAGGCGCGTAGCGCCGAGTTGGCTATAACCAGTCTCATATCCAACAAGCGCAAATGGAATAATTGTTTTATTAAATTCCTTAAACTCCAAAAGTTTGGAAGTACGAAATACGAGCGAAAAAAGAGAGAAAATCCTAGCGAAATCGAAAAAAGTTGATGAAGATGCGATGTTGTGTAATACCTCGTGGTCAGACAGACGCAGGCTCATCACAAAAACATTTCTTACCTTTTCGCGTATCTCTAAGCTTCGAAAGTGATCCAAACTTTCCACAAAAACGTTTTTCTTTTGCTTTATACCGAAAGAAATTTCGCTTTCTGGCGTAAACGTTTTTACTTTAGCAACGCTTAGCTAAGCGCAATCATTTACCATATAAGGTCAAACTAAGGTATATGAGCTGATAACCGAGATTAAGTGAACCAATCAGAGCACGAGAATTTCATTATCCGAGGTTGAGAATTTAATAATCACCGATAATCACTTCGCCTTC
>NC_090875.1:32117109-32119609 GCF_036669935.1 Montipora foliosa
ACTCGCAGTCGCTTCGCATCACTGTATATCAAGTATTTTCTAAGAGAATACGCAGATATGCAGAGGAAAGCAACACCCATCCCTAAGAAACAGTAACGCATTCAGGTTAAAATCAGATCAAGACAAAAAGCGCCTTTGCACACTCTCTAGTTCATCCGAAAACTATGAGGGCAATTCGTTGCGCCGCGTATTCCGATAACGGATGACGGATGGCGGAGGAAAAATAAAGTCAACATTTTGGTAAACATTGGAATGAAGAATGAAATACGAAGCTAATCGCAAAATCAACATCTCGGTAAACATTGGAATGACAAAATCAGTAATGTATGGACAGAGCGCAAAAACCGCTGGACATGCGCACTATGCCGCCGCGTATTCCGATAACGGATGGCGGATGAAATATGAAGATCATCATAAAATCAACATTTTGGTAAACATTGGAAAGACGAAACCAGTAAAGTATGTCACTCTTGTTATCTTAAGCGAATGGGTAATAAATTTCGGCCAATGAGGAGTCACTTGCGGTTATCCATCTGAGAGGGCTGTCAAATCTGAAATAACACACGCTTGCTAGCGCTTGCTTGCTTCTGTGGCAAGCGAAGCGCGATGGATAGAGCAAAAATTTCCGTTCTATGATCGTAGAAGCGTCCCAACAAACGACAAATAAAATCTATTTCATCGTCGGACACAAACAAAGCGCATAAATACAGAAGCCCATAGGCGAAACACCTTACCATCAATATTCAGCCACATATTACAAAAAGTTGCTCCTCTCGTAAAATAAAATGCACTGCAAACAAAACAAATCCCCACACTGCAAACAAAATGTCAACGCACCCACCCAAAAAAAATCCTCGCACCCTGCAAACAAAATATATTGGCACACTGGAAACAAAGTATCCTTGCAAACTGCAAACAAAAGTTTCTTCGCAAACTGCAAACATATAAAACCACACACTCCGTACTGCGCGCGCAAGAACATGCGAAGGACTGGAACCGGCTCCAAAATAACATTTTCTAGGAAATCGAAGGTGTTGGAGCAAACATATCTTGGGATTACTTTTGACAGATAACGGTTTTCATTCTGAGCGATTACTAGTCGGCATTTTATTTCCGCTTCAAGCATACCGTTCAACGGCACGGAACAACCTACTAGAGATAGAGTTTTAAGAAATAGGGGTCACTCTTTCATTGTGCTACAATAATATAAAATAATATAAGGAATGAACATTTTAAAAGTGTTTTTATCAATAGAACTTTAATTAATGTTAGATAATTAGATAACTTTAGACATTTCTAAAGTGAACACGTCTGTTGTTCACTAATGTTTTTATTGTTTACGATGAAGACTATTATTATTATTATTATTATTATTATTATTATTATTATTATTATTATTAAATACAAAAAGGGCCGTTTCCATGGTAAAGGTTCGTACTGTAAAATCCCGACCGAACACCAGCCAGTCAGAGTTCTCTATTTAGCCTGAGAATTGCTTCCCATTTCATAATATCGAAGTATTTGTTCCTTAGTTTATATCAGTTCTCTGGTTTGCAGATTTAAAACGGTCAGTGTATAACGCAGACTGCAGACCAGGGGTAAAATGCAGACTCAGGTTATAACGTAACTATTGAAAAAGCCAAACCCTTCGAAATGCTAACCTTAGGCCTAATTAGGCCTAAAACAATATTTAGGCTTAACTGTTAGTATTCTAATGGGTTTGGGCTTTTTCAACACTTAAATTATAACCTCAGTCTGCATTTTACCCCCGGTCTGCAGTCTGCGTTTTACACTGACCGGATTTAAAAGAAGCATTATCGAAAGCGTTATACCATGGAATCTCGGTTTCGTAAAATATTTAGCTTCTCCTTTGTCCTAATTCGTTCAAAAAGCCATTTCCGTGATCTTAGCTTACAACACTTCACAAAGGTCACCTATCTGCCTTCCATTTATCGCTTTAATTGTGTTATTTTCAAAGCTCGCTGGCTGCATAAAAGTCATGATGCTACAAGAAGGCAAAGCCATGACCCTCTGATTTCAAGTTTAGAAGTTCCGCCAGCTGAGCTACAGCTGGTGTGATTTATCATCGGAGCATGAAGTTGAGAACTTGATGAACTCGAAACATAAAGCTAAGCACGAGGCTATTCATGTCTACCGCGTCCTGCCGTTTACCGCGGTATTGCTTGCCGCGGCAAACCTCGGTCAAATTTCTGCACACCTCGTCTTGGCCAAGGTGAGAACACAGAATCGATCTGCGAATCGTCCGCGGTAAAATCTCGGCAAACGGGTAAATACTTTCGGGTAAAAGAAATTGTCGGAGCTAACGATGTTAAAGTGTAAGGTTCATGTGACAAACCAGTGTCTAAATGAATGAAATAAGAATTAATATTGATATCAATGAGCAATATTTATATTCTTCTCTGGTTCCTTTAGACCTTCCTGGTCAATAAAAATACGACTTTGTGCCATTTAGAGCTCTAAACAAAAATTACAAAACAAT
>NC_090875.1:32124609-32167109 GCF_036669935.1 Montipora foliosa
TTTCTCGAGGTACGTATCTATGGGTTACTTTAAAAGCGGCAGGGTATTTTGCAGTTACTCCGGTTAATGAGATACAAATGCTGTCCCTCGAATAGGGAAACATTACTTCAAAATTCAAGCAATTTTAGTTTAGTATTACATACATAAAATACATAACTTTATTTATACTCGAATCAATTGGAGGTTGTTAGGCTAATGTGTCGAGTTAACAAATAACTTTATGAAAATTAGTTGAGAAGTAAGAGTATTCGAGTCAACAAAAATTGGCTAAAATAATTTGTGGATTATTTACACATTAGGAAGTTGAAAGGAAGTAAAATTAATTATTCATGATATACAACTAAATAATAAAAGATAAATGGTATGAAAGCGAGAAGATTGAACAAAAATCTATGTACAGCAAAAATGACAATTACAAGTATCCAATGTTATTTTTCTAATTTGTCATACAAAACTTTTGTTCTTAGTTCATCCTGCAAGGAGTTCCATAGCATGGGACCGTAATACCTAAAAGTAAGCAGTCCATACTTACACGTGTCTGCATTAGGTAGAATCAACTTCATTTTAGCACGCAGATTTCAATTATTACTTCTTAATGACAAGAGACCACCAATAGATGTTGGTGTAGTTCCATAGATAGCTTTGTAAATGAGTATGCACATGTCCTGAATCTGTCTATTGTGCTGGGACCAACTCGTACAGGAATGGAAATCCTACCATTGTCATTGTCAATCACGAAACCAGTAATGAGACCCACTAGACTGTTACCATGGCAACATTTTTGCCCTAATGATCAGTGTTATTGGGTGTGTTTTCACGAGCGGCGGTAGCGAGTGACAACCTTAAATCCGGTGAAAACAGTTCTTTTTCCAACTCAACTCTCAACTCTCTTAAAGTTAAGGAAGTCGGCTAACTTTAATAGAACTCTCATTAAATTTAAGGACGGTGCCTACTATTGTTACTGCGCATACGTACTGCGCATCTCGAGATACTCGAATTTCCTATCGACGGTCCTTATTAACAACAGGATATTTTTGCGCGGTTTAAAACAATGCGGAGAAAGCAGAACTTAGCAAGTGCTCTTGGTATCCAAAAAGAAAATTGGGGGTAACCATGCATTTTTCAGAGATAATTAAGCGCCAATTTGGCAAAGAACGCCATACATTGCTTTGTATTTTAAAGCTTTTTACAAATATTGTTGATTAATTATCTTCGAAAAAGGCGTGGTTACCCCCAATTTTCTTTTTGGATTTCAATAACACTTGTTAAGATCTGCTTTTCCCTCATATTCAGTAAACCGCGCAAAAATACCTTTGAATTAGTAGGCAGCTTCATTAAGCCACCAAAAACCAGGTATCTTAAGCGAGTGGATAATTTGGGCCAATGAGGACTCGCTTGCGGTCATCCATCTGACAGGGCTGTCAAATCTAAAATAACACACGCTTGCTATTTGGAATTTATTTCTCCCCCGAAACTTCTGTGGCAACCGAAGCGAGATGGATACAGCAAATTTTCCGTTCTGTGATCTTAGAAGCGTCCCAAAAAACGACAAATAAAATCGATTTCCTGGTCGGACACAAAAAAAGCGCATAAATACAGAAGCCCATAAGCGACACACCTTACCATTTAAAGTTGCTCATCTCGCAAAATAAAATGCACTGCAAACAAAAAAAATTCTGACTCGTGACATAAAATACAATCCCACGCTTCAAACAAAATAAATCCCCACGCTGCAAACAAAATATCTTGGCACACTGCAAAGTATCCTTGCAAACTGGAAACAAAAGTTCCTTGGCAAACTGCAAACATATAAACCCACACACTCCGTACTGCACGCGCAAGAACATGCGAAGGACTGGAACCAGCTCCAAAAAACATGTTTGTGGAAATCGAAGGTGTTGGAGCAAACATATCTTGGGATTACTTTTGACAGATAACGGTTTTCATTCTGAGCGATTACTAGTCGGCATTTTATTTCCGCTTCAAGCATACCGTTCAACGGCAAGGAACAACCTACTAGGGATAGAGTTTTAAGAAATAGGGGTCACTCTGTCATTATGCTACAATAATATAAAATAATATAAGGAATGAACATTTCAAAGTGTTTTTATCAATAGAACTTTCATTAATTTTAGATAATTAGATATATTTAGACTTTCTAAAGTGAACACGTCTGTTGTTCACTAATGTTTTTGTGTACGATAAATCTATTATTATTATTATTATTATTATTATTAAATATAAAACGGGCCGTTTCCATGGTAATGGTCCCTACTGTAAAATCCCGACCGAACACCAGCCAGTAGTTCTCTATTTAGCCTGCGAATTACTTCCCATTTCATAATATCGAAGTATTTGTTCCTTAGTTTATACCAGTTCTCACGTTTGCAGATTTAAAAGAAGCACTATCGAAAGCGTTATACCATGGAATCTCGGTTTTGTAAAATATTTAGTTTCTCCTTTGTCCTAATTCGTTCAAAAAGCCATTTCTATTATACAAAGCTCCGTGATCTCAGCCTACAACACTTCAGAAAGGTCACCTATCTGCCATCCCTTTATCGCTTTAATTGTGTTATTTTCAAAGCTCGCTGGCTGCATGAAAGCCAAATTTCTGGGAATCAGAGAACCAAAACAAAACAATCAACAGACTTTTAAAACACATCGCAATGATTGGCTAATGGTCACCTGATTCCAAGGAAAGCTAAAGATAGAAATCACGAGTCTTCCAATGTCATAGTCAAAGGCACTCAGTTCGTAAAAGCGTGGAGATTAGCAACATGGATATCCCAAAGTTGCTTTTCAATCTTCGCGAAGAAGCCTCGTGTCCGGTGTGTCAAGACATCCTTAGAGATCCAAGATACCTTCCATGCTTGCACAGTTTCTGTCTGAACTGTTTGATCAACTGGCATCGAGCAAGTGGTGGTCAAGCCGATCTGAGGTGTCCGAAATGCCAAGGCCGCTGTAGAGTTCCTGAAAGCGGTGGTTTGAAAGATCTTCCCACAAGCTTTTTTCTCAGCGGCTTCATCGATGCCCTAGCTATTAAAGAATCTGACAAGACGCAAGTAACATGCGGAAACTGCGATAAGAAAAGCTCTAAAACCTCGTACTGCTTCGAGTGTTGCAAGTTTTATTGTGACGAGTGTTTGATTGGGCACAACATTATTCGAAGCTACAAAGATCACCGCGTTCTGGCCGTGAAAGATTTTCACGAAAAAGATTATGAGGTCGTAGTGAAACGACCCGTGTTTTGCTCAAGGAAAGGGCATGAGAAAGAAGAGCTAAAGTTCTTTTGCAAAATTTGTTCCGAAAACTCAGTTTGTCAAACTTGTGTCATCTTGCATCACGCAGGACATAAAGTGACATTAATCCATGAGGAAGCCGAAGCTCGAAAGATCGAGATAGCGGGTCTAATTCAAACGCCAAGAGACAACTTATACGCAAAGGTGAAGATGGTCACTCAAATTGACGAGGAGTACGCTCAGCTTGTTCAACGAAGCGAAGATATGCTAAGAGACGTCGATATTTTTGTTGATAACTTAATGAGGAGACTTCAAGAGGAAAGGCAAAATATCAAGTCGGCAGTGGAAACCGAAACCAAGAAATCACTGGAGAATCTAACAACCAAAAAAACAGTGATTCAGGAGGAAATAAAGAAGATCGAATTAGCGCTGGAAAAAGCTGAGAAACTTTTAACACAAAGCACAGACGCCGAGGTGGTACAGCTAAAGAAACCATTGCAAACCATTCTAGAACGGGTAGCACAAGTGAAGCCAGTTGAGCGCGACCCTAAAAGCCTGTTTGAATTAGATTTCGTGGAAAATAACAAGATCCTGGAGACAATCAACAGCGGAGGCATTGGTCTTTTGAAATTTCCAACTGATGCAAAGGAATCTGTTGTCGAAGGCAAAGGACTTTATGAAGGAACTGTTGGGCGTGAAGCTCAATTCAATTTAACGACAAGAAAAGCGGCTGCCGAACGATATTATAATAAGAATGACAATGTAATGGTAGACTTGAGAGACGGGAGAGGGCAGGAATGCATAACCACATTTCTTGTTAATGACAACAAAGACGGGACCTACAAAATCAGCTATTGTCCTACATTTGAAGGTAAATTCAATTTGTCAGTTAAGGTAAACGAGCAACATATCCGCGGTAGCCCTTTTTCTGTTTTTATTAAACCTTTTAATGTCAAACCAGTTTTATCTTTTAGAAAACAAGGCTGGAATGATGGAATGTTTAGTTATCCTTCAGGGGTAGCAGTAAATTCCAGGGATGAAATCGCAGTCACTTCCAATCACAAGGTGCAGATATTTGACTGCAAGGGCAATTTTCTGAGATCCTTTGGTCGTCAGGGTAGCGAAAAGGGACAGTTTCAGGACCCTGGAGGAATAGCTTTTGGTAAAGATAGGAATATTTATGTTGCAGACGAAGGGAACCATCGAATCCAAATTTTTAACGAGGAGGGGCGGTACTTGAGTATGTTTGGTGGGGAAGGAAGCCTTGATAGCCAGCTCAATGATCCTTATGGTTTATCATTGGATTCCAATGGCAATATTATTGTGGTTGATAACGGGAACAAATTCATTAAGATCTTTTCCCCTGATGGAAAGTTTCTAACAAAGATAGGTGGACCCAGTTCTCTTAGTGATCCTATTCATTGTGTTCAGTCTGGTGATTATCTCATTGTGTCAGACTGCGGTGATCACAGTGTGAAAGTATTCACCCGGGAGGGGTACTATAAGTATCAGTTTGGCACAAGAGGGAAGGGGAATGGAGAGTTTGATCATCCCCGTTGTTTGTCAGTGAGTAAATCAGGACATGTACTTGTCTGTGATTGGTTTAATAATAGAGTGCAAGTCTTTGAACTGAATGGTAAGTTTGTTGCTAAGTTTGGAAAAGAGGGCAGCAACTTAGGAGAGTTTAAGTATCCATTATCAGTAGCACTCCTCAGTAATGGCCAAATTGTTGTGTCTGACTGGCTGAATGATCGAATTCAAATATTTGATTAATCTTGAGCAGATACTTGCTAAAAGCCAAGTAACAATAATCTATCATCTAAAGGAAGGTTGATTTTCGGCTTTCATGAGTCCTTTTCACTAACTGACATGATTTGCTTGTAATTTGTTGAACTGTTTCTGTATTTTTGAGGCGTTTCACTTATAATGAATACTCTACCGCTTTGTACCTGAGATTGATTTCTGTGAAAGGGAACAAAAGGTATAACTGTTTGTTTTTTTTTTTTTGGATTGAAATTCATCTTTTAGGAAACTTACTTGTAAGAAAGCATGAATTTTTAGCAGGAATGAATAGCCCACTTTCGATGTAATAAAATTCAGCCCTAAACAAAACGGACCATCTCGTGGCCTGGGGAATAAACTCATACAAACCCTTATAATTATTTCCCAGAGCCTCGAGATGATGCCTTTTGTTTAGTATTGGTCTTTCATATTGCCCAGTGAGTTCCCGTGTAGTTATCATTAACTGAGCCATGACTGATTAAAGTGTTTCACTTTAAGGGAGTAGTTTTCTTTGAAGTTTTGGTTTGATTAATATTTATTTATATTCAACATTTTCGTAATAACCGCTTGCGTGACAGCAAATAATTGTAAATATAACGTTTGAGCTCTCAGTGTTTAAAAAAAAGCTGTTTCGTATATTTTAGTGTATATAAGCAAGTATGTACCCTTGTTACTTAATAATAGGTTTGATATCAAAAGAAATGTACTGTGGAATCATTCTGCAGAAGCAATATGGTAGCTTTAGTAAGTATATTATCTTTATCATGATATTCAAGTGCTGTGAACCTTGTGATTGAAAGGTAGAGGAAGTGGAAATAAAGGTCTCATGTGAATATGTTTGTATACTTAGTGGTCTGTGTTTATTTCCCTGGGGCTTGGGGTGTAGGGTGGCTGTAGGTAGGGATAGTTTCTGGGGGGAGGTGACAGTAAATCTTCTTCTGCAAAATGTGGGTATTTTGGCTTTCTACAGAGCCTGTTTATAATAATCATTGGTAAGCTGCGCCTTTGCTGACACTCTAGTTCATCCGAAATGGATGCTGGCAGCCCGTTGCGAAAACTTAAGCAGCAAATGTTGACAGTCTCGACTCGAAACTTGATCCTCGATCCTCGATGTTTCGAGAATCGGTGATCGAGATTAGAGAGTCGAGAACTGAGAATAGAGTTTTCGATGGTAAAGGCGAAAAGAAAATCGAGGTGAAACATAACTTCTTGAAAACAAAACAATGGTGTAGACAAAAGGGCTTGACAAGCGGTCCCCTTTATTTGCACAACTGACAGACATATCGAAAAATTGCTTCACGCTTGCGTCTATTATTTTTTTAGCACATCGCTCATGTTTTCTTGACTTCAGCGTTTATAACTGCTGAATTACCGGAATACTATTGATAAACCCTAACCCGGAGTAAACACATTTATAATGAGTCACGCATGCACACAATAAACTTTATTTGCACTCGAATTTAAAAGCAAATGCATGCTAATATCTCCGAACTATAAATAAATACTTAAATCCCAAAATAAAAGGAAATTCTGCAATAATTACTAGATAGCTTAATAAAGATGAAAAATCAACGGCCACGAATGGTGCAGCAGTCAGTATCAAAATTCACTTTAAAAATTGCAGACTTAAATTTACTTATTTCCTGGATTATTCTCATATGGTTTGCAAGAGAATTCCATATCTTACTCTCGCAATACGACAGGGTATGAAGACCTCAACTAGTGGTGTTTGCTCCAGGCGCTATAAACTAGTTATCTCCCCGCAAATTATTGCTAGAATTCTGCGATGTGAATAACTTAAAAATAGTTCGGGAACCAGCCCATGTAAAGCCTTATATACAAGAATTCAAATATTATAAATTCTCCTATTAAAGAAAGTGGGATGATTTATGCGCTCCAACAAGTCATCATATGTACTAATATGACATCATTATAAAATAAAGCGCAATTAAGTTTTTCCAATTTGTTTGAATTACGCCTACCACAGTAATGCCATTCAATAGAAAAATAGTCTAAGTGAGGCAAAAGATAGGCATTATACAATCCGATCTTAGCATCTGTGTCAATTAATTTCTTATGCCTTTGCAAGACCCGCATCTGGTTGCCAACCAGTTACGTGCAATATCAGCTTTTTGCTTATCAAAATTTAAATCCTTATCAAGAGTTACACCTAAAAGTTTTATATCCTCAGCAAGACTAATATCGTCCCTGCTTATCCTAAAACAGGATGTGTTCATGCTCTATTCTTGGGTTTCACTCACGTGATCAACAGCCATGTTTTTCAACGAAACCAAAAGAAGACGCTAGCATAATAATAGCTTTCAATTCCCGGAGGATTGGATCGGGACACCAACATGGCCGCCATTTCATTGTTTGGGGACACCAACATGGCGGCCGTGACTTCATGTGAAATCATGCCAAGAATTCTCACTGGGGCCATCTCGTAGAAACGCCCCAAATCCCTTCGGGATTCAAGGATAAAATTCCCACGCGCTCATAGTCTCCTCGGTGTTGGGTTTCACACAGCTTTTATATAAAGAGGCCTGGTTAATTCTCTTTTCGTTAAACGTTCGCCAGTCGATAGCTTGGCGTTTTTCTTTTGCCCGGTCATCGCTGTGCCATCTTCGAAGATTTTCTTCGTTTTCCATGACGAACCAAGTTCCTGTTGTTCCCGCGGATGGGGCTGTTGCAGCGGCCGTTGACCGTCCAGCCGTCGCTGCCGTTGAGAACAACGCACAGAACGCTAACGGCAACGTGGTTCCTGCGCCCCAACCTGCAGCTCTTGAGCTCGAGGTTAGTGTTTCTCTTCTCCTTGTATTCGTTTAGCTTGGTTCTCGCTTCTGCGTTATTTGTATTAGTTTTCGCGTTTGTGCTACCAATTTAGTTTTCGCATCTGTGTACAGATTTACAATTCTCGCGTCTGTGTTACTACTTTCGCGTTTGTATTACCACTTTAGTTGGCGCCTGTGTATCAATTCAGTTTTCACGTCTGTATACAACTTTAGTTTTCCGTCTGTGTGACAAGTTTGGGTTTCGCGTCTGTGTTACCGGTTTAGTTTTCGCGTCTGTGTGACCCAAGTTTAGTTTTTGCGTCTCTGTTACAAGTTTAATCTTTTGAGTTTCTGTTACGAGTTTAGTTTTTTTGCGTCTTCTGTGACAAGTTTGGTCTTCGCGTGTTGTGTGGCAAGATTTTTCACCTGCGTGTGGAGCTTTCACTTTTTTCTCATTTTTTCCTTATCCCTTCGTAGGGTTATGAGGACCTTCGCCAAACAGCAGAGTCTTTGCAATCGGCCCTTAATGTTTCCAAAGTTATTCAGTCCTTGGAATCAGTTAGACTCCTCGCCTCTCGTCCTGCCGCGCTTCTCGATCCTTTCGCCCTCCTTGCGGCCTTGGAACGACTGTCAGACCATGCTAGGGACGCGAACCACCCTCAACGCAAAGTTTGATGCTATTTTTAAAGAGTCCCCCGCCCCCCCCCCCACCCCCACCCCTCTTGCAAACTCCAACTCACCTGCTGAAGTGGTGCTGCAACTCCTTGGGGATAAGGAGGAAAGAGATGTGGCTTCCCAGATCCGAAAAATTTTAAGGTCACTCTTTTCCTAAGAGTTCAGCTTCAGGACAGGCGTTTGATTTTTGGGGAGACAATTCCGGCGCCCCGCGTCAGGGCCCCTATCCCGGAAGTTCATTTGGTCGCGGTGGACGTCTCACGCCACAGCACTACCGGCCCGGAACCTTTACTAGGCGCTGTTTTAATGTTTTAATTGCCGAAAAGTTGGTCATTCTGCTAGGTATTGCCCATTAGTCTCCGAAGTTGTTAAAAAGTGGCGTTTCTTTGCTATATGTTGGAGTTTCGGTGCCTTTGATCGTTTGCCTTCTTAGTTATCTCGGTGTTCTTCTGTACTGAAGTCCACGCCACATTTTTTGCTTTGTCTATTACTTTGTGTTTGTTTCGCTTGTCATTTTTCTTTCTAAGCTAACCTCTGGTATCCCTTCGAAGGGGTATTCTTACGCCCTTAATTGCTCTGTCCCTGGACGGGGTATTTCGGGGCTGCTTCGCGGTTGGCTTTTCCCCTCTTCTATATCGTGTTTCATTGGCGCGTTTTTCGTTGTCCTTTTTGTTTTAGACGCCCCCGTGCAAGAAACCTCGTTATGATTTTCGCCCGGACGAAGTCTCTTCAAATTGTGTTCAGTGGTGCAATTGGAAAGGGGAAAAGCCTCGCGTTGCAGGCCCGAACCCCTCGCCCTACATGGTTTCCAACGTTGTAAAGTTTGCAATAAAGCTTTTTGAGTTATGGGGAGAGTTACGGACATCCGTGTATTTTGTTGGGACCTTACCGACCTGCCTAGCTTTCGGGAGTAGCAGCCGTGAGTTCATTCCGGTAGTTGCACCAGATCGAAATTCTCATCATGTAAACCAATACAAACGAACATTAACCGGAGTAACTGCAGAATATCCTGCCGCTTTGAAAGTTACCCATAGATGCGTGCATGGCTACGCAGTCGCTTTGTATTATATCAAGTGTCTTCTAAGAGAATACGCGGATACGCTGAGGAAAGCAACGCTCATCCCTGAGAAACAGTAAGTATCTTTCAAAGTGGACACGCGGATACACACTGTTGATCCCATGGAGGATTAACTATTATCCGATGAGCTTATCCTAAAGAGACAAAATAGATTTCCCTCCACCCAAATCCTCGAAAGAAACTCCTTGCTCGCCCCAATCCCTTACCTTATGGCGGTGCCCCTTTCAGAGAGCGCAACCGTTCTAAGGAAACGGTTTGCCCAAAAACAATGCATACACAAGTGTTATCAAGGGCAAACAGGAACTTTTTTATTCTTATTTTTCGTTTGTTTCCTTGTATTTTTAACGGGATTCGACTCATCCTTCGCTATTCAAGGCAATGTTACAGGGCGTTCCTGCAATTTTGAAACTTCTTGTTTCTTGCTTCCTTTTCGAAGCTTTTTCTTCAAAGTGACATCAGCGATATCTGACTCAAATTTGTTGCTTCTTGGTGGTGCCCCGGTATCTTTGATTTTCCCTGTTGATTTTGTAGACGTAATATTCTCCAAATCTTCTCTCTTTAGCTTCCTCTTTCTACCTTCGAAGGAGTCTCTACATAATGTGGCTTTGTCGTCCATTTTGATGTCCTTTCTGACAAACAGTGCAACGAAAAATCCGTTGGTATAATCTTCAGTTGGTGAGGCACGAATGCACTTCTCCCCTGTGAAAATTAAAAAAAAGATTCATGTGTCGAGCACGCTCTAGAAGCATACTTTCTGTTAAGTACACTGCAAGTCCAGAGAGAGAAAAGTATAATTTATTTCATGTAGTTCAGTGCTTCGGGGTTCACGTGTGTTCAGTGCTTTACGTGGTTTGGGAAGACCATCCCGGTCACAGTCAGAAAAAAAGTTGATGATATGTGCCGAGAGAATTGTGCTTCTAAGGGCCTGTTTATATGAGGCCCGGTTAGGCGGGCTAGCCCGCTTTGCCGAGATCTCGGGTAATGTCTATTTTCTTTAGTCAAACTTCGGTTCGTTTATATGAGAAGGCGGGCTGGCACGATTGCCGAGATCCCGGTCTGAGATGCCGAGATCTCGGCAAGCCGGGCTGAAAAATTCTCAGGTAAACGGTTCAGCCCGGTTTGCCGGGATGAAAAAAAAAAAAATGACTGTGAAGTTTGACGACTTAAATACTCTCCGTTCTTGAGATACAAAAGGAATTGCGACGCCCGAAAATGGTCCGTAAAGTTTCGGGACTTTCGAGAAACGGGCCCCAGCCCGCCTAACCGGGCTGTCTCGCCTCATATAAACAGGCCCTGAAATTCATCCTGATAAACCGGTGCATCACGTTGCAAACGACCCCAACTTAACTTAGGGACCTTAATTTAAGATCTCCGACGGCGACTTCAACAAAAGCGTCACCTGAAAATATCACTTTGCCTTGTCATAATTGTTTCGCGGTTATTCTATCTCGTTCACTTCTTACAATTTGGGCGAAGCGTCGTAAAAATAAATTGATACGACCAGTTACAAAGTGAAAATAGAGAATGAAAGATTCTCTGTTACATGCTCGCGTTGTCGTCAAAACCTCAAATTTAGTAATTTCACGTCGTCCTGAATGCACTGAGCACCGCAAGAATCCGTCCTAAAATCCGTGCTGCACGTGCAGCACGATTATTTATGCTCTCTTCACCAATGCTATCATTGTTTTGAACCGTTGTTGTTGCCGTCGCCGTCGTAAAATCTTAAGCTCCCTACTTTACGATCTATGACGACGACGTCGACGAAACGTCACCGCAAAATATAACTTTGCCCTTCTATTTTAAGTCTTTTGCGATTATTCCATCTTGTTCACGTCGTATATCGTGGGCAACGTATCCTAAAAATAAACTGGTATGAGCGGTTTCAGAGTAAAAATGGAGCATGAAGATTCACATTTCTATGCTGCTGTATTCGTTGCAGCATCAAATTTGGTGATTTCACGTCATTGTTAAGCAGAGTATCGCAAAAAATATGTGCTAAAATGCGTGGCCCACGTGAAACACGATTATTTTCCCCTTTTTAACCGATGATATTGGCCGTGTTTTCACGACAGCTGTTAGTCTCCTTCGCAGCCGCTCGGGCCGGAGTCACGCAACGCTCCCCGTTCCCACGCGCGGGGACGGGGAGCGTTGCGTGACTCCGGCCCGAGCGGCTGCGAAGGAGACTAGACAGCTGTTGTCTCGCTTGACATTCCTGAAAATGGTTTGTTTGAAGACTTCGTTAAGCGACTTATAAATTATATGTGTTTCCGAGGGTAAGATTAAATGAGAGCACGTGCCAATACAATAATAGAAATAGTAAAATAGCACGCCTGTTGTATTTCCGATTTGAATAAGCACAAGAGACTCCTGACCAGCCGAACGTAATTGCCAACTCGCTTAAGCTATACTTGGTTCTTTGGCTTAAATTTAATGAGAATTCCACTTAAATTTGCCGACTCGCTTAACTTTAAACCAGTGGGGAAAGAAACTGTTTTCAAGGAATTTTCGATTGTCACTCGCTAAGCAACCTGAAAAACTGTTCGTGAAAACACGGCCATTATTGTTTTGTGGCGTTGTCGTTTCCGTAGAAGTTGTCGTTTCTTAAAGTCGCTCATGATTTAATTTCATCAGTCAACTGAGAAATATGACTGGCTCTCGTTCAAACCTACCACCTTGAAACACAGCTCTTCCACGGTGAGTCCAAGAAGGAAGACAATGCTCAAGAGTAAAGCTCTGACTGTTCGCTTTCAAAGCCGCTTGAGCCACATCCTCATTTTCCTTAAATTTGTTCGGTGAATAAGAAAATCAAAAAAGAAGTAGAGTTAGAAGAAAATCCCCACTACTTTAAAATCGAAGATGTAGCTCTTTTTCGATAGTGACTTGGGGACACTCGAACAAGATTCTGGCGACGAACGTTCCGAATATACACCCAGGATACAAATTGTCGAAATGGAGGAAATCATTTGCTATTATAATTAAGGAGATGTTAGATGTTAACCCCGGTGAATGAAACGAAGAGATGGTTTCTTCGATGGTGCCTCGGGGATACTCGGAAAAACTCCGAGTGCTCCTCGGTTGGGGTCGACCTTCCGTGGTACAGAGCTTCTGACAGGGTGCGCAGGTGCAGGACCACACAATTCTATCAAATCCGCACAACAACGCACAATGCCTAAAAATCCGCAAAATGCTGCACAATACTGAGTGAAATGCTTAGAGTTTTTACAACTACACGTTTTACTGTTTATAACCAAGATTGAAACCTTTTCAAATAAAATAAAACAGACATTTCATCAAGCAAACGTAGAGTGTGGTGTATTTTTTATGATAGCGTATGTTCTGTAGAGGCAACTTTAGCTACTAACGAAATCTTCTTTTTTGCGAACTTCAATCGCCGCTTAGCCTGCGTCGCAGACGAAATCTAACAAAGGTTAGTAATGACGAAATGGTATATGAAATGAATCATATATGAACTGCGGATATGAAATCAAGTGAAGCTATGATCTTCGCAGTTATGAGCGCAATTTTTGCAATTGCGTAGAGAAGCCTGAAAAATTCAGGACTTCAACGGGGTTTGAACCCGCGACCCCGCGACTCCGGTGCGACGCCCCAACAAACCCAGCCATGAAGCCACCGACGTCGGGAGCTGGTCATTTGTGGGTTCTAATAGTCCCGTGAGGAATGAATCAATGACGAAATGGTATATGAAATGAATCATGTATGAACTGCGGATATGAAATCAAGTGAAGCTATGATCTTCGCAGTTATGAGCGCAATTTTTGCAATTGCGTAGAGAAGCCTGAAAAATTCAGGACTTCAACGGGGTTTGAACCCGCGACCCCGCGACTCCGGTGCGACGCCCCAACAAACCCAGCCATGAAGCCACCGACGTCGGGAGCTGGTCATTTGTGGGTTCTAATAGTCCCGTGAGGAATGAATCAATGACGAAATGGTATATGAAATGAATCATGTATGAACTGCGGATATGAAATCAAGTGAAGCTATGATCTTCGCAGTTATGAGCGCAATTTTTGCAATTGCGTAGAGAAGCCTAAAAAATTCAGGACTTCAACGGGGTTTGAACCCGCGACCCCGCAACTCCGGTGCGACGCCCCAACAAACCCAGCCATGAAGCCACCGACGTCGGGAGCTGGTCATTTGTGGGTTCTAATAGTCCCGTTAGGAATGAATCAATGACGAAATGGTATATGAAATGAATCATGTATGAACTGCGGATATGAAATCAAGTGAAGCTATGATCTTCGCAGTTATGAGCGCAATTTTTGCAATTGCGTAGAGAAGCCTGAAAAATTCAGGACTTCAACGGGGTTTGAACCCGCGACCCCGCGACTCCGGTGCGACGCCCCAACCAACCGAGCCATGAAGCAAAAATTGCGCTCATAACTGCGAAGATCATAGCTTCACTTGATTTCATATCCGCAGTTCATATATGATTCATTTCATATACCATTTCGTCATTGATTCATTCCTCACGGCACCATTAGAACCCACAAATGACCAGCTCCCGACGTCGGTGGCCTCATGGCTCGGTTGGTTGGGGTGTGGCACCGGAGTCGCGGGGTCGCGAGTTCAAACCCCGTTGAAGTCCTGAATTTTTCAGGCTTCTCTACGCAATTGGAAAAATTGCGCTCATAACTGCGAAGATCATAGCTTCACTTGATTTAAAGGTTAGTAACGTGTGCGAAGTAGCGCCGGGATCCTTGTTATGGACCCCCAACGGACTCAAGCGGACATGCGTTTCCAATTTCCTTTTAACCTGATTGGCCATTACCAGTGTTGTGCACCAATTGATGGCGTATCGAACGATTGATTTTTTAAGGTGATTCCTCAGTATTGCAATGAGTATCCTGACTGCGCATTTGGTGTGTTAAGGTCAAATTTGCAAAATTGTAAATATGGCGTAAGTGGATCATACACGCTGAAACAGTTCTCAAAACACGTGAGAGAAGTTGTGAATGACCCATAACTCTTTGCGAATTATCCCCTTTAAATAAGAAATAAAAATAATTTTTTTTTATCGGAAGGAAAAAAAGATATAGCTAAAAACGTACACAGAGCCCCTTACCCAGGAATGTAAATTATGTTCTTGAAAACAACGACTCGAGAAACGTTTTGAGTCGACGTTGTTTTAAGTTGAGTGACTTTCCCATGAACTGTATAAGAAAGTGTTCTATATGCTCTAGACTTTCTATCTATCAGGTGCTTTTTCAAGTGTTACTTTAAAAACCCTCTCTTTTAGCTACCGCAAAATGTACCCTAAACCGATGAAATAACGCGCGTGTATCAGTATCAGTACAGGCATCAATGGGGTAAGATTGGCCCATTATATCTCTTTAACAAGCACGGTGACTTATCATTTTTATTG
Source organism: Montipora foliosa (assembly GCF_036669935.1). Lineage (NCBI taxonomy): Eukaryota > Metazoa > Cnidaria > Anthozoa > Scleractinia > Acroporidae > Montipora > Montipora foliosa. The sequence continues at coordinate 32,139,538 of NC_090875.1, forward strand.
TAGTTCTCAAAACAGGGATTAGTAGGGAACATTCAGGGAATTTGAACCTGGCAAAGTTTCCATGGAAACTAAAGAGTCAAGTGTGTTGTAGCTAAGAATTTAGTTCTGGTTGTCTTTGCAACGAATCTCCCTAAGTGATATAATAATTTCACTTGGCTCCAAATTAAGGCCACAAGACTGAGAGTGTTCCTGGTTTGTTTGCTTCAACTTTTATTTCGTTTATTTTCGTACTTAACACTTTAACTCATACCTCTTGATGAACAGCATGTTGAATACACGACTCTCTTTACCAAAGGAAAGGACAACGCATGGTTCAAGACTGATAACTGAAACGTGGCCAGAGATTCAAGTCTCTTCTACAGAGGAAGCGTAAGAGAAAATCAAATACAAAGAAACTATAACAAGAGGCAGTTGGCTAGTGCGCGGCTTTCGGAGCGAGAGGTCCCCGGTTCGATCCTCGGTGACTTAAACGTCCCTTTTGGAGTTTCCTCTGATCCGTGTAGCTATAGCTTCAAATACCCGTAAAACGGAGCACTGAGTGAGGGAGGGGGAGGGAGGGGGGGTGGGGGTAAAGGGCGCACCGTTGGCTTCCATTGATACCAGCCTCGTAGCTGAAGGAACTACCGACGTTAAATAAAGCGACTTTACCTTTACCTTTAAGATACATTTTCAAGAAAACAGTGGAGAAAATATTGCAATGGACTTCAACGGGGTTTGAGCCTGTAACCTCGCGATGCGGGTGCAACGCTCTAACCAACTGAGCTACGAAGCCACTGATATTGAGAGCTTGTCATTTGGGGGTTTAAATGTTCTTGTGTCGGAATAAATCAACGAACGAAATGATATATGAAATCAATCATATATTGAAATGCGGATATGAAATCAAGTGAAGCTATGATCCTTGCAGTTACGACCGCAATTTTAGCAATTGCATAGCTTCACTTGAATGCATATCCGCAATTCATTATATGATTCATTTCATATATTATTTCGATTGTTGACAATAGCAGTAATCAAAGATTCATGATCATAACGCAAAGCAAGAACACTAAATTGAGTGCAAAGTGCTGGAAAACGAATCCCAAAATTGTAAGAAAATGAAAGAGAAAGTAGCAATTGCCATCCCATTTTTAATCCAGTCACCCAATGTAGCTTTGGAAAACACAACTAACATTCGCTACATTACAATTGACACTCTATGGAAAACCTCTTTTTTTAGCCAGCGCATTTGGCAGAACATTAAGCCTTACTCACAAATAAGACTGAGTATGTACCTTTTTCTCAGCTGTTTCTTGTTCCTCATCTACAAGTCTATCCATTCTGGTCGTGATACCAGACCCACTGCAAGATGGATCAACCACAATGTACTCAACTTTGCTGTATTTCTCGTCAAAGGGATCAACCTGACACATTCCAAATTAAAGGATTTGACGAGAACATGGGCATACAGTGAATCAAATAACCGAGTTCGAGGTCCATACTGTAAAATTACGGACTGCTTCGCGCTTGGGTCATAAATCGACGGGAAAATACAAAGATCCGTAATTTTACAGTACTGACCACGAAAATGAGGTTAGTAAGATGTGTATTATATCTCTCTGGTTATGTATGGTAATCTGAGCCGTGAGGGAAAGGAAACTAGTTTTAATAGCCAATCACAGGGCACGTACTATCTGAGAGATATAATAAAAATGGATTATTGTACAACGTGATTAAGATGGAATAATTTTGAAATCCTCACAATTAGCATAAAGTTATAAACCTTGAAGTGGTCTTCTGTAGATATTACTTTTACTCAAAATGGCTAATATAAACTTTATTCCTGGTATTGTCGTTGCAATTGACAAGTGTTTTAGATTTTAACTCCCTTCTACAGAGAGTTCACTTAACAGAGAGACACTAACTTAATACCAACCTCCAGAAAACTACAGTTTGTCGTTGTAACACAGTCTACTCCAGCTGTTTTCATCAGCTTTTCCATTACTGATAGCCTTTTCTTGTCAGTGTCAAATCCAAATATTTTTCTGCAGGAAGGAAATGATGGTTGACAGAGCATTCAAACTACGAGCATCTGAAAAGAAGATTCATCTTAACTCCAATATACAATCCCATGTAAAACATAAAAAGAAGAGAAGCTGTCAAGTTTCGGACAAGTTGATGGAAAGAGGAAAGGATACATATTTTGTAACGTTTCGCTAATGACACGGGAGTGCATTCATTATGTATGATTCATGTTAACTGCAGAAGTATTTTAGGCGTGTTTGTTGATGTTGAATCCCACTGCTATATTTTCCTTATGGTGATAATGTAAACGCTCGCTGTATCATGTATCATTCAATAAACGAGATGCCCGCCCCTGATGCTGTGTTTGTGTTTATTAAGATTAGTTACAAAATATTTTATAACCGTTTCAAGGTGATTAGAGTATAAAATATAATTTTGAATCATAGTCAATGAAAAAAAAGAAAATTTTAAACTGTTAAATTTTGAAAACACTATTAAAGGCTGAGAAAGAGAGAGAGAGTGAATAAGTCATGGGGTTCCCCAACATAAGAAATATTAATAAATGATACTTAATGCTTATTGATTGACTGATCATACCCTTTATTGCTCATTATGCTTGCTACATGGCTACTTTTGTTCCCTGCGGCTGCGCAGGCATCTATCACATGAGAACCAGGGGGAGGTAGCAAGACATGAGCTGGAATACAGCTGGCCTATACAGAAAATAGTCAAAGAATGGCGAGATTTCAATACTCATTATCATCACTGGATGTGATCTTGTTGAAAGCAGGTGACAAGGGTATTCTCACATTGTATCATGTATCATTGAAAATTAAAGGATGTACTGTAATGGGCTTCCTGCATAGAACAAATTATTGACAAAGGAATTAAACAATAGTACATTATATGAGTGTGGCAGACATACACGTCAGGTGTACTGTACCTGTATGCTGTAGTGACCTTAATTTAATGGAAAGTTCTAAAGCATCCGTTTAGGATATACCACGGCAAATAGTGGCTATTAATTCCCCTTCTGAATATATTCCTGGGCATTGGAGAGACAGACGAGGAGATGGACATGAACGCCTCATGCATAACCAATAAAACTGCAAGCTACCGGTAATTGAATTGTTAAATGATGTACAATGCTGGTGTCCGACTTTTTCTAATTAAATTTGCCTCATTAAAAACACTAATTGTCTAATTGAAAATTTACAAAGTATTACACAACACATGTTTGTTTAAGAACATTGTTTTGCCTTTCAAAGACATTTCATAACTATAATAGAACTGAGTGGGTTCATTTGGACGGATGGTCTTGTAACACGGGATTCCTCGTTTGTGGCAGAATAAATTCGGTTGAGTTTTGTTTTTCTATTTTCGAGTTCTTAATAGCCATCACTACAAACAGGATGAAACTTCATGTTGCCAGTTGTACCTTGTCTTGAAGGAGGATTTCTCCATTGACATACAAAGGATGATCATGGAGATCAGTGCCAGAAGGGAAAACCAGTACATCTGAAAAGTGTTCATCACACAAGAACTGCTTAGTGTGTATGGCTTTGCTCTACAAGCAAAAGGAAAGAAAGTTCTCAAGAAAGGCACATGGAAAAATCCAGCAGCATAAGGGAATATATATGGATTAAATGAATTCCCTTGAATATTGATACTAAAATAACCGTATCCGATTCTACAATGCAGCTGGGAGATCTGCCACGAAAAGTAGGGTACCTGAAAACGTTTTTCATATGCAAAACAATATTATTTTGGGATTTTGAAAATAACCTACAATCTTGGACAAAAAGGGTTGAGAATATTAAAAACAGGGGTTATTTTGCGCACTACGTCCTCAATATCGCACATTCGACATGCTTTGTTTCGTCTAGCAACATTGATCAGGGGGGGTGGGGGCAAAAAGAGAGCTTATTTTTCATACTCGTGATCGGAGTTTAGTCCAAAAGCAGAGTTTTCTCAACAATTTTGTCCAAGATTGTAGACTTTCGTTTTAAGTGTCTATCACCTCAAATCACATTTCCACTTTATTAATTCTCCGAAATCATCCCAAATACATTGTCAGTGTTGTTTTTGGAACCTTTTGATTGAAATTTCACTTTTTTGTTGGCTTTGAAAGATGAGAAACGTGGTCATTCTTTGATCAATAACCAAGCAATGAAGTCAGGGAAATGGTTAAAGGGTTTTTGAGTGGAGCTAGACCTTGCTAAGAAAAAGGTGGAGAGGGTTGTCAATGGAATTGTACCTGTACCTGTGTGACAAAAGATGCTACATTGGTTTGATTAGCTTGCTCATAACCACTTTCTTTGAAATGTTGGATTACATGTTCCATGGAGGTCCTTATTGTGTTAACTCTGACATAACGTGGGATCAAATCTATGTGAAACATCAAAAGAAATTAGTACATATGTCATCATAAATCTCTGTTTATAACACATCAATGTAATACATGTCAAAAAGCTTACTCTGTTCATGAACACTCCACAAAAATTAACATTTCTCTCTGAGTAAAAGAAAATTAATGCCCATTATGGAGTTAAAGAGACTAACACAAGGAAACAAGTTTTGAATGTTCATCTACTATCATGTATTTCATAATTTGTGGGGATGTTTCAGCTGTTCACTCCCACTGCCATGGAATGAAAACTGACCAAAGTTGGTTCACTTGCAAGGGGATATAGTTGTTGAGTGGAAATAAAAGTTGTTAACCCAGCCAACCACCCTGGATATCCCCCACTGACGAGTAAAATCGTCTGGCGTTAGACAGAGTAAAATCTATTGAGTCCCACTCCTACTGAGGGGTCAATAGGTTATAATCATGTAATCTAGACAATGTGTCAGGCCTTCTGATATTACGCGATGGTGCGATTTCGCACAATCGACCTCAAATCGCATCCGATCGCACAATTCACGAAAAATCGCATAATTCACAAAAAGATGCACAAAATTCATAAACTGAAACATAAATCAAGACGTTTCTTAGAAATTCCTGCATAAATACGCCATTTTTAAGATGATTTATCTTGGAAAAAGGCTAAAAAATCTTTGTCACCTTCGATTTCGTAAACATTCGAAGTTCAAGGCTTTATTTTTCATGTCGGGGACCTGGTACGAGTCTCCTTCTATTGGTGCAACACAAACACGCGCTTATATACACACCACTGAAATGACACAGTTGCCTTCTCTGATAGAAGAGATTAATTACTGGGTTGCCTATGGCAAACCAGTCGAGGTCTTCGTTTAGTTTGTTTGTTTTCTGTTTTTTCTTTTTTTTATTATTTTTTTTTTTTTCCGTGTCGGTAAATGTCTTGCCTGTCACTCCCCTGGTAAGTGGTGTCTTTGTGCATAGAGCCTTCTATGAGTATGTTCTTAGGATCGAGAGGGTAGTGGAACTGCGTAGATTTCTCTGGTGGACACAGCTCAAAAGCGACGAGTACTGGACTTCGACAACAATCTATCGCCCGTCGAGACGAAATCAAAGTGAGCTCTATTTACCTGAAGTACGATTGACACGATTGAGTTTCTTGTCTTCACGCACGCAATGAAATAGGAAGAGGTTTTCGCCTCTAAGAGCAAATATGTTGTTAGTTTCAATAATTTTTTCGCTGGAAAAGGATTCTGTGGTATTTTCTGTCTTTGTGAATTATAATATCATGTTGTGTATTGAATTTTCGAGCTTAAGGTTGAAATGTGATATGGGAGAAGTTTTTTAGTATTGCTCTGTAAGCAGGAAGGGTTCACAGGCCTGTTGGAAGCGTGCTTGAGTTTCAACAAAATGAGCCCCAAAATCAGTGAAAACTTGTGACGCAGATGAATAATAAAGTAGCTGCTATTTCCAAAATGATGGAATTACTTGGTGATAAATAACGTCGTACGCGTCTTGGAGAGTAAATTTTGACTTTGCATAAATAAGAGTTGGGCGATTGTGATCTTTGTTTTGACTTCGCTCATTTCATTGTCAAACTTTATAACACTTGACTGAAAAAGAAACTTACAAAAACCCGGTATCTTGCCATCATTTGACACAGATGCTTCACTGTTTGGCAAGTAAACATGCCGCGGTAACTTAATCACGGCGCCCGCTGAATTCCGGCCATGTCACTTTCGATTTTGCAATTTACTTGAACGTAGCAAAAATCTCCCAAAATGTTTGTCGCTGATCGTAACTTTTTATATTCTATATTCACGGTTCAAAATTAATGTTGTTTTCATGTCGTAAATATTTTATTCTCGATCGACCGTTCGGGAAACTTCCTTCTGCTCTTTCTGAAAACTGTGTATCAATAGTTATTTGCTTTTTCATCAATATTTGTTTTGCATAAAGCAAGCTAACAAGATCTGTACCTTGCTGAGTTCGCATTTGTTAGAGTTAATAGTATTTTCGGTCCGATGCTTCTGTTTTATGAGGGGAATGTTGTCTTGGTCTCCCATCCAAACACTAACCCCGCCCGGCAGGGCTTAACTTCAGTGAATTTTAGTATTAGAAAGCTGTCAGATGCTCAGAGGGCACACTTGTGGTAAACAGAAGTTGTGGGGGGACTTGAAAATTATCAACATATCAGCCCAGAAGCCAATGTTTCTCGCTTCTCCTTTATTTGTTGTTCTTCAGAGACTGGAATGCTGTATTTCAATACCACACAATTCAGTGCCTTCTGATTTTCTGTAGAACGTACCACAGGCAACCCAGTGTATGCTTCACAGAAGCATCTCGTTTTTGTGAAAAATAAGTAAGCGAAGTTGTAAGTTTTTTGGCAAAATGTAGTTTCTTTCGTTGAAAACTGATAAAAACTTACTCATGGATAAGTTTGTTGTGAAAACGCTCGCTTTTTCTTCGACGAAGAAGGAAGTTCCTACATATTCCGCCCAATCTGACAGCTCACGATCGAGCAAGAAAGTACCCCACAGGTACGCTCCACGTGGACGATGGACTGATGTTTTTCTCGTCGTGCAATATTAGGGCCTTTTATACAAGAGAAAATAAGCCGTGGCTTACTCTGGCCACGGTGTACAAAATACGCAAAAGGAACTATTTATACGAATATATATTCCCAGGTCAATATAAGCCGCGGCTTGAAAATGACGTGAACGTAGATTTTGTACCATTTATACGGGGTGAACATTCGAATCTTCTGTAAGCCACGACCAGAGAAAGCCGCGGCTTATTTTCTCTCGTATAAATGGGGGTATGGCCCTATTGTGATTGACCATCTTCGGAAGTTCGTGGTTGACGAGCACCTTGATCATTTATTTGGCATGTTAGCTGTGTCCTTTCAACTTTTAACGTGGTGCACCGGTAGTGCAGAAGACCGCATTTTTTCTATTTATCCCAACTAATGTCGATCGAGATACATAATTACTGTTCCTTTGTGTTCAAAATGTCTTTAGGGCAGCAAAAAAGTGTTTTTCTTAACCTGAAACCTTATAAAACAAGCTCAAAATTGCTGAGAAAAAAATCGCATAATTTACATTATTTATCGCATAATTGGCCTTTCTAATCGCACAATCTGCCCTGAAAAAATCGCATAATTTGCATTTTTTAATCGCACCCTGTCAGAGGGCCTGATGTGTAAACTAGATGAAATCTAATGTCACTTTGTGAACAGTGGCTCACATGCCTAATTCAATCAAAATAACTTCCTTGCTGTGCAAAACATAAATTATCACATTTTAGTGCTTGCCTTTGTCTAAGATCTGCTTGGGTAAGAGGTCCTCATTCTTATAAACCTTGGCTTTGATCTTCAAACGAGCCAAACATGACTGCAGTGCAGACTTGTGTTTGGTGACACTGTGCTTCAAATCTCCACCACACTGAATCCCTTGACCAAACAGGAAGTCATACACTAACACAAGGGCATGATTATGCCTGAGCTACAAAAAACATAAAATGATTAACTCACATATATGACAGCAAAAAGAAAAAACAATACTTCAGTCACATCAATATGAGTAATTTTGTTCATAAAATCTTGATATAAAACAAGTCGTCTGTACTGTACATATGTCAATACAATGTGCAAATTAACCCCCATGCCTTAGTGCTATGACATAAATAATGATAAGTATTATTATTAAAATGTTATTAAATGTTCGACCTCAGATACCGCATTTCTAGCTTTCTGATTGGTTCACTCAATCTCCATTATAAACTCATAATTTCACATATACTACATGACCTAAAATCGAAACTGATTGACTTTAATTTCTAATTTAGTGTCCAAGGATCCAGAATTTAATGAAAATTTAATAAAACAATATTATTATTTCATTGGCACTTGTTGCATGCATAGTTAATAGAGGAGAACGGTTTGGAAGCTCGGCAAACATCAAAGGAGCAAACAAAGATGCCAAGGTTTAGGTTGGAAAGTCCATGACCGTGCACAATCTTTTGTTTTGCGCTCATACACTATGCATGAGTTACGTAACCAACACGTTTCTATTGGTTAGTTCCTCAGTACGGAGTAAACAACTATTGTATTTTGTGTATGGTCAAGGCCAAAAAGGAGAACAAAAACCTACAACAAAGAAATTTGTCAGGTTTCCTAACCATTCCCCTCTATTAACCATGTTCGATATGAGACTGGTTATAGCCAACTCGGCGCTATGCGCCTTGTTTGCTATAATTTAACCATCTGATATCCAACATGCAATCATGGAATAATTTATTTGTTAATTATTTCTTAGGCAGTAAAAGTTTCCTAGTTATCTTATCAAAGGCAGGATAGTTAGCAATGGTATTATGAAACCTTTTCTAACGCGATTATTGCACCAGTAAAATTCATGTTACATTTATGGCTTTCTTTCTACTAACCACTGTATGCTGTAAATACCACTACAAACCACTACCACTTACATTGAGCTTTCTGCTACTTTCAGAAGTCAAAATAGTTACCTTTTTCTCTAGCTTCAAAAGCTTTGTTTGCTCAAAGATTTCCTCCAGAATTGCTTTGTCTAAGAAAAAGAAATGAGTAAGCAAACAAAATTTTATTGTAAATAGCAAAATGATTTTATAATATTAATATCATACTCTAGTACTCGAGTATTTGGCAGCATTCTTTGATGGCATCAAAATACAACAGATGTCATCCTCATTCAATCAAAAGCAAGTAAGTACCAGCCAAAGGGCATTTTGCAGTTTTGAGGGAATCAATTCCCCTAGGTAAATGCCAGGCCTTGGACGTTTGAAAGGTGCATAGCTCTGTTAACCAAATTATCAAATATTCACATGTTTTCCTAAACCCGTAGTAAGGTTGACAGAATTTACACCATTAATCTTTCAGCAGCACTGCTTTAAAGGTAAAGGTAAAAGTACACGTTATTTAACTCAGAAATTCCTTTACTCTCTAGAGAGTACTCTCCCAGGAAGCCGAAGCATGACATTCAAAGCCTTAAGTTCAGTCTACACCTTTATGAAAGAATCATAACTGTCCAAAGTTTGTCCCCTTTTCATGAAGGAAATATCCACTTTAGCCTACCCTCCCTCTCCATAACACAAAAACACAAAGTCTGTGGCTAGAAAATTGAGTTACCCTGTGTGGATTGGCACAGTCTACCCAGGGACAGCTTCAAGCTTTAAGTCCTTGGCTTGCACCTGATGTCATGGCATCCATGTTGGTGTACTGAACAATAGCGAAAAAAAAAGAAAAGAAAAAGTCTTTTGGGAATTTGGCTGTATTATTATGCAAAACGCGTGTGACATTTTTCTTTTGTTTTGTACACCAAAATGACCGTCTAATTACGTGAGCGCAAGCCAAGATTTGCACGTCCTGGATCAAGAACCAGTGCTTGAAAGTAGCCGTCGTCCGGTCGTCCTAGACAACCAGAAAGTTTACAGGGTGACTAGTTTTTGGTAAAATGAAAAAGTTAGTTCCCCGAAGAAAAAATAACGGACAACCCAGCCAAAAATAGAAAAGTATTACTCAAGCAGCACCTCACTAACCCGATGGTTTTGTGTTGTCAATGTCTAATACTAATGTGAAGTTATGTTACGATAATTTCTGTATCGGTAAAACAATGACCTGTGACCTGTGTTTTGTAACTGCGTTAAAGCGAACAGATAATGACATTTGCTGGGCGCGTATACTTTTCACTAACGGAACAAATGATCAAACATTTGAAACCAGCTGATCCTGGCATACGATGGCTACTTACACTTCAGAGTTTCACACACAAGAGCATATAGTTTTTTCTTCTTAGAAAAGTGGCTACCAATGGCCAAGGACTTTGGGGTTCCACGTTTCTTCAGCACTTTGTCGATGATATTTGCGGCGCACGAATACAATGCCGCCATTTTGAATAGGGAAGCAACTGTCCAGTATAGTTTGTGAACTCAAATTCTTTCCCTCCACTCCCCTCCCCTTCAATGGGCCGCAACGCAGGTTGTTTGAAACCAAACGGGAAATGAACATTCAAAAAACCCAGTCAACTCCAAAAAATGGAGAGAAACAGGAAAACACTACCTCGAGCGCCAAGGGAATGCGACATTTGCATCCAAATATTTGGTCATCACAATCATTATTGCAGGACTATTTTGCAGGAATGGCACAGTGGTGTCAGAGCACTCGTCTCCCAGAATGTGGCCCGTGCTTCGATTCCCAGATCCGAGGTCATATGTGGGTGGATTTCGTTGGTTTTCTACTCTGCTTTGAGAGGTTTTCCTCTCCTTAAAAAAACAATATGATTTGATATGTATTGATTTGGTTTGAATTTATTCGTTCTCGACCCTACAAGCTATTCAGCTTTACACATTGTGTGAAAGTAAAGTTCTATTATTATTATTATTATTATTATTATTATTATTATTATTATTATTATTATGCAGTATGTAGTACGTAAGTATGCTTACAAATATAATTAGGAAAAGGCACTGTTGTGTAACAATCCCTACTGTTAAACCTATTTACAAACCAATTGGTAATAAATGACGAACCAACATTTGAGAAAGGAACAAGAGTTTATATTCCTTAATAACTCGTCGAAACCTTGAATGACCTTGCTATGTTTAGGGTGTACGATAAAACTGCCTTCTGCATATTAAACAAAACCTGGTTCCCTCTATCCAAACCTAAAAACTTCCTAACTTTCTCCGCCGTCTCCATAGAGTAGCCTCCTAGTACATCAACTATCACATTAAACTGTGTGATAGTGTGGCCGGGGAACTGTTGGCGCATCTCCCATCTCAACGGCGCATACTTGTCAGTTTTCTCCTGTTCCTTCTGTTCTCTGTTGGAAACCCAAGGGCAGCTCATCTCAATAAGGATCACCTTCTGCTCCTTTCTGTCCACAATTCTCGCATCAATTCTGTTAGCCCTGACTTCCGTATTTTCAGCAAATACTGGGACATCCCAGTACGCGCACGCTCGGTCATTCTTGTACTCGGGTTTAGGTGAGACTGGAGAGTACCAAGGGGGGATACACTGGATAAGATCTAAGTCTTTCAGGAACTCGAAGAAAAGGATTTTCAAGGCTGCATTGTGTCTCTGCATGTACTTATTATTATTATTATTATTATTATTATTATTATTATTATTATTATTATTATTATTATTATTATCATCATCATTATCATCATCAATATTATTAATATTATTATTATTGCTAACCTTCACAAGTAGCCTTCATAAACATTAATACTTTTGTTTTTCTCCATGCAGCAAATTTTGGGGCAGGTACAAAACACAGGTCACCGTTTTACCAAATGATACAGAAAGTATCCTGAACATTCATTAAAGCTAATCTTTGATCTAATTGGGCCTAAACAAACGTTTTTAGGCCCAATGTTATCACTGGTAAACGGTTAGGGTTGTTTGAGTGTTGGTAAAACAATGATCTGTGTGTTGTACCTGCCCCAAATTTGTTCATGTGGTGCATTCGATATTGCTTGTTAACTTGAAACATCCCTAACGCTATCATTCGCTATTTCTTCCTCTTCACGAGTCTTGTGCTTCCCAATTGGCCGAAATGGAAAATACCATAATACTCTTTCTTTGCGTTCCCCTTCTGTTGCAATTTTCAATATGCATTCTTTTTCTTTTCTCTTAGGACCGTTTCAGAGAAGCAGGTAACAATGCTTATGCAAAATTTGGGGGAACAAACATATTACGGTATTTTCCGACTTATCAAATATTCACATGTTTTCTCCCTGTTAATCCGCTCGAGACTCCGAAGCAATCCGCTCGAGACTCCGAAGCATAGTCATCATTGGATCGTGCACGATCGTTTGGGAATCGGAATCCGAAGAATTAGTCATAACGACTCCAATGTTGAATAAATCCCAATACTGTGTTTACCCTGCAGATTATAGGCAATGGATCATCAACACAGAACTTATAACAGGATGAATAAAACTTAGCCCAGAAAAAGACACAGCACACAAAGAATCATGTCAGATTTAACATCAGATCGAAATAACTATTCCTTTAGTGACAAGACACGCTGTGACAAACATTTTTGTTTTTACAACATGGCTTTTGATATTCCGTAAACATTCAAAAGTTTGACTAGAACAATTGTCTGTATTTTGCTTTTGAGCTCTGTTCTTCGTGGTCGTTGCAGTTTTTATGTTGCGTGACACCCATCAGACAAGCATTCCTATAAGGACAACAAAGCTTGGTCACGAAGTCATGCCCACTGGTCACGTAATCTTCTGCTGAATGAACGTATGCTACGCCCATTGATACCTAACACACTTGGAAAAGGTCAATCCACGTGCAATGTTGGACAAAAAACAACTCCCAGGGTCAAACAACGATTAGTTGTTTGGGCGGTGCCACGGACCGCCTATGCAAGACGCAAGTATGGTGACTAGAGATTTTGGAGATGGTCAGGCGACACGCCCTACGAAGACAACTGTCAACTAATGTGATTTAATGCGCCGGAGATGGAGATCGAAAAGCTTGGTCTCGTTGAGCCAAACATGGTCTTCAGAAATAATTGTTCAAAAACGTTTCGAAAATCATTTGTGTCGACCTCCTCTTCTCTGTTGTTTCATTTGATTTTGGCACTGCGGACAAAACCATTTTCCCTTCGGAGCGTTTCTTAATCCAACACAGCCATAATGGAACCATTCTATAGGACACTGAAAAAGAACCGAACGCCAAGTTAGCGTTCAAATTACTGTCAAGATTTAAACAAACAATGTCACTGAGAGGAGAATTGAGGAGAGGCGTTCATTGAAATTCGTGAACTTAAAAAGATTGGCTACTGAATGTTCTTAAAATTGGTCGCCCTTTGTCTTTGGACTATACATAAATGTAAATGTAGCGGAGCGACAATGCGTTATAACGCAACGCGGACGTGTTCATACTTTCATGTTAAATCTAAGAATAACTGAACTTCACGTACTATCCGAGTCTCCCTTTCTATAACCTTTATTTTCCCTTGATTTTGGCTTCTCCGTCATGACATAAAACGAATCATTCCTTGTTTCTTTTCTAAAGAGAATTCTTTGGAAAAGGAATTAAAAACTATGTTTGAACGACAAATTGTTCACACCATCGATGACCTTGAAAATTCTGAGTATATTTTATCACGTCCACCCTTCGCCACTTGTCTAAATCATAACATCAAAGTGGCTCCTTTTACTTCCAAAGGAATATTCATTTACCTCTGGATTATCGCATCCAACCATTTCACCATAAGATACGTAAAAAGAAAATCCAGACAAACCACTGGTAGTACTTACACAAAACTCATCGACATCAAACCAAAAAGGGATTTTCCAACCAGCTTTGTATTGTCTTGTCACTAAGGCATAGAATAACCTAATAAATACCGAACACTATGCCAAAAAAAACTTTTAAATATCCATAACATATCCTATACGTCCAATTAATTATGGAAGTATCAAAACTATATAGACCAGTTGCCTGCTTAGCCTCGACGACTAACGGATTGCTCTATAAGGCAGTGCCCCCATAATTTATCTCTTTATGAAGGCTATTACGCTATTAGATCCTTTAGGCTGGTATTCATGTAGGATTACACCAGCTTCGGCTCTCAGTTTCATTATACTAGGGGCTTGGAAGTCGAGGCTTTTAGTGCGCATGTTCGTTTCCAATCAACGGTTGCTATTTAAACCTTTTTGTTGGTTGCCTTGCTTTAGGTTCGAACTGTACCCAGACTAACTCGCAAAAATCTTGCAAGCAATTGATCGCAATGACGTCACTATTAAGGATGGCTTTTCTCGGCAAAGAGCGTATGCAGGAGTAACATACACAGTTGCATCAACTTCTATTGTAGTCGATTAGTGTCCTCTGTCCTGCCAAAAGTTGCAAAGTTGCTAATGTTCAAGTCCGCTTATAATGCTTGTGCTTCCGCTAGTAAACATCAGTCCCCACCCCCAACAGCTCATGATCCCTGAACCTAATCAAACGGCAAGGGGACACCTTGTGAAGTCTATGCAAACGAACATAAATCGCTTCATAACGACATATCGGACATGTATGTACTGGACTGACCTGATTACAGAGACAGTACCAAGGCTCATTGGGATCGTAAACCCAATCGGGAACAGCAGCGGCTGCCACTGCAGCTTCCTGTTCGGCCACCTGGGCGGAAGCTACAGCTGTAACTTGAGTTGCGCTTTTATTTCTACAGAAATACAGAGATAGGAAAATACAGAGTAAAGCAAAATACCATCGCAGCCATGAGAGCAGCTGGGGCGGATCTAGGGGTGGTTCGGGTGGTTCGGTCGAACCCCCTAAACTGAACGTAAAAACGTATATCAAACGCGTGGTTAAAAAAATAGTGAACCAACTCAGCTAATAAATATATCTTTTGAAAATGATATTTCTTTGTGTCTTTGTACGCGAAAACAGCAATAAAAACAAGACAAATTTGTGCCTAGTTGAAAATGGCCTCTAGAACGTCCGCTTGAGCTATAAAATTACTGCTTATTAACGCTTACACGTCCCGCCAAAACTGACAGTTTATGCCAAATCTGCCAATCGTTCCAATTCCGGCATTGCGTAAAGCCACGCCGTTCTTTGGAAATCAGAGTTGTGGATCGTTCTCTCAGTGAGTCAAAGATTGCGCCGGGAGTATTTTAAAGAGAAAATTTACTTCAACGTTCCTCAACGTCAACTCACGATTTAATATGTCAAAGAGGACAAAGCAACCACAAATTCACCGGTTTTTCGGACCGTCATCAGCAAGGTAAGCATTAATAGATTAGTCTATTACACAAGTACGCTTAATTCTAGCAAGCAGACAGTGTTGATTTCTCGAGAGTTGTTTCACCAATCGATTTAAAACTGAAATATCATAATTTTCTTCCCTAGATCAGAGACCAGCGAAGATAATGAGTCTTTTGACCAATTAAACCACTTCAATTTGCCCCTGAAAACGCTGGAAATCGCATTTCAGAGGCCCTAAAATTAAAACTTTTCCGGGGGACCATGCCCCCGGACCCCCCTAGGGGTTACCGCCTTCGGCGGGCTTTTATCCGAACCCCCCTTGGTCAAAACCTGGATCCGCGTCAGAGCAGCTAAAGCAGTGCCAAAGGGATGAAAGAAGAAAAAAAAAACGGGTTTAAACAGCACTCGAGCCATTGACCGTGCGATTGTTCTACATATTGCTGTATTAATGATCATAAAGCCGTCTTGGAGGTGGCCGATTGTCAGTTCCATTCTAATTTCGCGTGCGGACAGGTCAGAGTACGAGGGAAATTTGATACACGACTTTCATACATTCTCATGAGACTATTGTCATTGTTTTCAATTAGGTAAACAGATTGGGAAATCAATCGATTACGTTTAATCAATTGGCATTGATTGGCACCGATGACCAATCGATAATCACACAGACGTAGTGGTGAACTTCATCGAGTGTCATCATCAATTGTGATCAATCCCCGATTCCATCGATTGTTCAGGCCCTGAGTGAAATACATGTAGCCGACGCTTTTTGTCAGCTGTCGGTGCTTTTATGTCATCGCCGCCATGTTGGTGGACTAAAACAAAAGATCTCTCATTAGCTCTTTTCGTTCGTCCACCAGCAAATGTACATTACATTATTGTTATCTCTGTCTTTAGAGATCGGTTGCAAAGCATCTATGGAAAACACTGACAACCATAACCCTGACTCTCTTGTATTGGAGTCCCGTAAAAGCCTGGGTTTTTTCACAACCCAGTAGTCTAAGTAAGAAGCATTACTGAACCAATGCAGAAATCTGAAAAGACTTAAATGCCAGAGTATTTCGTAGTACAGGAAAGCTACAACAAGTTGCAAAAATAGTGGAGACACTTCACCTTCTTGGGGCGTTATTAATTTACCTATTACCTATCACACCGCAGCATCCCTCCCCCCCCCCCCCCCCCCTCCCCCCCCTCCTATCAGTGTTGCTAGCAAGACAAAAAAAATGTCGCAAACTTAAACAGTTAACATTGAAAGACGGAGAGGGGAAGGGAAGTGGGAAAGGTATAAATTCTAGATACGGCGGGTAAAGGAAGCTAGAAGAGGTGTTTTTTTAATGAAAGTGTCTCAACAATTTTGCAACTTGTAGCTTCATAGGCTGATACTGCACTTACTTTTTTTTCTGTTTTGTTGAGGTCGGTGCCACATTGAGAGAGGCTCGCACATCACTTGGTGTAACTGGAATACTAACTGAGTTTACACTAGATGACGGTGAATTAAACGGCATCCCTAAGGAACTACTACCAGGCAAACCATTTAAGCCGTTTGATGGTGCTGGTAAACTGCTTGCAGTTCCTCCTGTTGTTTCAAAATCAAGACAAAACTACTTTAGTTTCCAAGAGAGATTTAGTTACAATACAGAGTTAGATGAAATTATGAATTTTTATGGTTTTACAGAGGCATACTCAGGGAAAATCGTCATGCTCCTACAAGAAGGCAAAGTCATGACCCTCTGATTTCAAGTTTAGAAGTTCCGCCAGCTGAGCTACAGCTGGTGTGATTTATCATCGGAGCATGAAATTGAGAACTTGATTAACTCGAAACATAAAGCATTAGGCTATTCATGTCTACCGCGTCCTGCCGTTTACCGCGATGTTGCTTGATGCGGCAAACCCAGGTAAAACCTCGGTGAAATTTCGGCACACCTCGTCTTGGCCGAGGTGAGAACACAGAATCCATCTGCGAATCGTCCGCGGTAAAATCTCAGCAAATGGCTAAATACTTTTGCGCGGTACCGTATAAAAGAATTGTCGGAGCTAACGATGTTAAAGTACAAAGCTCACGTGACAAACTAGTGTCTTATTGTGAGAAGGTGAGTTTTAGGTCCAATAAATGAATGAAATAAGGATTAATATTAATATTAATGAGCAATATATATATTCTTCTCTGGTTCCTTTAGACCTCCCTGGTCAATAAAACTACGACTTTGTGCCATTTAGAGCACTTCACAAAAATGACAAAACAATGAGTATGTGCAGTTCTGCTACATTATTCAGGAGACGAATTAATAGGAATGCAGTACCTCAGAATCATGAGGTTGGAATTTCACGTTCTCTGGACAACGGCAGAGATAAGAACTCAAATGCACACAAGATGTACTGCACAATTTTCCACTGACTGAACCTACTGTTTTGTGGTGTTGCTATTGTTGTAACAATCTCTAATCCCAGGTCTCTAATATCTTACCAAGTGCAGCAGCATATGGCCCTTTTAAAGTTTCAGTGCCTCTTCTACCATGTTGCATGGGAAGAGTTGCTATGGCAGCTTGTGCTGCTGCTACAGCAACAGCTGCCGAACCAGCACCAACTTCACCTGGAAACAAAAAGAACCATAGCAATCAAAGAAAGTATATGTTTACAAACATTGTTTTTATTATTCAAATATGCCAACCAAAGGAACAAAAGACCCTTTAAATTGTTTCGACAGCCAATGAGGCTCTGCTTGGCGCATTAATGACAATAGGTGACGTCAACGATATCTTGAAGTTCGCTATACGTGTGGACAGGGTCTTAGTTTTGAGAAAGATAGCCGACAACCATCATATCTTTGGACATCGTTAGTTAGATTCTTTCTCAGTTGGCTAAGCGTGAAGAATTTGTGTCAAAAACTTTGAAATAATTTTATCCTTATGAAATTCAACAACAAAATTGGCTCTAATTTTCAGCCAGTAATCTGTGGCTTGTATAGACCCCTTTCATATGCAGTTAACTTCCAATCTGGAGAACAAAACAATAAGATAGTTTTGCATTTGAAGGGTTTGTTTCTCTCAGGGGAGAGAGCAACCATTGTTTTGTCCTCCAGACTGGGAAGTACTGAAATGGGTCTATTTGCTTTCAAGCCAACTCTCGTGAGCTGCAGCATCGCAAACGAAGAGATAATACCGGCAGGTACAAATCACAGGTCACAGGTCATTGTTTTACCAATACAGAAAGTATCCTAAACATTCATAAAAGCTATCCTTAGGCCTTAAAACGTTTGTTTCGGCCTAATTAGGCCTACGATGTTACCTTTTATGAATGTTTAGGATACTTTCAGTATTGGTAAAACAATGACCTGTGACCTGTGACCTGTGTTTTGTACCTGCCGGAGATAATACACTTCGAATCCACTGCAAACAAAGTATCCTTGCAAACTGCAAACAAAAGTTTCTTCGCAAACTGCAAACATGAATAAAACCACACACTCCGTACTGCGCGCGCAAGAACATGCAAAGGACTGGAAACGGCTCAAACAAACATGTTTGTGGAAACCGAAGGTGTTGGAGCAAACATACCTTGGGATTACTTTTGACAGATAACGGTTTTCATTCTGAGCGAGTACTAGTTGGCATTTTATTTCAGCTTCAAGCATACCGTACAACGGCACGGAACAACCTACTAGGAATAGAGTTTTAAGAAATAGGGGTCACTCTTTCATTATGCTGCAATAATATAAAAGAATATAAGGAGTGAACAATTTAAAAGTGTTTTTACCAATAGAACTATCATTAATTTTAGATAGTTAGATAATTTTAGACATTTTTAAAGTGAACATCTTTGTTGTTCAGTAATGTTTTTATTGTGTACGATAAAGACTATTATTATTAATATTATCATTATCATCATTATCATTATTATTATTATTATTATCATTATCATTATTATTATTATTATTATTATTATCATTAACATTATTATTATTATCATTATTATTATTATTATTATTATTATTATTATGATTATGATTATGATTATTATTATTATTATTATTATAAAATACGAAACGGGTTGTTTCCATGGTAATGGTCCGTACTGTAAAATCCCGACCGAACACCAGCCAGTCAGAGTTCTCTATTTAGCCTGATAATTGCTTTCCATTTCATAATATCCAAGTATTTGTTCCTTAGTTTATACCAATTCTCTGGTTTGCAGATTTAAAAGAAGCATTATCGAAAGCGTTATACCATGGAATCTCGGTTTTGTAAAATATTTAGCTTTTCCTTTGTCCTAATTCGTTCAAAAAGCCATTTCTATTAGGCAGAGCTCCGTGATCTCAGCCTACAACACTTCACAAAGGTCACCCACTTGCCCTCCCTTTATCACTTTAACTGTATTATTTTCAAAGATCGCTGGCTGCATAAAAGCCAAATTTCTGGGAATCAGAGAACCAAATCAAAACAATCAACAGACTTTTAAAGCACATCGCAATGATTGGCTAATGGTCACCTGTTTCCAAGAAAAGCCAAAGATAGAAATCACGAGACTTGGAATAACATAGTCAAAGGCACTCAGTACGTGAAGGCGTGGAGATTAGCAATATGGATATCCCAAAGTTGCTTTTCAATCTTTGCGAAGAAGCCTCGTGTCCGGTATGTCAAGACATCCTTAGAGATCCAAGATACCTTCCATGTTTGCACAGTTTCTGTCTGCACTGTTTGATCAAATGGCATCGAGCGAGCGGCGGTGAAGTTAATTTGAGGTGTCCGAAATGCCAAGGCGGTAGTAGAGTTCCTGCAAGCGGTGACTTGAAAGATCTTCCCACAAGCTTTTTTCTTAGCGGCTTCATCGATGCCCTAGCTATTAAAGAATCTGACAAGACCCAAGTAACATGCGGAAACTGCGACAAGAAAACCTCTAAAACCTCGTACTGCTTCGAGTGTTGCAAGTTTTATTGTGATGAGTGTTTGATTGGGCACAACATTATTCGAAGCTACAAAGATCACCGCGTTCTGGCCGTGAAAGATTTTCAAGAAAAAGACTATGAAATATTAGTGAAGCGACCCGTGTTTTGCTCAAAGAAGGGGCACGAGAAAGAAGAGCTCAAGTTTTTCTGCAAGATTTGTCCCGAAAACTCAGTTTGTCAAACTTGTGTCATCTTAGATCACGCAGGACATAAAGTAACATTAATCCAAGAGGAAGCCGAAGCTCAAAAGATCGAGTTAACAGGTCTAACTCAAACGCCGAAAAATAACTTGAAAGCAAAGATGAAGATGGTCACTCAAATTGACGAGGAGTACGCTCAGCTTGTTCAACGAAGCGAGGACATGCTAAGAGACGTCGATGTTTTTGTTGATAATTTAATGAGGAGACTTCAGGAGGAAAGGCAAAATATCAAGGTAGCTGTGGAAAAGGAGACCAAGAAATTACTGGAGAGTCTAACGACCAAAAAAAGAGCAATTCAGCAGGAAATAAAGGAGATCGAATCAGCGTTGGAAAAAGCTGAGAAACTTTTAAAACAAAGCACAGATGCCGAGGTGGTTCAGCTAAAGAAACCATTGCAAACCATTCTAGAACGGGTAGGACAACTGCAGCCAGTTGAGCGCGATCCTGAAAGCCTGTTTGAATTAGTTTTCGTGGAAAATAACAAGATCCTGGAGACAATCAACAGCGAAGGCATTGGTCTTTTGAAATTCCCAACTGATGCAAAGGAATCTGTTGCCGAAGGCAAAGGACTTTGTGAGGGAACTGTTGGGCGGGAAGCTCAATTCAATTTAACGACAAGAAACGCGAATGACAATGTAATGGTAGACTTGAGAGACGAGCGAGGGCAGGAATGCATAACCACATTTCTTGTTAATGACAACAAAGACGGGACCTACAAAATCAGCTATTGTCCTACATTTGAAGGTAAACTCAATTTGTCAGTTAAGGTAAACGGGCAACATATCCGCGGTAGCCCTTTCTGTGTTGTGATTAAGCCTTTCAATGTCAAACCTGTTTTATCTTTTGGAAAACAAGGCTCGAATGATGGAATGTTTAGTTATCCTTCGGGGGTAGCAGTAAATTCCAGGGATGAAATCGCAGTAACTTCCCTGCACAAGGTGCAGATATTTGACTGCAAGGGCAATTTTCTTAGATCCTTTGGTCGTCAGGGTAGCAACAAGGGACAGTTTCAACACCCTATAGGAATAGCTTTTGGTAAAGATAAGAATATTTATGTTGCAGACAACGGGAACCATCGAATCCAAATTTTTAACGAGGAAGGGAGGTACTTGAGTATGTTTGGTGGGGAAGAAAGCTTTGATAGCCAGCTCAAGGATCCTTATGGTTTATCATTGGATTCCAATGGCAATATTATTGTGGCTGATTCCAGTAACAAATTCATTAAGATCTTTTCCCCTGATGGAAAGTTTCTAACAAAGATAGGTGGACCCAGTTCTCTTAATGCTCCTTTTCATTGTGTTCAGTCTGGTGATTATCTCATTGTGTCAGACAATGGTGATTACAGTGTGAAAGTATTCACCCGGGAGGGGTACTATAAGTATCAGTTTGGCACAAGTGGGAAGGGGAATGGAGAGTTTGATTGTCCCTATGGTTTGTCAGTGAGTAAATCAGGTCATGTACTTGTCTGTGATGGTTATAATCACAGAGTGCAAGTCTTTGAACTGAATGGTAAGTTTGTTGGTAAGTTTGGAAGAAAGGGCAACAACTTAGGAGAGTTTCAGTATCCATTTTCAGTAGCACTTCTCAGTAATGGCCAAATTGTTGTGTCTGACTGGTTTAATAATCGCATTCAAATATTTCATCAATCTTGAGCAGACACTTGGTAAAAGCCAAGTAACAATAATCTATTATCTAAAGGAAGTTTGATTTTCAGCTTTCATGAGTCCTTTTTACTATCTGATTTGCTTGTAATTTGTTGAGCTGTTTCTGTATTTTTGAGGCGTTTCACTTATAATGAATACTCGAGCTACCGCTTTGTACCTGAGATTGATTTCTGTGAAAGGGAACAGAAGGTATAAATGTTTTTTTTTTTTTGGATTGAAATTCATCTTTTAGGAAACCTACTTGTAAGAAAGCATGAATTTTTAGCAGGAATTAATAGCCCACTTTCGATATATTAAAATTCAGCCCTAAACAAAACGGACCATCTCGTGGCCTGGGAAATAAACTCATACAAATCCTTTTAATTATTCCCCAGAGCCTCGAGATGATGCCTTTTGTTTAGTATTGGTCTTTCATATTGCCCATTGAGTTCCGGTGTAGTTATCATTAACTGAGCCATGACTGATTAAAGTGTAAGGGAGTAGTTTTGTTTGAAGCATTGATTTGATTAATATTCATTTATATCCAACATTTTCGTCAACCTCGTTCCCAGGGTCTCTCATCTTAACGCCTGGGGCGAGCAAGGAGAGAGTGTTTTCAATTGTCACGGAAGCACGTGACCAGACCCTACCAGGGTCTCTCCTTGCTCGAGAGACCCTGGGAACGAAGTTGAATTTTCGTAATAACCGCTTGCGTGACAGCAAATAATTGTAAATATAACGTTTGAGCTCTCAGTGTTTAAAAAAAAGCTGTTTCGTATATTTTAGTGTATGTAAGCAAGTATGTACCCTTGTTACTTAATAATAGGTTTGATATCAAAAGAAATGTACTGTGGAATCATTCTGCAGAAGCAATATCGTAGCTTTAGTAAGTATATTATCTTTATCATGATATTCAAGTGCTGTGAACCTTGTGATTGAAAGATAGAAGAAGTGGAAATAAAGTTCTCATGTGAATATGTTTGTATACTTTAGTGGTCTGTGTTTATTTCCCTGGGGCTTGGGGTGTAGGGTGGCTGTAGGTAGGGATAGTTTCTGGGGGGAGGTGACAGTAAATCTTCTTCTGCGAAATGTGGGTATTTTGGCTGTCTACAGAGACTCTTTATAATAATCATTCGTAAGGTGCGCCTTTGCTGACACTCTAGTTCATCCGAAATGGATGCTGGCAGCCCGTTGCGAAAACTTAAGCAGCAAATGTTGACAGTCTCGACTCGAAACTCGATCCGCGATCCTCGATGTTTCGAGAATCGGTGATCGAGATTAGAGAGTCGAGAACTGAGAATAGAGTTTTCGATGGTAAAGGTGAAAAGAAAATCGAGGTGAAACATAACTTCTTGAAAACAAAACAATGGTGTAGACAAAAGGGCTTGACAAGCGGTCCCCTCTATTTGCACAATTGACAGACATATCGAAATATTTCTTCACGCTTGCGTCTATTATTTTTTTAGCACATCGCTCATGTTTTCTTGACTTCAGCGTTTATAACTGCTGAATTACCGGAATACTATTGATAAA
Source organism: Montipora foliosa (assembly GCF_036669935.1). Classification (NCBI taxonomy): domain Eukaryota; kingdom Metazoa; phylum Cnidaria; class Anthozoa; order Scleractinia; family Acroporidae; genus Montipora; species Montipora foliosa. The sequence continues at coordinate 32,163,002 of NC_090875.1, forward strand.
CCCTAACCCGGAAGCTTAAAAATTATAGAAAACACATTTATAATGAGTCACGCATGCACACAATAAACTTTATTTGCACTCGAATTTAAAAGCAAATGCATGCTATTATCTCCGAACTGTAAATAAATACTTAAATCCCAAAATAAAAGGAAATTCTGCAATAATTACTAGATAGCTTAATAAAGATGAAAAATCAACTTCCACCAAAGGTGCAGCAGTCAATATCAAAATTCACTTTAAACTGATTGCAGACTTAAATTTACTTAATTCCTGGATTATTCTCATATGGTTTGCAAGAGAATTCCATATCTTACTATCGCAATACGACAAGGTATGAAGACCAAATGGTGTTTGCTCCAGGCGCTATAAACTAGTTATCTCCCCGCAAATTATTGCTAGAATTCTGCGATGTGAATAACTTAAAAATAGTTCAGGAACCAGCCCATGTAAAGCCTTATATACAAGAATTGAAATATTATAAATTCTCCTATTAAAGAAAGTGGGATGATTTATGCGCTCCAACAAGGCATCATATGTACTAATATGACATCATTATAAAATAAAGCGCAATTAAGTTTTTCCAATTTGTTTGAATTACGCCTACCACAGTAATGCCATTCAATAGAACAATAGTCTAAGTGAGGCAAAAGATAAGCATTATACAATCCGATCTTAGCATCTGTGTCAATTAATTTCTTATGCCTTTGCAAGACCCGCACCTGGTTGCCAACCAGTTACGTGCAATATCAGCTTTTTGCTCATCAAATTTTATTTCCTTATCAAGAGTTACCTAAAAAAGTTTTATATCCTCAGCAAGACTAATATCGTCCCTGCTTATCCTAAAACAGGATGTGTTCATGCTCTATTGTTGGGTTTCACTCACGTGATCAACAGCCATGGTTTTCAACGAAAACAAAAGAAGACGTTAGCATAATAATAGCTTTCAATTCCCGGAGGATTGGGTCGGGACACCAACATGGCCGCCATTTCATTGTTTGGGGACACCAACATGGCGGCCGTGACTTCATGTGAAATCCAAGAATTCTCACTGGGGCCATCTCGTGCAAACGCCCCAAATCCCTTCGGGATTCAAGGATAAAATTCCCACGCGCTTATAGTCTCCTGGGTGTTCGGTTTCACACAGCTTTTATATTAAGAGGCCTGTTTTGGCCTGGTTAATTCTCTTTTCGTTAAACGTTCGCCAGTCAATAGCTTGGCGTTTTTCTTTTTCCCGGTCATCGCTGTGCCATCTTCGAAGATTTTCTTCGTTTTCCATGACGGACCAAGTTCCTGTTGTTCCCGCGGATGGGGCTGTTGCAGCGGCCGTTGACCGTTCAGCCGTCGCTGCCGTTGAGAACAACGCACAAAACGCTAACGGCAACGTGGTTCCTGCGCCCCAACCTGCAGCTCCGGAGCCCGAGGTTAGTGTTTCTCTTGTCGTTGTATTCGTTTAGCTTGGTTCTCGCTTCTGCATTATTTGTATTAGTTTTCGCGTTTGTGCTACCAATTTAGTTTTGGCATCTGTGTACAGATTTACAATTCTCGCGTCTGTGTTACTACTTTCGCGTTTGTGTTACCACTTTAGTTGGCGCCCGTGTATCAATTCAGTTTTCACGTCTGTATACAACTTTTGTTTTCCGTCTGTGTGACAAGTTTGGGTTTCGCGTCTGTGTTACCGGTTTAGTTTTTGCGTCTGTGTGACAGGTTTGTGTTACATATTTAATTTTTCGCGTTTGTGTGACAAATTTAGCTTTCCGTCTGTGTGACAAGTCTGCGCGACAAATTTAGTTTTCGCGTCTGTGTGACCCAAGTTTAGTTTTCGCGTCTCTGTTACAAGTTTAATCTTTTGAGTTTCTGTTATGAGTTTAGTTTTTTTGCGTCTTCTGTGACAAGTTTGGTCTTCGCGTCTGTGTGACAAGATTTTTCACCTGCGTGTGGAGCTTTCACTTTTTTCTCATTTTTTCCTTATCCCTTCGTTGGTTTATGAGGACCTTCGCCAAACAGTAGAGTCTTTGCAATCGGCCCTTAATGTTTCTTAAGTTATTCAGTCCTTGGAATCAGTTAGACTCCTCGCCTCTCGTCCTGCCGCGCTTCTCGATCCTTTCGCCCTCCTTGCGGCCTTGGAACAACTGTCACACCACGCTAGGGACGCGAACCACCCTCAACGCAAAGTGTGATGCTTTTGTTAAAGAGGCCTTTCGCCCCCCCCCCCCCCTTCTTGCAAACTGCAACTAGGAGGAAAGAGCTGTGGCTTCCCAGATCCGAAAGATTTTAAGGTCACTCTTTTCCTAAAAGTTCAGCTCTAGGACAGCCCTTTGATGTTTGGGGAGACAACTCCGGCCCCCCCCCCCCTCTCCCCGCGTCAGGGCCCCTATTTCGGAAGTTCATTTGGTCGCGGTGGACGTCTCACGCCACAGTACTACCGGCCCAGAACCTTTACTAGGCGCTGTTTTAATTGCAGAAAAGTTGGTCATTTTGCTAGGTATTGCCCATTAGTCTCCGAAGTTGTTAAAAAGTGGCGTTTCTTTGCTATATGTTGGAGTTTCGGTCTCTTTGATCGTTTGCCTTGTTAGTTATCTCGCTGTTCTTCTGTACTGAAGTCCACGCCACATTATTTGCTTTGTCTATTACTTTGTGTTTGTTTCGCTTGTCTTTTTTCTTTCTAAGCTAACCGCTGGTATCCCTTCGAAGGGGTGTTCTTACGCCCTTAATTGCTCTGTCCCTGGACGGGGTATTTCGCGGCTGCTTCCCGGTTGGCTTTTCCCCTCTTCTATATCCTGTTTCATTGGCGCTTTTTTCGTTGTCCTTTTTGTTTTAGACGCCCCCGTGCAAGAAACCTCGTTATGATTTTCGCCCGGACGAAGTCTCTTCAAATTTTGTTCAGTGGTGCAATTGGAAAGGGGAAAAACCTCGCGTTGCAGGCCCGAACCCCTCGCCCTACATGGTTTCCAAGGTTGTAAAGTTTGCAATAAAGCTTTTTGAGTTATGGGGAGAGTTACGGTCATCCGTGTATTTTGTTGGGACCTTACCACCCTGCCTAGCTTTCGGGAGTAGCAGCCCTGAGTTCATTCCGGTAGTTGCACCAGATCGAAATTCTCATCATGTAAACCAATACAGAGCGAACATTAACCGGAGTAACTGCAGAATATCCTGCCGCTTTGAAAGTAACCCATAGATGCGTGCATGGCTACGCAGTCGCTTTGTATTATATCAAGTGTCTTCTAAGAGAATACGCGGATACGCTGAGGAAAGCAACGCTCATCCCTGAGAAACAGTAAGTATCTTTCTAAGTGGACACGCGGATACACACTGTTGATCCCATGGAGGATTAACTATTATCCGATGAGCTTATCCTAAAGAGACAAGATAGATTTCCCTCCACCCAAATCCTCGAAAGAAACTCCTTGCTCGCCCCAATCCCTTACCTTTATGGCGGTGCCCCTTTCAGAGAGCGCAACAGTTCTAAGGAAGCGGTTTGCCCCCAAAAAAATGCATACACAAGTGTTATCAAGGGCAAACAGGAACTTTTTTATTCTTATTTTTCTTTTGTTTTTCTTTTATTTTTAACGGGATTCGACCCATCCTTCGCTATTCTAGGCAATGTTACAGGGCGTTCCTGCAATTTTGAAACTTCTCGTTTCTTGCATCCTTTTCGAAGCTTTTTTGTTCAAAGTGACATCAGCGATATCTGACTCAAATTTGTTGCTTCTTGGTGGTGACCCGGTAACTTTGATTTTCCCTGTTGATTTTGTAGACGTAATATTCTCCAAATCTTCTCTCTTTAGCTTCCTCTTTCTACCTTCGAAGGAGTCTCTACATAATGTGGCTTCGTCATCCATTTTGATGTCCTTTCTGACAAACAGTGCAACGAAAAATCCGTTGGTACAATCTTCAGTTGGTGAGGCACGAATGCTGTTCTCCGCTGTGAGAATTAAAAAAAGATTTATGTGTCGAACACGCACCAGAATCGTACTTTCTGTCAATTACACTGCAAGTCTAGAGAAATAAAAAAAATATAATTTATTACATGTAGCTCAGTGCTTAGGGGTTCACGTGAGTTCAGTGCTTTACGTGGTTTGGGAGAACCATCCCGGTCACAGTCAGCAAA
>NC_090875.1:32172109-32202109 GCF_036669935.1 Montipora foliosa
TCAGCAAGACTAATCTCGTCCCTGCCTATCCTAACAGGGTGCGTTCATGCTCTTCCCTAACTTCATGGTGATACACTTGTCTGGATTCAAGATCACCACAAGGCCATTGGAGCAGAACCAGGAATTTGCAGCAAGAATATCAGTCGGCAGATGCCTATGTAATTGGGAGACACCATTACTTATATTACATATTTGTGTATCATCAGCTATGAACTCATCTTGGACTGAAGCCCAATTAGTAACAAATCATTAAGGAAAATATTAAAAAGAAGAGGGACTACTACAGACCCTTGTGGAATACCTCTTAAAAGTCGGCTCCAGTCAAAATTTAACTCTCTGAAAACGATCAGTAACAAAATTCCCTATAAGCGAACAACTATTACATGATAATCCATAAGAAGCAAGTTCAGCTATAGGCCAGCTGACAAAAACTGAGACAGCTTATCCCCAAAAACATCTTTCAACTGACTTCCAATAACCCGCTCAAAGATATTGCATGATATTATTAAATTATATATACGTGTAGGTAATGTATTCCTCAAGGAGCCTATTTTTATCAACAAGGGTGTTTTGAGACAATTAAGAATAAAAAGTACGTCAAAAAAAAAAAAAAAACCAACGACGTTTCGATCGCGCATCGGTCAAGCCTATTTTGTTCACAGAAACATTAAGGAATTCCGCACAATTTAAGTTAGCTCCCGCACAATTTTAATTTGTTTTCCGCACCCCCGCACTCGGGGATACTCGGAAAGAAAACGAGTACTCCCGAACAGGAGTCGATAACCTTCCGATAACTAGTTCGGATGCTCTACTACTCAGGGCTACAGGAGACCCATGTGAGCCACGCCATTAAAATGCGTCCAGATTACAAATTGGGGAAATCAACTCAACTCACATCAAATCTTGGTTTTTGAAAACCTCTTTTACCTGGGAAACAAAGTGGGAATACATTGGCTCCATTCGCCTCTGCCCCATTCTTCTCTCAACAAATTCGGTTCGAAAATTGAAGGTTCTTGGTCCAGCGTAAGATAAGTGTCCGGGGGTGAACATTTCCATAGCCTGATTAATTTGAACCTGGCAAAGTTTCTATGGAAACTAAAGAGTCAAGTGTGTTGTAGCTAACAATTTAGTTCTGGTTGTCTTGGGAACGAATCTCCCTAAGTGAGATTTCACTTGGTTCCAAATTACGGCCACAAGAAGAGTGTTGCTGGTTTGCTTGCTTCAGTCAACTTTTATTTCGTTTGTTTTCGTACTTAACAATTTACTACAAAACAATGAAACTCATACCTCTTGATGAACATAGCATGTTGAATACACGACTCTCTTTACCAAAGGAAAGGCCGGACAACGCATGGTTCAAGACTGATAACTGAAACTTGGCGAGAGATTCAAGTCTCTTCTACGGAGGAAGCGAAAGAGAAAATCAAAATAATACAAAGAAACCATAACAAGAGATACATTTTCAAGAATACTGTGCAGAAAATATAGCAATTGCGTGGAGAAGCATGAAAAATGCAGGACTTTAACCAACTGAGCTATGAAGCCACCGATATTGGTTATTTGGGGGTTCAAATGTTCCCGTGTCGGAATAAATCAACGAACGAAATGATGTACATGTATGAAATGAATCATATATTGAACTGCAGATATGAAATCAAGTGAAGCTATGATCCTCGCAGTTACGAACGCAATTTTAGCAATTGCATACCTTCACTTGAATGCATATCCCAAGTTCATTATATCGTTCATTTCATATATCATTTCATTCGTTGACAATAGTAGTAATCAAAGATTCATGATCATAACGGAAAGCAAGAACAATAAATTGTGTGCAACCTGCTGGAAAACGAATCCCAAAAATGTAAGAAAATGAAAGAGAATGTAGCATCCCATTTTTAATCCAATCACTCAAATGAATGTAGCTTTGGCAAACAAAACTAATATTCGCTACATTACATTAGACACTCCATGGAAAACTCCTTTTTTTAGAATGCACATTTTCCAGAACATTCAGCCTTACTGACAAATAAAGCCGAGTATGTACCTTTTTTTCAGCTGTTTCTTGTTCCTCATCTACAAGTAAATCCATTCTGGTCGTGATACCAGACCCACTGCAAGATGGATCAACCACAATGCAGTCAACTTTGCTGTATCTCTCGTCAAAGGGATCAACCTGACACATTCCAAATTAAAGGATTTGACGAGAACATGGGCATACAGTGAATCAACTAACCGAGTTCGAGGTCCAAACTGTAAAATTGTGGACTGCTTCCCGCTTGGGCCATAAATCAACGTGAAAAACAAGGAACCGTAATTTTACAGTACCGACCGCGAAAACGAGGTTAGTAAGATGTTTATTATATCTCTGTGGTTATCTGTGGTAATCAGCCGCGAGGAAAAGGAAACTAGTTTTAATAGCCAATCACAGAGCACGTACTATCTGACAGATACAGTATAATAAAAATGGATTATTGTATTAAGATGGAATAATTTTGAAAACCTCACAATTAGCCTAAGGTTATATACCTTGACGTGGTCTTCTGTAGATATTACTTTTACTCAAAAGGGCTAAAACAAAGTTTATTCCGGTATTGTCGTTGCCATGGTCAAGTGTTTTTAGACTTTAACTCCCTTCTAGAGAGAGTTCACTTAACAGAGAGACACTAACTTAATACCAACCTCCAGAAAACTACAGTTTGTCGTTGTAACACAGTCTACGCCAGCTGTTTTCATCAGCTTTTCCATTACTGATAGCCTTTTCTTGTCAGTGTCAAATCCAAATATTTTTCTGCAGGAAGGAAATGATGGTTGACAGAGCATTAAGAATACGAGCATCTGAAAAGAAGATTCATCTTAACTCCAATATACATGTAAAACAGATTAAAAGAAAAGAAGCTGTCAAGTTTCGGACAAGTTGATGGAAAGAGCAAAGGATATATATTTTGTAACGTTTCGCTAATGACACGGGAGTGCGTTCATTATGTATGATTCATGTTAACTGTAGAAGTATTTTAGGCGTGTTTGTTGGTCTGTTGAATCCTTCGGGGCTACTAGGCTATGTAAGAGCCAATTTAAGGCATCTCTTTCAACTTTGCTTTTAATTATTGTTTTTTCACTGCTATATTTTCCTTATGGTGATGATGTAAACGCTTGCTGTATCCTATATCATTCAATAAACGAGATGGCGGCCCCTGATGCTGTGTTTGTGTTTATTAAGATTAGCTACAAAATATTTTATAATCGTTTCACGGTGATTAGAGTATAGATAATAATTTTGAATGATAGTCAATGAAAAAAGGAAATAACTGTTAAATTTTGAAGACACTATTAAAGGCTGAGAAAGAGAGTGAGAGAATGAATTAGTCATGGGGTTCCCAAAAATAAGAAATATTAATAAATAATAATTAATGCTTATTGATTGACTAGTTATACCCTTTATTGCTCACTATGCTTGCTACATGGCTACTTTTGTTCCCTGGGGCTGCGCAGGCATCGATCACATGAGAACCAGGGGGAGGTAGCAAGACGTGAGCTGGAATACAGCTGGCCTATACAGAAAATATTCAAAGAATGGTGAGATTTCAATACTCATTACCATCACTGGATGTGATCTTGTTGAAAGCAGGCGACAAGGGAATTTTGATCTTAAATTGTAGCTGGCAGAGAGAGTTACATGTATCATGTCATTGAAAATTAAAGGATGTACTGTAATGGGCTTCCTGCATAGAAAAAAATATTGACAAAGGAATTGAACAATAATACATTTTAGTATAAATACACAGGTGATTACACAAAATACATTATATGTGTGTGGCAGACATACTGTACCTGTATGCTGTAGTGATCTTAAAATGGGAAGTTCTAAAGCATCCGTTTAGGATATACCACGGCAAATAGTGGCTAAATTCCCCTTCTGGATAGATCCCTGGGCATTGGAGAGACAGACGAGGAGAACGACATAAACGCCTGATGCATAACCAATGAAACTGCAACCTACCGGTAATTTAATTTTTAAATGATGTACAATGCTGGTGGCGGACTTTTCTCTAATTAAATTTGCCTCCGAAAAACACTAATTGTCTTATTGAAGATTTAAAATGTATTACACAACGCATGTTTGTTTATGAACATTGTTTTGCCTTTCAAAAACATTTTATGACTATAATAATGAGTGGGTTCATTCCATCGGTCCAAATTTTGGACGGATGCATGGTCTTGTAACACGGCATTGCTCGTTTGTGGTAGAATAAATTCGGTTGAGTTTTGTTTTTCTATTTTTGAGCTTTAAGCTGGTGTTCATTTATGTTCTTAAGGGCCATCAGTACAAACGAGATCTGAAAAGTGGTCATCACACAAGAACTGTTTAGTGTGTGTGGCTTTGCTCTAAAAGTAAAAGGAAAGAAAGTTCTAAAGAAAGGCACACGGAAAAACCCAGCAGCACGAGGGAATTAATTTCCCTTGAATGTTGATACTAAAATTAACGTATCCGAATCTACAGCACAATGCAGCTGGGAGATCTGCCATGAAAACTAGGGTAGCTGAAAACGTTTTTCATATGAAATCATTGGATTTTTGCATCGTCTTGTGAGAGTACCGGCACTTCAGTCTGCAAAACAATATTATTTTGGGATTTTGTAAATAACCTACTGTAGACTTTCGTTTAAAGTGCCTATCACCTCAAATCACATTTCAACTTTATTAATTATCCGAAATCATCCTAAATACATTGTGTTGTTTTGGGAACCTTTTGATTGAAATTTCGCTATTTTATTGGCTTTCAAAGATGGGAAAAGTGGTCATTCTTTAACCAATAACCGAGCAATGAAGCAGAATGCGTTCAATACCAGGTTGACATCACAAATTAATTTGCATCGCTGTTTTCAAAGAACTTTCTGAATGCAAAGCAGTTTTCAGCCCACAAAGAGTTTTACATTTAATCATCATCACCTACACTGTACATGTTGTTAACCTTTTCATCCCTGAAGCAACATTAATTGACGAATAAAATCGTCTGGTTTTAGACAGAGTAAAATCTGTAAGTGCCACTCTTCAGTCAGGGAAAGGGTTAAAGGGTTTTTGAGTGGAGCTAGACCTTGCTAAGAAAAAGGTGGAGAGGGTTGTCAATGGAATTGAGAACTTACCTGCATGACAAAAGATGCTACATTGGTTTGATTAGCTTGCTCATAACCATTTTCTTTGAAATGTTGGATTACCTGTTCCATGGAGTTCTTTATTGTGTTAACTCTGACATAACGTGGGATCAAATCTACGTGAAACATCACAAGAAATTTAGTATATATGTCATCATAAATCGCTGTTTATAACATGTGAATGTAATACATGTGAAAGCAAAGCTTACTCTGTTCATGAACACTCCACAAAAATTAATATTTCTCTCTGAGTAAAAGAAATACCCATTATGGAGTTAAAGAGAAGAACACAAGGAAACAAGTTTTGAATGTTCACCTGCTATCATGTATTTTATAATAATTATGGTTGGGATCTGTCTTGAGTATCAAATTAAGTCATTTTTACCAAGTTTGAGGTTTAATTTATCCCTATGACACTAAGCTATCTATATGTATAAGGATTAAAACCAACATTTGTAATGAAAGAATTTGTGGGGATCTTTCAGCTGTTCACTCCCACTGCCATGGAATGAAAACTGACCAAAGTTGGTTCACTTGCAAGGGGATATAGTTTTTGAGTGGAAATAAAAGTTGTTAACCCAGCCACTCCTAAACCACCCTGGACATACCCCATTGACGAGTAAAATCGTCTGGTGTTAGACAGAGTAAAATCTATTGAGTCCCACTCCTTGGGGTCAATGGGTTAAAATCATGTAATCTAGACAATTTGTAAACTAGATGAAATCTAATGTCACTTTGTGAACAGTGGCTGCACAAGACTAATTCAATCAAAATAACTTCCTTGCTGCGTAAAACAAAAATTATCATATTTTTGTGCATACCTTTGTCTAAGATCTGCTTGGGTAAGAGGTCCTCATTCTTATAAACCTTGGCTTTGATCTTCAAACGACCCAAACATGACTGCAGTGCAGACTTGTGTTTGGTGACGCTGTGCTTCAAGTCTCTACCACACTGAATCCCTTGACCAAACAGGAAGTCATACACTAACACAAGGGCATGATTATGCCTGGGCTTCACAGCAAAAAGAAAAAACAGTACTTCAGTTACATCAATATGAGTAATTTTTTTCATAAAATCTTGATATGAAACAAGTCGTCTGTACTGTACATATGTAAAAACAATGTGCAAATTAACCACCATGCCTTAGTGCTATGACATAAATAATAATAAGAATTATTATTAAAATGTTATTAAATGTTCGACCTCAGATACTGCATTTCTAGCTTTCTGATTGGTTCACACAATCTCCATTATAAACTCATAATTTCACATATACCATATGACCTAATATCGAAACTGATTGTGTTAAGTAAACTGATTGACTTTAATTTCCAAGTGTCCAAGCATTCAGAATTTGATGAAAATTTAATAAAACAATATAATTATTCCATTGGCACTTGTTGGATATGAGACTGGTTAATGGTTGCTGGGCACTATGCGCCTTGTTTGCTATAATTTAACCATCTGATATCCAACATGCAATCATGGAATAATTTATTTGTTAATTATTTCTTAGGCAGTAAAAGTTTCCTAGTTATCTTATCAAAGGCAGGCTAGTTAGCAATGGTATTATGAAACCTTTTCTAACACAATTATTGCACAAGTAAAATTCAAGTTACGTTTATGGCTTTCTTTCACCTAACCATTGTATGCTGTAAATACCACTACAAACCACTACCACTTACATTGAGCTTTTTGCTACTTTTGGAAGTCAAAATAGTTACCTTTTTCTCTAGCTTCAAAAGCTTTGTTTGCTCAAAGATTTCCTCCAGAATTGCTTTGTCTAAGAGAAAGAAATGAGTAAGCAAAGAACATTTTTTTTGTAATTATGGCAAAATGATTTTATAATATTAATATCATACTCTAAAATATTAATATCATTCTGCAGTTGAACAAAGATTTATCTGTTTGAGGGTATCAATTCTCCTAGGTAAATGCCAGGCCTTGGACGTTTGAAAGGTGCATAGCTCTGTTAACCAAATCATCAAATATCCACATGTTTTCCTAAACCCGTAGTAAGGTTGACAGAACTTTCGGCGGCACTGTTTAAAACATGACATTACAAGCCTTAAGTTCTGTCTACACCTTTATGAAAGAATCAAAAGTGTCCAAAGTTTGCCCCCCTTTTCATGAAGCGAATATCCATTTTAGCCTACCCTCCCTCCCCATAACACAAAAACACATAATCTTTAAGATGGATGGAGCAAAGTCTGTGGCTAGAAAATTGAATTACCCTGTGTGGATGGCACAGTCTACCCAGGGACAGCTTTAAGCTTAGTCCTTGGCTTGCACCTTATGTCATGGAGGCCATGTTGGTGTACTGAACAAATTACAGAGAAAAAAAAAAAAGAAGAAGAAAAGCACTACTGTTTGGACAACAAAGCTTGGTCACGAAGTCATGCTCATTAGTCACGCAATCTTCTCCTGAAGGAACGTATGCTTCGCCCATTGGTACCTAACACACTTGGAAATAGTCAATCCACGTGCAATGTTCGACAAAGAACAACTGCCAGGGTCAAACAACGATTAGTTGTGTAGGCGGTTCCACGGACCGCTTATGCAAGACGCCAGTATGGTGACTAGAGATTTTGGAGATGGTCAGGCGACACGCCCTAAGAAGACAACTGTCAACTAATTTGATTTAATACGCCAGGGATGGAGATCCAAAAGCTTGGTCTCGTTGAGCCAAAAATGGTCTTCAGCAATAATTGTTCCAAAACGTTTTGAAAATCATTTGTGTCGGCGTCCTCTTCTCTGTTGTTTCATTTGATTTTGGCAGTGCGGACAAAACCATTTTCCCTTCGGAGCGCCTGTTAATCCAACACAGCCATAATGGAACCATGCTATAGGACACTGAAAAAGACCAGAACGCAAAGTTAGCGTTCAAATTGCTGTCAAGATTTAAACAAAGAATGTCACAGAGCGGAAAATTAAGGAGAGGCGTTGATTGAAATTCATGAACTTAAAAAGGTTGGCTACTCAATGTTCTTAAAAGTGGTCTCCCTTTGTCTTTGGACTACATACACGAAATGTGACAGTGCGACAATGCTTTATAACGCTTTAGGGCAACGTGAACGTGTTCATACTGTACGTTCATATCAAATCTAAGAATAAGTGGACATCGCGTACTATCCGCGTCTCCCTTTCTATAACCTTTATTTTCCCTTGATTTTGGCTTCTCCGTCATGAGATGAAACGAATCGTTCCTTGTTTCTTGTCTAAATAGAATTCTTTGGAAAAGGAATTAAAAACTAGGTTTGAACGACAAATTGTTCACACCAACGATGACCTTGAAAATTCTGAGTATATTTTATCACTTCCACCCCTCGCCACTTGTCTGAATAATGACAACAAAATGGTGCCTCTTACTTCCAAAAAAATATTCATTTACCTCTGGATTATTGCATCCAACCATTTCACCATAAGATAGCTAAAAAGCAAATCTAGACAAACCAATGTTAGTACTTACACAAAACTCATCGTCATCAAACTTTATCACGGAATCTTTTTCACCAAACAGGGATTTTCCAAGGAGCCATGTATTTCCACTTAGGGATAGAATAACCTAATAAATACCGAACACTATGCAAAAAAAAACTTTTAAATATCCATAACTTATCCTATAAGTCCAATCGATTATCAAAACCAGTGGCCTGCTTAGCCTCGACGACTAACGGATTGCTCCATGTGGCAGTGTCGCCATAATTTCTCTTATTTTGAAGGCACTGATGTACATTGTTTTGAATTAGGTTCCTAAATAAAAGTAACACAGGTGCTGCAGCGGGTACCACATTGTGAAATAAGTTACACATATTACTGATATTAAAGAGGAACTCGATTCTACTTTCCGCAATGTTATTGGCCTTTTACTTCGTGTAACGAAGGAAAAACAAGACGAACAAAACCCAATGAACACTACCAAGCCAATATACAATGACTCCCAAGTAACGGTTACGCTATTACATCCATTAGGTTGGTATTCCTGTAGGATTACACGAGTTTCAGCTCTCAGCATCATCGCACTAGGGGTTTAGAAGTCGAGGTTTTTAGTGCGCACGCTCGTCTTCCAATTAACGGTTGCCATTAACCATTTTTGTTGCGTGCCTTCTTTTAGACACTAACGGTACCCAGACTAACTCGGACAAATGTTGCAAGCAATCTTATTATAGCTATGTCGTCAATTTTAGGCCGGGGCTTTTTCCGGCAAAGAGCATGAGCAAGAGCAACATTCACAGTTATATGAACTTGTACTGTAGTTGATTAGTGTCCTCTGTCCTACCAAAAGGTGCAAAGTTTCTAATGTTCAAGTCCGCTAACAATGCTTGTGCTTCCGCTAGTAAAACTAGCCCCATCCCCAACAGCTCCCATTCTATCCCTGAACCTAATCGAACAGCAAGGGGACACCTTGTGACGGCTATGCAAACAAACATAAATCAATTTATGCTGACATATCGGACATGTATGCACTGGACTGATAAACCCAATCGAGACAGCAGCGGCTGCCACTGCACCTTCATGTTCGGCCACCTGGACGGAAGCTACAGCTGTAACTTGAGTTGGGCTTTTATTTGTACGGAAACACAATAGGAAAATACAGAGTAAATAAAAATACCATGGCAGTCATGAGAGCGGCTAAAGCAGTGGCAAAGGGATAAAGCAAACAAAGAGAAAAAAGAAACCGGGTTTAATTAAACAGCATTGAAAGGCCGATTGTTCTACACATTGCTTTATTAATGATCACAAAGCCGTCTTGGAGCTGGCCGATTGTTAGTCCCATTCTAATTTCGCGTGCGGAGAGGTCAGAGTAGGACGGGGATTAGATAGTTCACACGACTTTCATACGTTCTCATCCAAGGGGCTTCAATAACATTTGAAGTTTGACTGTGGGTGGTTTGCCTTGAGGAATCGATTGTTGTGATCGTCAAAGTGAATTTGAAAAAATTTGCCAACATTTTCTTCAATCAGGGAAACAGATCGGAAAATCAATCGCGATAATCACACAGAAGTAGTGGCGAACTTCATCGAGTGTCACCGATCATCGCTTGTTGAGGCCCTAAGTGAAGTACATGTAGTCGACCCTTTTTGTCAGCTGACGGTGGTTTTAGGTGGTTTTCACGTGACGTCATCGCCGCCATGTTGGTGGACGAAAACAAAAGATCTCTCATTTGCTCCTTTTGTTCGTCCATCAGCAAATGTACATTACATCATTGTTGTCTGCTTCTCTAACCAACTATAACCCTGACCATAACCATAACCTTGAAGTCCCGTAGAAGCCTACAGTGGGTTTTTCTACAACCCAGTAGTCCGAGTAACAAACATCACTGAACCAATGCAGAAATCTGAAGAGATTTAAATGCCACAGTATTTATTAGTACAGGAAAGCTAGCTTGTACAGGCGACTGTACAATTCTCAATATTTGATTTCGCAAAAAAATATATATATAAAATAAAGAAATAAATGATGATGATGATAATGATGATAGTGGCGGTGGTTATTATTATTATTATTATTATTATTATTATTATTATTATTATTATTATACATGTAATGACAATGAACCACAAGCGATAAAATTTTCTATTACAATAAATGTCATGTTTGCGAGACTTAAGGACGTTCGCGTTAAAATGTTCCTACGGTGATATTGTCTTCGTTTCTTGCCTAGAGTTAGGTCATAAAGTACTTACTCCAAAAATGAAAAAAAGATTGGGCGTCACCGACTTTGTTTCGGAGAAAATGGCAATCGGTCATAATAGCGAGATGTAGCCTCAACTGCTCATTCATCGAAAATCATAAAAATAAACTGTTAGAATGAAGATTTCCGTGCATAGGTTTTTAGGAGTGAGATTTCAGATAATTGCATGCCGCTAGGGATGTCGTAAACAGTAGAGTTCATCTTCGACGCTCTATCCGTTGCAACCACTACCGGAATTCGATGGCACGAGGAAAGAAAATGTTAAAAAAAGATAACTTCTTATGGAGAGAATTTTTTCATTTCATCATATTTTGTAGATAGTAACTAAAGTAATCCATGTGATTTTGCAAAGCTCTTGGAAAATTTCGATTGTCACGTTTTTGCGTGACCTGTCGGGGAAGGACTGGGACCCAAGAGAAGATCGATCGTTGAAGGGATGACAGGTTTTTACCCCCTCCCCCCCCCCACCCAAAAAAAAAAAAACTTTGTCCAGCATAGCAACGAAGTTTTTAGCAGACGTCATCTTTATTTGGTTAGTGTTTTGTATAATATCTCTCTATTGCCGTCATGCTCGTCTTCTGTAGTGTGGTTTTTGTGAAATTTAATTGATGGTTGTTTCCACGCAGGTCCGCACTATTCAAGAAGCGAGGAACAAATACTGCTCTATTTTCACGAAAGTAAAGGAAAATTTTAAACTTTCGTAGGGTAATAAAAACACTTCAAAAAGACAGCCCCATTAAATTTACGCAACGGTTCGTCCCCGAGTTTTCCAAACTTTCAGCCACTACTCGATCAGCAGCTACCTTTTCCAGATGATGGTTTCATGATGATTCGGAAATAAGTGTGCCATGTTATTTTAACTAATTCTTGAAAAATATTTATGAAAGTCAAGTAGACTAGTGCACGACCATAGTTAATCGAGGGACTGGTTATGAAACCTTAGAACTTTCAAAAGCGAGAACCATGTTGTTGCAATCGATGTTGAATTGACCGTGACCCTGCACAATCTTTGTTTTCGCTTCGAACGGGTTCGCAAATTAGTTGCGCATAATTTAATCGAAGGATTTGATTGGTTATCTTCTCGAAAAAAGGCGTGTTTTTATGTAGGGTCAAGGCCAAAAAAAAGGACAAAGACATGAAACAAAGGAACTTGTCCAGTTTCATAACCATCTCCATGCATTAACTATGGCACGACTGATGAAACAACGCGAATATCAGTCCTGCAGTAGTCTACTTGACTTCATAAATATTTTTTAATCAATTTTGACTAATCACGATCTTCTCTGATCCAACACTGTGCAAAACTTATCGCCCACGGTTTCTGCAAAGGTTTCAAAAATGCTCGAAGTAATGTGTGACATATTACAGTTGCGTTACCTGCGCAGTAACGTTACGCACAAACATTTAGTGCGAACGTCCTTAACATAGCCTAAGTGGCCGACTACGCCAAAATGTGAAGGAAATTAAGAGAAGACGAGTTAAAAGCAACCGTACCGCATGCCACGAAGCTAATATTTTGAGGCTCCTCGCAGCCTGTTTAGCAGGTGTAAACAGGCATTGGGAGTGAATGTTTCCTCCACATCCTCAATTCTGCTCCCCCGTTTACACCTCCTAAGCAAGCTATGCTCCTGGCAGTTTAATGATATCTGCAGATGTGTGGTTGGAACCAAACGCTGCAGGAGGCATAAAAAAGCTCATGATGTTGTAAGTTTTATAACTTGCTTAAGCTTTCTCCTTTCAAAACCAAAATATTTCGGTGTCAGTGGTTTAGAGTTTCAGCAGGAACACATGGAAAATGAAAACTCTTAAAAACGTTCTCAAAAGTGGGATCCTTCGACGATGTATGAGTTTTGAAACGCATCAACGTACCTGAAAGAAAATGAAAACGTTTGAGATATATAAAAAGAGAAGTTTTAAAAGCGCTTTTGTGTGGACAGGGCCTAAGGCTGCTCGATTATGATGCCATCTGGTCTCTTTTTTCTAGGCGTGGCCCTATCCTACCCTTAAAATAACAAAATAAAATAAATTTAAAAAAAAACAGTCAACAGAGAAACCTTTGGCTCCTTCCTACCCTAGCTGTCGTCTTCCTACATAAGGTATTTTCAGCATTTCGCCATTAGTACATCGGGAGACAATGAACTTCGCCAGTCATCTATTGTGGTCAACGAGTTTATTACTGATCATTCGATTCAGTTAACTGTTCTTAACGTCAACTCCGGTCAAATCCAATTACACATAATAGCCCATTTCCGAGTTGCTGCATGTCTCAGCTTCAAAACGAGTCCTGGTGCACAACTATTCAAATGTAAGTAAGTTGCGTATTCTTATGCAAATCAAACTCATTTCCCTTTCAATAGTTGAGCACCAAGACTCACTTCGAAACCGAGACTAACAGCAACTCGGAAATGGCCCATTGCTTGCACATGTCATCATCAATAGAACATGTGTTTTGCATGATGACGCCAGTTGACTACAACTACCAGAATCCTTCGGGTCTTGTTTTTCTCGTGCTAATTACAGCTATTGTTATTTTTACCCTGCTGGAAATACAAAATTAAACGAGAAAGAAAAACAAACTGATTTCTGGTAGTTGTAGTCAAATGACGCTATATTGAAAGTTGCCTATTACAGATAATTTAATATATCACTTTATATACCTACATCCTACCTAGTAAACACAATAGGTTTCCAGATAATCATGCAGCAAAGTCATTGGCATTATCCCATGTTTAGGGTCTTTCTGCATGTACCGGAAAGCATTGTATTTTTGGTCACTTGGGACTAGTTTTTACTTGGAGTTGTTTTGTTTTCTGTCTTTTGTTTTTTTTCTTTTACGTAATCTGTGCTCCGGTACCTGCAAAAGGAACCCATGTTTACTAAACTTAAGAAAATCACCAAATTAATGAGTCACAATCCTGTTGGGGGACAGATTTTGAATTGAGAATTCGAGCTGTCTATTTTTTCTCGCTGGACTGCTTTGCAGTAACAGTAGAAATTAAAGCGCAAGAAACCACGGTCAGAGGTTGTGCAACCCGATGCAAAGAATGCGGGATGTTTGCACCACTGGTAAGGAGCGAGGCCTCTTCATTCAAGCTGATATCACTACGCTATTCGAAAACAGCTCGTTCCACATTTTATGTCAGTCTTTAAACAAACAGTAAAAAAAAAATGTTAACAAAACTAAGGCAACTAAGTGGCTCTAAGTTGGTCTATCCTAAACCCAAACTAATAGGCGTATGTCACTGTTATTCTACGATGAACTAGTAGTAATTCCAAAGTCCTTGCCTTGAACGCAGTCAGGCTAGTTCTCTGTTTACTAACCTCAACCTAGAACATTTGATGAAAGATAGAGTAAAACAAAAACATTGTGGAATAGTAACAAGAATGTTACTTGTCTGTCGGTTAGTTTTAGAACAAAAAAAAACAAAGTCTTAAAAAGGCCATGTCACGAGTGTTTTGCATGAATTAAAAAGCCAGACGAGATGTTTGTACCAATGGAAAATCAAAATAACGCTTCGGATGGTCAGGATGGAAACAGGTTGAAACTTGAAAACAAGGGGTCCGCTGTTTTTCATATCTCCTGTATAGTAAGAACCATTATAAACCGATTATGCATTGGTCTCCTTTAAAAAAATAACTTTTACTTGTCTTTCTATTGGAGATCTAAGTCCAATTTGAGTACAAAAATGTTCTTATTTCTTAATTAACCCCAATTTTGCCCCAAAGACCGAAAAATAACCATGACATAGCCCCTTTAAATGAAAAAAGTTGAAGGCCGATTTAGACGCCAAGGTGTCGTTTTGTACCTTCCACGTGTGAACAACGCTGGGCTTAGAATTTGTTTAATAGAAATGCTTCTTAGCTTATTTATTATCGCAGGCTTCTTGTCTAAGTCTTTTGCCTTCAACGATTTTCGTACAGCCTAAATCGGCTAAATCATGATAAATATGAATATGATGATATGGTAAAGAAAACGGAATGTTTCAAAATGTTTGCAAAAGAAAAAAAAAAAAAACGAATCACACTATCAGCTCTAAATGTCTTGTCGTCTACATGACCTCTAACGGGCAAAAATGTTCCAGCTTTCACTTCTGCATCTTCTGTCTTTTTTGGTGATGTAAATGCCAGGACAGGTTCGGGTTCTGATGTCCTTGTTGTCTTGGCTTAGCCAATACCCTATCCGGCTTCGCTTTATGGAGTATTGTATGAAGACGTTGTCACCCTTCTGTATTGGCTTTCCTCGACAACCCAATCTTGTATCGCTAGAACACCTGCCCTCACGTTCGGGTGAATAAATCCAAAATCTTTCTCCGCGACAGTACTTTGTATCTCTGGAATCCCACCTTCCGTAACCGGGACAGCTCCTTGTGGGACAAACACCGCCACTGCCCCAGCAACTCAGCCAGTGGCCCGCACCGTAATAAAGTGCGATTGAGTCACCGTATCTGACAGGTTCCCCAGGACGGTAATGTGTCAAGTACAGATTGAATGTTTCACTGCTGCACGATCTCCAATCGCTGCCCGTCATTTGACTACCAGGACAGCCTCGAAGTTTGCAACGATCAACACCACAGTTTACAGTGCAATAACAGCCCAACCATTGATTTCTTCTGGCCTTGCTTCTTAATGCTATCAGGTCACCCGAGCGAATGAAGTTTGGACATCGAGACCTGCTCTCGTCATCGTTGTTCCGGCAATCATTATCTCCATCACAGAGAAAACGTTTCTGTATGCATCTTCCATTGGAACATTTGAACTTCCCGTACTGAGCAGAGCAACAGTCTTGGGTCTCGCATTTTGCAGTTTGGTAATTTGATCCACCCTGGTCTCTTCTGCAGTTATTAACATTGCTTGTTCCTAAGCAACGTCTGTAACGGAACTTAACTCCTCCACCGCAGGTCTTGGAACAACGACCCCAGGCACCAAAATTTCCCCAACGGTATTTACATTTTGGTTGAGAGTCCCATTTAAAGATATTGCCAATCCTCTTGCAAGTAATTTGGCTCGGAGTCGAGCGCCTCTGCTTGTCGCACCTTAAAGTTACAGTCATGCCTTCGAAGGTCAACTCGTCCTTGCACGAAACACTCGTACCATCAACACTAACAGGACCACAGCTGTATCTCTTCCAGTATTGGTTGTATTTCTGCTGTCGACCTTTGAAGATGTTTTGAATGTACTCTGCTTCTTTCTTGTACTTTTTGCGGAGGTTTTCTGTTTTTCCTTTCGTTTCAAGCAACCACTTTTGATGTAGTAACAGCGCCTCTCCAAGTGCCTGGTCCAAGTAGGCTAAGCTGTTCCTGAAACTCTTGATATCTTCATTGTACTTTGCCGAGCAACCACCTCCATTGTGACTTAGGTATTCTCGCTTGTACGAATTATAGACGTCATTTCCAGGGGTGTCTAAAGTGCCTTGACCAAGAATCATCTTTTTCAATCTGTTCTGTAGCTTATAGGTTGAGACTGTCTGCAAATACTTATCGATTTTTCGGCCAAACTGATCAAAAGTCATCTCGTTCTTCTGCAGCTTTGCATAGAGATCGGCTATATCTTCGACGTTGTAAATGATTTGAGAATGCTTGATGATGTTATTCGTATGAGCAAATGAGGTCTTGATCTTCTGCAAAACCATGTTTAACTTCTTGGACAGTGACCTTATGGAGAAGAACACGTCGACAGTGGTAGGAACGTAATTTACAACTTTGAAAGTCTTTCTTAATTCCGCGATCAGCGTTTCGATGGTTTCGTCAAAGTCTAAGCGTTTTTCACACGATTCTCCTTCGTAGTTCGTCTCACAGATACATCGGTGAGTTTCCGTAAATGGTATTTGCCTACACTGACCGTGACTACTGCAGCTGTCTGACTGACATATGTCGTTGATAGTGTTGACTGCTGATGCAATAAACGCCCAACTTCGGACTTCCGTTTTCACATACTTGGTACAGTAGGTACAGTGGCGGCATGTGGAGCACTGTTGTTTAATATTGGCAACCCGTTCGAGCGTCGAGCTTCCGCATCTCTTCTTGGACAGAATGTTATCAGCAGCGTAGATATAGTCGGAATTGCACCCGTCGCATTTTTTGAAAACCAGTAAGGTCTTGGCTTGTGTAATGTCAATGCAGCTTGCAGACGACTTTGTGTCCTCGTGGACCACAAAATACGCCTTAACTTTCTTGGGATCCGACCGGTCTTCTAAGCGAAAGTATGTATTGCCTCTGAACTCAAGACCACGAATCCTTGGACTGTCATTCTTGACTGCTGCCACAGCCCATGTGTACCAAGGGTACTTCACTTTAAGTTCGTTAAAGATGGCTTGAACTATGCTCTCCTGTGCAGATCCCCTCATATTCTTCAAAATCTTGTTGGCATCCGTCTTAGCGTGGTTCAGAGAGTTTCTTCTGCAGTGCCAGACTCGATCGTCAAAGGCTCGACGAATTTTGAAAAAGTAACTTTGGATGTCTTTGAAACTGTTCTTGGCTCTGCTTTGGTAACCCTTGAAATAATAGTAGGTCATTTTCTGCTGGGCAGCGCTGGTCATTATGTTTTTGACGAGGATCATTAATTCTGACAGCTTCGTTATGTCGCAGCCAAATTGAGCAATAAATAGGTCGAAGATGTTTCGTTGGGTAATAGCGTTTGGGAGGGCTGCCATTCTGTAGAGGTTCAGAAGGTTGCCATCCAAGTTGTTGTTTTCGTAGTATTTAACGTATTCTTCGGCGAGCTTTACTTGGTCTATTCTTCGTATTTTAGTCCCCATTAGCTTGCGGATGCCGGCTAGTTTCTTGGCTCCATTCCTCGATTTATACTCCCATTTGATCCAGGCAGACAAGAAAGTGTTGAAAGCAGTATTCACCTTGATAGATTTCTCCATCTCGTCGAGTTTCTCGTCCAGACGATCGAGCTTGTTATTGATTTCGTTGAAGCGTTTGTTTATCAAGTCCGTGATAACATCGAGCTCACTTGGCATGAAGAAGGTAAAGACAAAACTTGCAATAGCAGATGCAGCCTGCACTGCTTTGAGAGCTTTGTCAACTTTGGAAACGATCTTGGCTAATTTCGTCTGCCTCTCCAATAGTTTAGCACTTTTCGTTTGAGCCGAAACCTTCTGCAACTCTTTGATGGCCTTTACTTGAGCTGTATAATCTTCGTTAATTGAATTCAGTACAAACTGAGCTGTTTCAAGAGCCGTAGTTACCTTGGCCTGCTCTCCAGGGTCCAACCCGGAACTTACTGAACAGAAAAACCATGAAACCCACAGAATTTCTGCTAACCAAACTACCTCCCTCATTCCTCTGGCGAGAACAAATCCTGCGTCAATTATACTGCAAAGAAATAAGAAAGAAATTAAAACACGTTTCAATACATCGCCGCAAAATTCATCTTTCCTGGAGAAAGGGCAAATTTGGCGAAGATCAATTATGAGAAACGACTTATCACAAGAATGGTTTTCGTCTAAAAAAATATCGGAAACAAGAGGTTGACGAACCTGACCGAACTCCGATAAGAGCACACTAAGAGGGTGCGTCTCTGGCTCAGTAAAATAGCCGTAATCCGGAGGAAAGACTTGAGCGGAAACAACAGCAAAAACGCTCTATTTGCAGGATCGTTCTAGCCAGGGAAGTCGGTCATTAAAATAATAAGAGTTCCTTTTAGGACTGGAGTTTATATCAACCTGACCTTAAGAAAGAATTTTGTATTCAAGAGAACAATCGGGCCATCAGGATACCGTTTCATTTCATCCAGCGTGATGTTCGCACTGCTAGCGACAAATCCAAGAATCGAAACAGGTTGGCCCAAATACCTGCTGTATAGGAGATGTCCGTAAGATGATTTCCCCAGAAAAATCGAGCAATATTGGCAAAAATTAAGTTACCAAAAAAACCTCATGGCATGGTAATATTTTAAATACAGCTAAGAAGAACTTATCGAGTCGACAGCTCTCAAACTGACCCCGCGAGGGAAAATTGGATTTGAAGTTATCAATATTTCAATAAATACAGACGTTTCGAGTTAAAGATACAATAACACACGTTTTAAGAATCCTTACGAAGTTTGACATTAACTTCCTCGAGAATGCTTGAGAATTCAATCACGGAATCACTTAGAGAAATGAACTAAAAGGAGTTGTTCCCAACGTTATGATGCTATGAGTAGATCTTTAGCAAATAATTTTGCAGTGATTGCTTGCTCGAACTTTGAGCGGAATCGGTCTTAACATCTTTCCAATTTCGTTGCGACGGTTCGACATCATCATAATCCTTCTGTCACCTAGTTTGATTTCGATCAAAGTGTCAAATTCGAGATTGCTTAGAAATATGTTCACACACTAAGGTCAAGAGAAAGAAAAAAATCATTACTGGGTTTCCAAACTCAGTCGGAATCTGGGTTTCATTTCGTGTTTTTTTAATTTTTTTTTCCGTCTCGCTAAAAATCTTGCCTGCCACTCCCCTGCTTAGTGGCGTCTTTGAGCATAGAGTCTTCTGCGCGTATTTTGTTAGGTTTGAGGGGGCTGGGGTAATGCGTAATTTTCTCTGGTACACACGGGAGGACATTTAATAGGCCATTTCCGAGTTCATGTCTGCCTCCTTTTCAAAGCGAGTCTAAGTGCGTAGTTTTTGTAATGGTAATTAGTTCTACTTTACATATGAATGAAAACTAATTTTCATAACAAAAAATTCGCACTTAGACTCGCTTTGAAGATGAGGCTGGCTTGAACTCGGAAATGGCCTATTGGAATCGCGTCGAAAGTCAGTGTAACGCGAATAGCGTTTTAGTGCATATTTAAACAAAATATACCCTTATGAAGCTCAAGAATGGAACGTCAATTGGATAAACAACACAGGCGTTGAAAAATAAATATCTGGAATCTTTAAAGCAACGAGTAATAGTCTTCGACAACAATTTCATTTTTCGCCGTTGGATATCAAGTAAGCTTAGTTTGTTTCTAATATTTTACTAACTTGGTGTTATATACAACACTGAAATCAAATGGCAATTCTTTTATGGATTTAACAAACATCGAAAGAATCGAACGCCTTGAATGCATCACAGCGTTTACTGAAGTCGCATCTTAGTTGTCTGGCAAGTTACATTCATTTTGTACTCAAAAAAAGAAATGGAAATGTGACAGTGAAAAATTATTTGAATGAAAGCTTGTTGTCTCTTTTGTGCTTTGTTATTTACGTTCAAGGTTCTTTCGAAAAGGGTTTGATGTGAACTGTCACAAATTTATTTAATTGCATATGCTTTGTGACACCGATTGTGTCGTGTTTGCACGCACGCACGCAATTGAAATAGAAAGGGTTTTTTTTGCCTCTAATTGCAAGTATGTTCTTTGTTTTAATAAATATTTCGTTGGAAAAGACTTCTGTGAAATTTCCACCTTTCGTAAATTTATCATGTTGTGTAATTTTGGAGCTTAACAAATTTGCATACGTGTGTTGAAATGTGATACGGGGAGGATTTTTGTGGTAGTGCACTGTAAGCAGCGCATAAGTCACGAACGTAGACAGGTCTGTTGGAAGCGTGCTTGAGTTTCAACAAAATGAGCCCCAAAACCGGCCAAAAATTGTGACACTCATGAATATTAAAGTAGCTGCTATTCCCAAAACCATGGAATAATCTCGTCTTGGAGAGTAAATTTTTGACTTTGCAGAAACAATGGTCAACCTCAAGAGTTGGGCGATTGTAATGTGTTGAATTCGCACATTTCTTGTCAAACTTTATAACACTTGAAAGAAAAAGGAAACAAATAAAAACAAAAACCCGGTATCTTGCCATCATTTGACACAGATGCTTCACTGAGTCGTGAGTAAACACGTCGCGGTAACTTGATCCTGTCGATTTTGCGATTTACTCGGTGCTGCCAAAAGTAAAATAAAATTCAACTTAGCAAAAATCTCCCAAAATGTTTTATAACAAGGCGTTTTGTAGTAGTGGGTTGCAAGGGTACTGAAAAGTTAAACGAATAAACGAGGACTGCATGGCGGCGCACTAGTTTGCTGAAGGGCTTCTTTAGCAATGACAGAATCAACATTGTTTGGCATAATTCTTGGCCACCAAAGGTGACGAATTTTAATTCTCACACCTACCGGAAATAAAATAGACAACAACTCTTCAGCAAAGGTGGGACGGGGGGGGGGGGGGGGGGACCGCCACCGACTACAAACAAAAAGAAAAGAATGGTTCACAGGCAGGCGGTAGGGGCGTAGGTGCAAAATTGCGAAAAATCCGAGTTCCAATAGATGAGCAAATTGTGATGGTGTGCAGCTGAAAAGGGATGAGCGTGATGTAACGCGCGCTTATATATGTATGTCTCTGGAAGAAAACGTGAACTACGAGGTACCTCCCGCCTGAGCATGCGTACCACTGTTTAAACAAAAACCTTGTCATAAACAACCATAAAGATAACGTCATAATGGTCTCTTTTTCGCTATGGCAACTTTTTATATTCGTGGTTCAAAATTAATGTTGTTTTCATGTCGTAAATTTTGTTACTGATGGCAAAAAATATTTTATTCTCCATCGACCGTCCTAAAAACTTCCTTCTGCTCTTCCTAAAGCAAGCTAACAAAATCTGTACCTTGCTTGGTTCGCATTTGTTAGCGTTAAAATAGAAGTTTCGGTGCTATGCTTCTGTTACGAGGTGGCATATTTTTAGGTCGCCCATCCAGATACTACCCCGCCGGACAGGAATAACTTCAGCGAATTTTTTTGCAAAGTTGTCAGATGCTCAGAGTGCACGCTTGAACTTGTGGTGAAAAGAACTTGTGAGGGAACTTGAAAATGATCAACATGTCAGCCCAGAAACCAATGCTTCTCGATTCCCTTTTATTTTCTTCAATCTCTCTGGGTTCAGAACTTTGCTAGTAACCACATGTCTTCTCAGGGGGATATTTATCTAAGACTTATACCATGGCACTACAATATACAATACCAAAACAATATCGTGTACTGTTAGACCTACATATTACGCAAAGACAACGTGAATCTCCTGGAAGACAAGACGCAGCTCAGTTGACAATATGGAATAAAGCGCTATGTTACTTCAGTACCACACTTAAGCAATGCATGTCTATTTTTTTCTAAAGATGACAGGAATTTTTTCTTTCTGACAAATGATTAATTGGCCGGTAGCCAGGTTTTTAACTTCAGAAAAGGATTTGTTTTGTCGTTTGAACGTGCGAGCCAAAGGGCCTTTGCTGGTACGACTTCTGGGTGACCCCTTAAATGGTCTTAATAACCCCAGACTTGAAAAAAAAATGCCTGGAACGCTGCAGTTTAATACCACCCAACTCTATCCTTTCGTACCACAGGCAACCCAGTGTACGCTAATGCAGCGTCTAATTATTATTATTATTATTATTATTATTATTATTATTATTATTATTATTATTATTATTATTATTTATAATTTGTTTCCGTGTCCCGGAAAAGTCTTGCCTGTCACTCCCCTCCGAAGTGGTGTCTTTGTGCATTTAGTCTTCTGGGCGCATTTTGTTAGATTTGAGGGGGCTGGGGTAATACGTAGATTTCCCTAGTGCACACAGAAGAACATTTAATTCTTAAACCTCGAATGGCGTCCAAAATCATTGTAACGCGCATAGCGTTTTAGCTCATCTTTAAACAAAATATACCCTTATGGAGCTCAAGAATGGAACACCAATTGGATAAATAAGACAGGGGGTGAAAAATAAATGTCTGGAATCTTAAAAGCGAGGAGTAATGGACTTCGACAACAAATATCGTCCGTCGAGCCGAAATCAAAATAATCAATATTTTACCGAGTGTGCTGTTATGTAGAACACTGAAACCAAATGGAAAAATCTCTGGTAACTTTCGGGTTCAACTAAGACAGAGAAGGAATCGAATACCTTAAGTGGATTAGTGATCTCTGTTCTCTGCAGAGTCTTCAGGTAAAAAAAAAAAAAAATTAAATGTGACAGCCAAGAGTTTTTTCAAAGAAACATTGCATCCAATAGCAAGCATGCTGTTTGTTTCAAAAAAATATTTCGCTGGAAAAGGTGGCCTTTATGAAATCATCATGTTTTGTAATATGCGAGAATGGAGCACATTCACGAATGGAACACCAATTTGATAAATATGACAGGGAGTGAAAAATAAATGTCTGGAATCTTAAAAGCGAGGAGTAATGGATTTCGACAACAACTATCGTTTGTCGAGCCGAAATCAAGGTGAGCTGTATTTCTAATATTTTACCAAGTGTGCTGTTATGTAGAACATTGAAACCAAATAGAAAATTCTCTGGTAACTTTCGGGTTCAACAAAGACAGAGAAGGAATCGAACACCTTAAGTGGATCAGTGATCTCTGCTCTCTGCACAGTCTTGAGGTAAAAAAAAAAAAAGGAATGTGGCGGCCAAGAATTTTTTCAAGGAAAGATTGCCTCTAATAGCAAGTATGCTGTTTGTTTCATAAAATATTTCGCTGGAAAAGGTGGTCTTTATGAATTCATCGTGTTTTGTAATATGCGAGCTTAACTGGATAGTTTTTATGGCAATAGTAAAGCATTTTCGTGTCAAAACGAGCTTGGCGTCTTTCTGTTGTGTTAACTTAATTAGATATACCATTCCTCGTGATTTCCACTCTCAAAATTACCTCCAGAACCTACTTTTTGCGTAGAATAAGGTTTTAGAATGATGTCCTTGTCTTCTGTGGTGATACTTGACGATTCGGGAACATTTTGTGAAGAAATATTTATAACGGGTAACACGCACAACTTGATCACCCGAACATGCCCGATTATGCATAACATCCACTTGGCCTTTTGACATCCCATTGAAAAAAACTCATAAAATATTCGCAGACCGGTCGATTTCCCTAAAATTTGACAGTCTGATTGCTATCGAATAGAGAAAGATTTTCACAATAACTAAAAGTTCCTGTGCTAAGCATGGAAATTCGACGAAACGGTAAATGCGACTAAATTTGTTGCGTGCGTTGCTATTTTTGTGTTTTGATTGTTGTGTAAATTTTGACAGAGAATATTAAATTATGCAAAAATATCTGCGGAATACGGATAGATCGTTTATCGTTTATTTTTATCTAAAAATTCCTGTGTTAAGTAAGCATGAGAATTCGACGAAGAGGTAAATGCGACTAAATTTGTTGCGTGCGTTGCTTTTTTTGTGTTTTGATTGTTGGGCAAATTTTGGCAAAGCATATTAAAAATGAAAAAAAAAATCTACGGACAGGTCGTTAAAAAATCGTTACTTTTAGCGGTTATTTGAACATAAAAGATGGAACTCTTGAAGAGAAATAAGATTTTTGTTGATATTTGAAAGAGGAAAAATTTCGGGGAAATCAGGATGCGGTGAAAATGAGTTAATAAATTTGCATACGTGCGTTGAAATGTGTTACGCGAGGAGACAGGAATTTATTTCTCTGACAAATGATTTTGTCATTGTAGTGTAACATGAAGTTTATTTGGGAAGGCAACAATATTTCCTTAAGTTCCTGGTTAATCCAATTTATTGCTACCACTTACTAGTGAGAAGATTTTTTACATGAAACTCACGCTTTTTGCGAATTTTGAGTGTCATGGAATTACATCATTTGCGTAACAATATATCTCTTTACTCTAGCACAAAAACATTCAGATAGTAACAAAATTTTGATTTATTAACCATTTTTTCTGCTTTTGTGCTTGTCAGCATTGTGATTTGCGATATTTCGCAAGTCTTTATTTGTATCTCATAGATGTTCAGATTTTCAATTATATGGCCGCTCAACCTCGCGATTGTGTAAATAGTTCACCCTGAAGTCATAATAGATACGTTTCTCAGGAACCAGACAAGGCTTCCTAACACGACAGATGAAATGTAAATATTCAGTTAAATATTACAACAAAATTAAAAAGCCAAAGACGGAAGTTTCTTGGCAAAAGTACGTTGTTTTACTCTGAAAACGACGAACGATTAACATTCTTTCCCGTAGTTCATTCAGTTGACACAAGGTGAAAGCTTAAAAAACTAAAAGACCTCAAAATGGGACAGGATATTACAAAATAATTAAAGGTGTGAACGTGTGACCCAAAGGGCCTCGCTGGCGCGAAATGTGGGTGACCCTCAAATGGTCTTAATGACCCCCCACTTGAAAAAATTAACTGGAACCCTGCAGTTCAATACCACCCAATTCAGTGCATTCTGTTTTTGTGTAACACGTACCACAGGCAACCCAGTGTACGCTTTTCTAGAGCGTCTTGTTTTATTTAATTTTCTAATCAGTTTCAAAGGCAGAAGAGGTTGGTTTCCGTCGTTATAAGCTTTTTTGGCGTAACAAAAGTTTAATTCTGACCGAAGAGAAACAGGTAAGTTTCTTAGAGCTGTAACTCACTCGGTGGTAACGTTTTTGTATAAATTTCCTAAACTATAGGCAACGATCATTTTTTCAAGGCAATTTTTTAGCTACACATAGTACGAAGCCGAGCGACTATCGCAGCCATTTAGCATAGACTAAGCGTATCACCGACGGTACATTTAGAATAGGTCACCAAAATGGGGGGTCTACCGCAAAATTCACACAAAAACGAAACCGTCAGTAACTAACAGGGAATACTGACTTGCGTAGTCAGACTGAAAGGTTACCGTTTCTAAAAATACGGAAGCAAAGTTAAGTTTTGCATAGGTCTAAATATTCCATCGAACTCACCTGTTGAAAAATGTTCACGGCAAAAGTCACTCTAGTGAATGAACTGGTGGTATGGCCACATTCAAATCTAATATTTATACCCTCACGAGGAGAAAAGCAGGAACTTACTAATGGGGATGATTGATAATCCGCTTGTCAACAAGGCACTTGACAATGTACTTCCTTGACACTTTTGCCAATTGCCTGCGGCAGCGTAAACATTTGAAAACGTGTTTCCGTTGGCTCAAATCATCATTGATTAGTCCTCTGCCCCGTCTCTGCTTTAGAGTAAGAAAATGAAACACTCTTCAAGCAATTAAAAGCGTAACTTGTTTTTCGATATCATTGATATGGCTTTCCTGTTTCGAATGCTGCGGCTCATCCTCAATTGATGAACGATATAAAATGTGTCAATCGAAACAAGGAAGTTTTAATACTCCGGCAAAATTTTCATGAGTGCGAATTTTCAATAAAATTCGGCCTCGCAAAAGGCCATTCCAGGAAATCAACCGGCTCGTATTGTATTCTTTAATTTTACACAAACAGCTTTGTAATCAAATCTGTTAATTTTTAAGTCTCCTTAATTTTACACTGCACAGCAGAAACTGAATTATCTACCAATGTTTGCATTCGGAAGATTAACACTTATCTCACCTACTGTGTTAGAAGTAATACAATTCAGATCAAATACATCTAATTGAGTCTACAAAATAACTGATCCATAATGGCGTAAGTACTATAGTAACTGGAAGTCCATTTTTAAATTTTAGTTTGTTCATTTTAAGTCTCAATTATTTTTGGAAACTGCTATGTTTGCATTGGGAAGAAAAACACTTGTCTAGTCTTATGTGTCAGAGGTAATGCAGTTCAAATCGAATATATCTAACTGAGCCTATGAAATAAAAATGCCATCATAGCGTAAATACTATAGTAACTGCAAGTCGATTTTTTAGTCTTAGTCTGTTCATTTTAAGCCTCCCTAATTTTTGGAAACCGTAGAGCGGAAACTGAATTATATACCAGTGTTTGCAATGGGAAGAAAATCTTCTGTGTCAGAGGTAACATAGTTAAAATGGAATGTATCTAATTGAGTCTATAAAATAATAAAGCCCACCACGGCGTAAATACCTTCGCAGCTGCCAGTCGATTGTTTTTAGTCTGTTCGTTTTAATCAAATGAAACCATGTTGTCTCGCAGTGATGAGCGCAAATTTCTATTGCGTTGAGAAGCCTGAAAAATTTTCAGGACTTCAACGGGATTTGAACCCGCGACCTCGCGATACCGGTGCGATGCTCTAACCAACTGAGCTATGAAGCTGGTCACTTCTGAGTTCACAATTTCCCGTGATAAGTAATTATGAGTGAAAGATATATATGAGATACATCATATATTGCACTGCGGGTATGAAATCAAATGAAACCATGTTGTCTCGCAGTGATGAGCGCAAATTTCTATTGCGTCGAGAAGCCTGAAAATTTTTCAGGATTTCAGGACTTCGTTTAAAGTCACCTTCTTTTTGGAGATCGTGAAGCGGAAGACAAATTATCTACCAATATTTGCAATGGGAAGAAAAACAACTGTCTAATCTTCTGTGTTAGAGGGGATACGGCTCAAATCAAATATATCTAATTTTAGCTATAAAATAGAAAAATTAATTCCCATCGTGACGTAATAGTTTAGTAACTGCTAGTCGGTTTTTATGTAATAATCAGGCGCGTGCCATATGATTTCTCAAATGGTCCTGCTGAGTCTAGTATGTTCAGACTCAAAAACAATGCAATGTAGTGTAATGTTATGTAACGAATGTAATGTAACGTAATGTAATGTAATGTAATGAATGGCAATGTAATGTTATGTAATGTAATGTCATGCAATGTAATGCAAAGAAATATAATGTAATCATTATTGTAATGTAATATAATAAATTTATCAGGAAGTGATTTAAGTAAAGCGGGTTAGCCACTTGATGAAGTACTCTACTTTGCCTCTTTGGATTCGTTTCGCCACTACACGCTCAACTTCGTAGACACTTCGCTTTGCATTTGGTCGATATTTCGAACTGCGATCTAGATCTCGAAAGTCATCGAATAACGAGGCATAAAAGCCAGATGGGTTCCTAACGCGCTTCGACGTGCTGATCGTAACGAATTAACTGAATCGTTGAAATTATGCGCTTACTTTTTGATGTCAAAAAACGGATCCAAATTTGAATATTCATCGTGCAAATGAAAACTTGTTCCCAATGGGATTACTATTTTGGGTCACTCGCGGATAGACTAACCAGTAACGAAATTTGTTAATATTCCTACGCATAAACTAAACAAAGTGCGCTGTTACGAGGGTAAGCATGAAAATCAAAACCGAACGAGTGATCCAAAGCGGAACAAGACTGAATTAGTTGAATTTAAATAATTTCGCAACCAAGCGAATGCTCCCAAGGAGGCTTCAGCTTGCGTTTTGCTCTTACCGCCTCGTAAAAATGAAAATTCCGTTAACTGCTTTGTAAAACTGAAATCGGTCAACTAGGCAAAGTGCATGTAATGAAAATTATGAACGTTTAACTGCTTCCGGTCGGCTCCAAAGTGCCTGTAAATCAAAGAACGCAAGCCACTCAGTTGTCAGCACAGCTTAAAAACCTTGTTTTCTAAGTTTTGAAGAGCTCTCAGAGCTTGCGATGATGTCGAGAACCCGATTATTCCGTGCAAAAACGCGGCTGTACATTAAGATGGCATTGTTAAATTTCTGGACATCACTTCGCGCATCTATAATTTTGATTGACAGTGACTTGAGAGCAACTTCTCACACTTGAGATTTTGATTGACACCTTCTAATTTCAGGCGGAGCAACAGAGCAAGAAACTGTTAACCAATCACAGTCAATCAGTTCTCAACTTGCTAATCTCTGATGCCCGGTCTTATGAATTTCGGCACTGCAAGTACATGTCGCCAAAGACAATAGCATTGTTGGCGATGCAGGTTCGCTGCTATCACCCATTAAAAGTATGGAGGCAGGATGCCCGAGCGGTTAGGGCGCTGAATTTTAACACGGTCACCCCTGGTTCAAATCTCCTTCTTGTCGGTTCAGTTCTTCGGTCATCCTTGTAAATAGTCAGTTGCCTTGCCTCCGGCCAGTTGCGATTCTTACCATATTATGCTTATTTGAGTTATTTGTTTCTGTATTTTGTCGACCCCACTAGCCTTATTGGGGTCTCAAATGTAATAAAGGTCCTAAGTGTAATACAATTTCTCCCTAAATATAACAAAGCTCCTAAGCGGAATAACTTCTGGTCCTATGAGTAATACGTTTTGGCCCAAGATTTAAAAAGTCTTGAGCGTGATAAAACCTCACTATTTAACGGTTTGGCCTTTTACTTTCTTTATACAAAGGAAGAAAATGTTTTAAGTTAATGGCGATTGCAATTAATGTTCCTTAATATTCAGATGCACAGAAGTCAGTCACAATAATATTATTTCACTTTATCTTTAATGCGTGTCTTATTTTCAGGGGCACCCAGCGAGAATATAGTTCAAAACCACTAAACATAGCACTGTTAAACGTATTTTAGTATTTAAACGGTAGATATAGGCATATTTTTATCCCCTAAAAATTCATTATCTGTTCGGATTTCCTAGCTGAAAGTCTAGTGACCTTTTCGAAAATTTCAGCCAGAAAAAAAGGCTCCCGAAAATTCTAGGTAACCTTTTTAGGGTAAAAATCCATTAAAAATGGCCAATTATACCATTTTCAGATGTTCGAAAATCCCAGGACAGGCAGGCAAGCAAGAAATTTTACAACAAATCTTCCGAAAATTCTAGATATCAAATTGTCTTCCGAACCGGATATTTTCCGAAAATTGACGTTGGGTGCCCCTGTATTTTGCAGGCGTCAACATCATCAGACCTTGAGTTAATTATTAACAATAGAAGGGATAAATTTCAACGAATGTCTTTTAAAACGTTTGGACACGTGAATCATTGAGTAAGTTCTGTTGAATATCCATCATCCCCGCCTCCTGTTCTCTTTCAAGCTACTTTTTATAAGAGCTTGTTAACATGGAAAGAGGCTTCCCGGCTCTCTTCAAAGAGATATTGCCACGTCGTGAACATTTTTTAAGGAGTTTTTTTTTTGGGAAAGATCAATATAGCGCAAAGAAACTCCCAAACATTTATGGCAAAATCTTCTTTGACGTAAAATGTTGATTGAAGTTTAAAGGTTTACAATTTCATACTTTTGCCCGATGCGAGAGATAAAAATATAACGAAAAAAGGTGCTGGTAAACGCAGTTGAATTTTCCCGACTAACTCACAACGCAACAGTGTTTTGGAGATGTAATCTGATATTAAGCGCAAGTAAGGTTATGTAGATTACATTCACTCGCTCAAAAACTCCGTGTGGCGATGTGTAATTATCAACCACATGCATTGAGAAAAACCATCGTCCAGATTTCTTTCATGAATTATTTAATATACTTGTACCACATGGTTGGAGTCGGGGTGGGATATGAAGTAA
>NC_090875.1:32214609-32237109 GCF_036669935.1 Montipora foliosa
CTCTGATGTTGAACAGACCCGTCACGTGACTCTGACCGTGCACAAGTTCGGCACTCCGACGACTCGCTTATGACTCTCATAGTGATGTGTTTCAATAACTCGCTTCCGATTTGGAACACCGAGATGAACGCGATCAATAGAGATAGAAGTATCTCTCTGACAGACTGATGGAGTGCGCACGTGGGTCATGCAGGGAGAACATGATACGCAAAGCGGAAAAGTCCTCAAAGGGAGTGATCCACTGAATACGTCAATTACATGAAATGAACAATCAAAACAGCAGTAAAATGAGATGTATTTCTGTTCGCCTTTATTGGACCCTTATTAGCCATAATTGGCCATTATTGTTAACAATGATCATTATTAAGTAATTACGACGAATTGTGTACGCGCAAATGTTCCGCAGTCCTCAAAACATTCACAATTCTAAAATTCGCTGTCGGTCAGTCTTGACATTTGTGCCGCTTTCGCTAATTCGTTGTTATAGTCTGTCGGTCGTCGCCAGTTCGTGGCTATCATGTCGCCGGTTCAAGGCCATGTCGCTTGTCGGAATTTACCCCTAACAGGGCCTCACCAAGGGCCATGTCGTTTCTTGATATTACAGTGAGGTAAACTGAAAAAAATCTTTTGCCTACAGAAATTACACCGCAAATTAAAGAAACCTTCAATGACACTTAAATGATTATGCACTGTTTAAGTAAGCCTTAAAAAAAGAACCAGCTAGATATATCGGTAGTTTAACTGCTACGTTTAGTACAGCTTAAACTTTTACAACTTTAATAATGGTTAGGAATGTACTTAATCTGAACTTAAATTGGAGAGAGGCATTTAATAAACATTAAGCAAAAATTAATTTCTTCTTAAATTCATTTGTGCCTTTAAGTCCCGTTTAACTCAGTTAAATGTAACTTAAATTCGACAAAGGCATTTAATACACATTAAACAAAAATTAATTTCCTCTTAAATCTATTTTTGCCTTTAAGTCCCGTTTTAGTCAGTTAAAAGTGACTTAAATGTTGTGCTATATTTAATGGTTGTTTAATTTGTCTTAAACGGAAACTAAATACCTTTTTTCACCTAGTGGCACCCCCCTCGGTTACCAAAAAAGAAACGCTTTAGTTAAAAAATTCTAAAATTTACAAACGAAATAAAAAATCTAAATAGCATTCAGCGGTCTAGCTACTAGAGGATATTAAAAGCACAAAAACTGCATTAAGTTAGATTTTTATTTGCCACATCATTTACAGATTTATCATGCTACAGCCCGAACCCTATTAAAAGCATGTATTATACATTGTCTGACATATAAAGATTGGGCTTCCTATGCATTTACGTCTGACATGTGCACCCCCCTAGCCAAAATCCTAGATCCGCCCTTGGTTGTTCTCTTGGTCGAGTTTTGTTTACAGACGGACCCGTCAGACACTGAGGTGAACAAAAAGTTGTATCAATCGCAACAAAACATTTTTAAAGCAAATAGATAAAAGAGACCCCCGTCTAAATATCACAGTGGAATCTGTTCCGAAGATATGTTCATGTTGGGGGCTAACTCGAAAACTACTCAGTTAATAAGCCTCCAGACTCAATATTTGTAACTATTCTAGTTCTTTTCTTTTCTTTTTTTTCATTTTTTTTTCATATTTATATCTATTCAAGCTTGTACAACAGTGAATAAAGTGTTGTTGTTGTTGTTGTTATTGTTGACAGGGCACATGACGTCATGTGCACGGAATGCACATAAGTAAATATTTGTGAATTTTTCGTGGGAACATAAAAACGCTTGTAGATAGGGTCGAGATAGTTTTGTTTTCGCTTTGCGTGATGTTCAATACATATCCACACTTCAATGAATGGTGTGGTCTCGGGTCAAAATAAATTCCGTTGAAAGCAGCATCTCCCACTGAGTCCTTCAAATTGCTCGATTTTTAAACATAAATCTGGTGACCCCCGAAGGATTTCATAAATTACTTTCGTGTCTTACCTCTGATAAATACAACATACAAACGTTTTGCAATTTCAAGTAACACTTTCAGTGAGCTATTAATCGTCGTTTTGAGACGCCAAAAAGTATCCAGTTTAACGCTATGGTTAATAATTACGGCGCGAAGCATTTTTTCCACCATTCTCATGTCGGACTTCAGTTCACGTCGTCAGTCTATCGCTATTTCGTTGCTCTGTGCCTTTTTCACAGTGTTTTGAATTCAGCCCGCATTTTATACCCGGTCCGCAGTTCGCGTTTTATACCTGGGTCCGCAGTCCGCAGTCCTTATTTCATATTGAGCGGGGAAGCAACTGACCAGTATACAGTCAACTCCCGCCTTGCGGACACCTCGCTATTACGGACACCCCGCTATTACGGACAGGAGCTAAATCCCCGGCAAAAGTTACAGACGTTTGACTGAAATAAACTCCCGCTATTACGGACTCTCGCTATTACGGACTTACGGACACTTTATTCGGTCCCAACGTTACAATTTTATTGTTTTCTCTCTCGTTATAGCGGACACCGAGCAGCATCTTTGTTTCAAGGTTTCAAGAGCAATAGAAATTATTTTATAGCTACAAATGTGGCGACGGAAAAGTGGTCCCAAAATATGTTCGCAACACAGCGGGAGATAATTTGGGACCACTTTGAAGTGAAATTTAATATACTTGGTGACATGACGTGACATGTGCTTCGCCGTAATTCTTGGCGGGAATTTCGCGCTTTGGTCTTCCTGATCAGTACTGTTTGCCGGTCACTGTGTTAGTGAGTTTCTGTGTAGTAGGCTTTCGTTTTAATCACCTCACAACAATCATTTGCATACAGTATGTGTTTGACACCAAAAGGGATTCAAAATTTAAACAATACTTGCTTTGCAAATAGTGTTTTGCAAGCAGTGCTTTCAGTAGAAAGATTTTCAAAAGGTCTACAAGACATTCAGCATAATAGGGAGAAATGTTTGGTTAAACAAGCAGGTGAGCTTTGGTGTTTCACCACCACTCTACTACCCCAGTTTTCTTGTCTTTACTTGTGTCATGTTAATGGAAACTTGGTAATCTACTTGGATACCGAAGAGTAATTACTACTTGCACAATCCCACAATGCAATACGTTTTGGAGGGTTATTTGTTTGAACAATAGATATTCAGTTCAGTGAAGCATGATACAGTCCCTAAAGTAAAAAACCTGTATTGTTTTTATGTAAAGAACCCCTCAAACCCGTGCATTACCATATGGGATTGTGCAAGAAGTAAATAAGAAACGTTTTCACACTTGCATAATGATGATATTGTAACCATATTCAAGTGTGATCTGTATGGGACGTGACTTTTCTCATTATAACTATTGTCCAATCATCTCCTCAGTCTGTCACATAAGCTAGTAACGACAAACTACACAATCATAGTGGTAGTACCTGCTGAAACTACTGTGTTTAGGAATGGTTATCCACTGTATAAAGTTAAGGCCACAGACATGTACATTCAGTCCTGCAGATTTGATGGTGAAAAGTCTTTACTTGAGCTTTGGATAGTATCATTAAGGGCCCACAGACGGATTTTTCGCACGTTGCTAAGGAAGTGAAATGTTACTTCCGGTAACTGACGTCATCATATCATGAGCTGACAAGAAAACCCACTCACAAGCAAAAGTCACTGCACAAACTGTTGTTTCCATCGAAGGTTTTTCCTCGCCCTTACTCGCGCTCGTTCTCAGATCAACTGCACATGCGTAAACGAACTGACTTCCGGTTTGGGTAAAAAGCTAAATTTCCGGTGGTTTTAAATTGAATTAAATCTTTTTTTTACATGGTACGTCTCACCCCAAATACAGAATATAGCTAAGCAATGATTTTTTAAAATCATCTTTTTTGAAAAAGTTATGGGTATTTCAGTATCGTTTTTGTCTTTAAGAAGAACATTTTTCAAAATAAAAAGAAAACCATGCTTGGCTGGATGCAAAAACGAATATAAATTATCAAACCATCGATTAAATATCCAAATTGCGTAGCACGGGAGACAAATTTAGAGTTTTCTATTATTGGTCACGTGACCGTGGGCGTGGTATGATGACGGCATATTTAGGGTCATTGGCTTACAAAAGTTGGAAATTGACCAAAATAATGCCAAATTCTCTCAAATTACTTAACCATTACATCCTTAGCAACGCACCCCAAAAAATACGTCAGTGGGCCCTTAAATGCGAAGATGAATACTTTTACACAGGGGAACTTACAAGTTTTACTCTTTGTAATCCCAGAAGATTTAAGTCCTAAATCCTTGTAAGTGAAGGGTTTGCACAATCATACTTCAAGTTCATATATGTCTCGGCTTTGACATTCAGAGTGCAGTTATAATGACTTTTCCAAAGTAACACATTATTGGTTATCATTGAAACAAGAAGCTGATAACCTTGATGTGTCCAATTCTGGTTTCAAGCTCGGGACTTTTTGAGTTTTTAAATTCCTCATGTGGAATTAATGTAGCTGACCTGTCTCTTCATTACAAAGCAGGGAGGGGATACCATTTATTTTTTTTAGTCGCTGCTCATTTGAGCTTATTTCCATATTTGGGCATAAAAATTCACCTAAAATCCCGTACTTTGTTTGGAGGAAGCATTAAAAGTTAGATGCATCAGGGTTATTAATTTGTGATGAAACCCATTTACACAGTGCTTACTGTGTGCAATGTAAAAATAAGCAAAGAATTGAACTGAAATGAACTGTTTTGGCCATTGCTCACCTTGTCTTTTGTTTTTTTACCAGGTTTTTTTAAAATTTTTTATCATATCATTACTTTACCATTATATACAGTGTACATGAAGAATGTGCAAATAAATAAATAGATTGACTTAGCTTACTGTCCATGTATATGTGCAACAGAACTACCTATTATAATGGGCGTCCATGACTTAAATGACTGAATGCAGAGGTTTGGGTTCACGACAATTTCAAGTTGATTGCCCAAGAAAATTAAGTGTTCTTTTCAAACAAACAAAAACCCCCTGTGAGACCAGTCTCTCTACCAATAAAAGCCAACTTCAGTTGCTAAACTGTGCTATGAACGCATACTTTGGTGTACATGTTGTATCTGTCCTTTTCTGAGCATTTAGACAAATAATATTTAATTTTTGGTGGCCTTTTTTATATTGCCAAAAATGCTTCCAACAACCAGTCAAATGACATAATTATGACAAGGCAAATGATGTTGCCTGATAACTACCTTACAAAAATAAATAATGTTCCACAGGAAAGCCCTGCATAGTGTGCAGTACCAAATCCTTTATCAGTGCCTACAAGACTGCCCCTGGGTTAGTTCATCCTAACTCACTTATGGGAATGCTTCCAAGCATCAACTCAGATTTTCAGAAAGGAAAGCAGCAGTGTGCTGCAGAGTTTTTTCAAGAATTTTGCCGTGCACTGGGTTACAAAACCAGTGAATACCAAAACAGTGGTTTCATACCCCAGCATATTGATCTGTCATTTCTAAAAATGTTTTTCTTCAATCGGAGAAGTGAAGTACTATGCTTGACGTGCAACAATGTGAGTTGCAACTCAACAATGGAAACCCTTCTTCCTCTTCCTCTTGAAAAGGTATGTTCTGTGTGATGACCTACAAGAAATACACTATACATGATCAGCAAGCAGTACTGGGGACTTGATGACTGCAGTGCTAACTGGCTAAAACATTACATGTACATACCTTCAACACAAGGCAGGGAAAGTCAACATGTACTTGTAAAAAATGTGATCTAAACTGTTAAAATTTTATTACAGGTGATGCATGAGTAATGTAAAGAACAAGAAGACTTTTTGGCTTTCAGATTTATCTAAATAATAGATAAATTCAGTGGACAATAATCATCGAACAATAAATTATTTATTTGCAAGAAATTTCATCAGCTTTTACTGAATAAAATAATTTTTAATGGAACATTGAAAAGGTTCAATCACCTTAAAAACTACTCCAGAAACTCAGAAACAAGAATACCACCATGTCTAAATTTGTAAAAATTAGCCTTACTGTACTCTGAATCCATTGATTTTTTCTCTCCTCTAGAGTTTTACTTTACAGCAACTCATTGATGACCACAGCAAACCAGTACAACTGGAGACACCATACATGTGTTCCAAGTACGTGTTTGATTAGTGGTATCTATTAATATTATTATTTTTATTTTAAGGAAATAGTTACATCATTTTATACATTTACATGTACCTATACACACCCAGCTTGAATTAAAAATTATATTATTTAAGATGCTTAGACAAGTCGTTATTTCAAAGTTTGCAAGGTAGCACTGAAAATAATATTTATTTTTGTCAGGAAGATGTGTTTTTTTATGCAAATGGAGCCCAGCAGGCCCTTTACTGTCAATAGTAGAACATACCTACCATCATAGACAAACGTAGTTGGGAAGGTTATGTAAAAGAACCAGAGCTGTACTTCAACCTGCTTCTGTTAAAGCGCAAAAGAAGTAGTCTCACCTTCTCTTATATAGCCCCCCCCCCCCTCCCTCCCTCCCTCCTGTTCAATGTTCGAGGGTAAGACAACAAATTCCCACTAAAACCATTCAGTTTCGCACAACATTGAATAGGGGGCAGAGGAGAGAAGCAATAAAAATGTCAAAAGTGCTGACCTTCCCAATGGTTTTGTATGATTGTAGGTTAGACAGCTGGGTTTAATGCTCCTTTTTTAAACAATTCCCTCACCACGTAGCTCTGAAACGTTCACATCGATTTCATACACATCACTGGGCATTTTGTTTACATGTAGCTGCCAACACCAAAGAGAGGCCTGGAAACGCTTGGTGTTTGGAAAACTACCTGCCACAATCTGCCTACAGTTGATGCAATTCAGTTCCACTGGTAAGAAGCTCCAGCACATGGTGAAATATGATGACATGATGCAGCTCTGTGAGATGAAAACCCCTGAAAAGAGCCAGTCAACCGAAATCTCGAGAGTGTCCTACAAGCTTGTTGCTGTGGTGGTGCACATTGGCGACAAGCTTTTCTCTGGCCACTATGTGTGTTACATGAATCGAAATGGGTCTTGGTACTTTGCAGATGACACTCACATCAAAAGGTGTAGTACATTTCAGGCTATCAATCAAAAAGCCTACTTGGTGTTCTATGAGAGGGATGTTTCTGATGACCCGGTGGTGGAAATCTCACAAGGAATAAGTTCTTTCTCAATACCAAGTGACACCGAGCAGCAGCCTGTGATATTACAAAGTCATGAAACCAACATGGAACCCCCCCTTTCTTTTATGTGAAGGAGCCTTGGTGTGATATACGTCACCCAGCCCTGTGTAGAACAGCAAAAGATTACCCAGGTTTTCAGTACACACCAATATGTGAATCAGAGAAAGAGCAAGCCGAACTGATTGTAACCATGGAACATACCATCCCACAACACTCCAGAACACGTGGCTGGGAAGGTGGAGACCTTTGTAGACTTTTGCCTGGGCAAGAAGGGGAAGGTTCCTGGCTGTCTAACTTCCTTCTTAACAAGATATTTGTCCTCATTGAGGAGAAGGCCACTGCAGCTGGTAACAAAGTATCTACCCTCAACTCAGACATCTTTTTAAGAATGGCAACACCCTCCAAAGACACGTATCTGAAGTACAACTTTCATCAACTCTATCCAAATATTCCAGATTCAGAGGTCATTCTTGCACCATTCAACCACGGCAGGCACTGGTGCCTAGTTGTTGTGAACCTAAAAGAGAACTTTTCAGTCTATCTGGATTCTCTGTATGATGGTGCTGGTGCACAAATGGCATTTTCTAGAGTCAATAACTTCCTAACATGTTGTGCCTCCATCAATGGGATCAATACTTGGACCTTGCAGAACTGGAAGTATTTTGTAATTCCTTCATCTGACATTGCACAGCAGCTCAACAGTGATGACTGTGGGGTGTTTGTAGCCAAGTGGGCAGAGCACATTTCCCTTGGATTGCCACTTGATTTTACTCAAGATGAAATCGTTACTTTTCGTTACTCTCTTATACTCGACATTGTACGAAATTCATTGTCTCTGGATGTACATGTGAAAAATTCTGAAAAGCATGAAACGAAATTACCCTCCGGTACAAAACCAAATGGAAAACATGCTACCAAGAGGAAACACCAGTGCTCTG
The DNA here is from genome assembly GCF_036669935.1 of Montipora foliosa. Classification (NCBI taxonomy): domain Eukaryota; kingdom Metazoa; phylum Cnidaria; class Anthozoa; order Scleractinia; family Acroporidae; genus Montipora; species Montipora foliosa. Next base: position 32,222,731 of record NC_090875.1, read on the forward strand.
GCAAATCAACTTCAAACAAAGCCGCCACTGCCATGAAAACAATTGGGAAAGCCCTAAATGGCAGCTTGTCAGACAATGAAGGTGCAAGTTGCAAATCATCAGCTGGACCAGAAAAAGAGCCAAACAAAACCCTGTCCAAAGCTCATGCTTCAACCGACTACACAACAACTGTGTCAGGGAAAGACCCAAACATCACCCTGTTGGACAAGCACCATTCAACTTGCAAAACAGGAAGTGGACCAGAGAATGCTTCAAATAAAATTCTGTTGGACATTATGGACAACCAAGAGTCGAGAGATAACAATAACCCTAACCCTAACCCTGACAACCCTAACCAAGGTACAACTTGCAACCCACGATTTCTTTTAACAAAAGCAGCAAGAAAAACTATGCTGGACGATCAAGAAACACAAGCAAACACAACTTATGGGGCAGGGAAACCTGAACCTAAAATTTTAACAGACAATCATTGCTTAATTATTGACATTACAACTTCTGCGTCAGGAAAAGCCCCAAAAAATACCTCTTCAGGCACTCAAGCCTCCAACGCAAGCCAAAATTCTACACCAGTGCAGAGTGTAACCAGTAGTAAGGGAAATATTTTAAGTGAAAAGAAGAATCCATCAACTCTTTCTAACTCCCAGTCAACAAGCATAAATGAAGATCATTGTTACTCTTGTACTGTGCCACCCAAAAAGAAAAAAATTAGCACTACAGATCTACCAACAAAGGTTGCTACCATCTTGCCAACAGAATACGAGTATAAATGCGTTGAATTTGAAGATCTTTCAGTATTGGAAGGTTCCTTTAGAGTGCAGTTCTGTATCAAAAATGTGACATGTAAGGATGACATAGACATCTGGTTGTCCAAACTTGCTACATCATCTAACATAAAACATAGACACCTGGAAGGAAGTAATACTACTGCTCTCTACTTTCCACTTCCTGCAAGCTGTCTGGCGTTGGCTATTTAATTCCAGCAACAACATTAATAAAGATGATCGGCAACACTTGATGGGACATTTTCAAAAACTTGTATTCTCACCATCAGAAGAGGAATTCCAAGCAGCAACAGAATCTGTATTAACTGATAAGGTTACCGAAAAATATCCCAATTACCAAGAGTATGTAAAAAGATCTTTAAAACGGCGGCAAGAGTGGGCACTTTGTCATCGAAAAAATCTAATCACCACAGGAAATAACACTGACAATTACACTGAGTCCATGATCAACATATTCAAGAGTGTGATTTTACAACGAATGAGGGCCTACAATTTGATTGACCTCTTCACGTTTATCACAGAAGACCTTGAATTATACTTTCAAAGAAAAAACACAAAATATACATCTGGCTCCTAGGTGTTTTGGTGCATCAGCATCTAGAGTCCACCTTGACACTATCAAACAAAGTACTTCTGGCTGTTGCAAATTCTTTGTTCCAAGCAGAACTACTTCACAGGTAAGCTATGAAGTAGATTGCAGAACTGGAATATGTACCTGCCCTATGGGAAGCAATGGCAATCCCTGTGCCCATCAAGCAGCAGTGGCACTAAAATATGGTATCGCTGGTATCAACTTTAATCCCCAGAGACCAGAAGAAAGATTCAGCCTTGCAAAACTTGCCATTGGAAATCACAAAGAACTTCAATTAGAAAAATTTGTTCATCTCTATCAAAAGAATCCTGCAGAAATGGAAATGGACAGTGATGACCAGTGTGTTCCTTTCGATATCAATTCTCTTTGTGAAACACGAGACGAGCCTCAATGCAGCATCCACTCACCTGAAAAGGACTCCAAGAGTGATGATGAGTTTGAATTACAGAACATACTAAGACTTCACCGACGAGTAAGCGATGACATCGAACTGAAGCTTAGGACAACTGATAAGAATTTTCAGGCATGCTATCAGAAATATTTGGAAATTTAAAGAAACATCATTTCCAAATCAAGAGGACAAGCACCAGCCGCAGCCCTTGCAACAGCTTTTGTGAACTTTGGAAAAGATCACAATGGGCTTACACTGCCCATTCTACACAACAGCAGGGCCAAAATCAGAGTACAACCAACTTCAATATCAAGACGCAAGTCAAAGATAAAAGCATCATCAGTACAAACAGCTGGTCGCAAGCCATCTTTGAAACCAAGAGTGGATGGACAGGAGAATAATGAAAAACAACAACTAAAATTACGAAAGACTTCTTCTAATACAAAGCGCCGGCGTAATCTGGCCCAAAATGTGAAGTTAAATCTTCCAAATGCTGGAAATACTCGTTAGTAATATTATCAAAAAACACATGCACATTGTATTTGTAAACCTAATAGAAACAATGGATGGATTAAGTTTAAAATGCCTATGAAAGAAAAGATGTTTTTGCACTTTTTGAAAGTTAAGTTGGGGGCTTTGACTCTGTATGTTAGTCCCTCATTTAGTGCCTTTTTTCACTAAATGCAAGTAACTAAATAAATAAATATAAATAAATAAATAGATAAAAATGATTTAAATTCGGAATTTGAAAGTTTGAGTTGTCTAGGATAAAACTGGAGCTTTTATAAGTGCTAGAAGTTGGGCGAAATTTCCTGGAGAAATTGAATTACATGTATCTCAACTGGGCAGCCAAAATATCATGTAACAAAAGATTGTACTGTAACTTTGGGTGCAAACAATCAGTGAAGGAAACTTCTGCACACAAAATAATGTCAGAAGCTTTTGTTATTTAACTCACACAATAAATCATGAGCATAAACGTTAGGATAATTTATACAGTATTGTTACAACAAAATGGTGGATACAATACATATTGTAGAAAAGAAAAGAATCACAATACAATTTCTACGTAACAATAAAAGGGGAAAAAGTTTTAGGGAGAAGAAAGAACAAGAAGGTACTAAATATTTGTTGTGTGTGAAGAGATTGGGATAACTAAATAGTAGATAAACTAATAGAGTCTACAGGTGCCCCAAATTATTATTCTAGATGTAATATGAACAAAAGGAATATAAATCACAAGAAGAAATTTAATTTCATTAACCCATTGACTCCTGAACTACCCTGGACTGCCCACAAATAACAAGTACTATCATCTAGCGTTAGATAGAGTAAAATCGTTCTGTTAAGCCCCACACCAAGGAGTCAATAGGTTAAAAAGTACATGTATTACTTCTTATACTAACAACTAACTTTAAATTTAAACGAACAAAAATGTGCAACTTTGAGCGCTTGTAAAAACACCAAATCTTATCCTAGACAACTAATCTTTACAATTGGTATTTGAGAAATGACATTTTAGAACAGAGAAAAAACAAATTTCACTTTAAAGGGAAGATATCATTGATGTAACCCATTGTCACTAATGTGCCAACCAGAGCCCCATTGGCTGTTGAAACAAAATGTCTCTTGTTCCTGTTGTTGGCACATTTGAATAACAAAAGCAATGTTCATAAACAGATATCTTCCCTGGCATTTTATTAAAGACAGCAAATAAATCATGCAAAAAAAAAAACCTAAGAAGAATTCCAGACCTTGAAACTAAATATTAAGATTTAATAGGGGATTTAATAGGGGAGGCAGTGTGGTCCAGTGGTAACTCTACCACGCTTTGTAAATAGCCAACTAGTTGCCTCCTGCCAGTTGGGGTTCTTAATAATGTTTCTGTTAAGTTTGAATTGTTTCTTTCACATTGTTAAAAGTGGGGTGCCTGTAAACTAGCTTGATAGCTAAGTGCACTTCCACTATAAACAAAGCATAACCTTTTTTACACTTTCAATAGGTCTTGTTTATGGTAAATAGTATGTAATAATGATTGATTTGCTAACCTTCTTGTCAGTTTTCTGTTTCACTTTTATTCATTAACCAGCTCCATCAATATAAATAAAGAAAAGTACTGTACACTATCCCGCAATTAGCAAAAGCTAATCTAGAGAGGAAGTGTTTATTATCTATGGTTTGCACAAAGAAAGGAAATCTTCAACAAATATATACATTTTAGAATAATAGTAACAATTATTGGTTACACAAAGAATTCATGCAAAGCATTCTAGAGTTATTTATGTGCCGATCAAATCAAAACTTCAACATCCCCCCCTCCCACCCCTCCCCGGGCAAACCCCGGGTATTTGACTATCTTCTGTGCCCAGGGAGTGGGGAATTTGACCTTTGCCTATGTGGGGTGGGGAAAATTGAACCGGAAGTGTCCAGTTTCAAATGATTTTTTTTTCGGGCAGCAAAGTCACTAACAGCTTTTGGACGCAATGGAAGAGTTTAAAGGAAGAGATGTAGCATTTGTGAGCTATTGGCTTACAAAAAAGGTCTTCAAAAGGTCTTTATTAAAGACAGCAGGAGCCGACGATGATTGTTCTTTAGTAGGGTATGACAGACAAATCCGATGATAGGGTAGGGCATTTGAACAGAAATCCGCAAACCGAGATCAAAGCCTTTTCTCGTGGTAACCTGGTATAGGCCGCCTGACTCTTCAGTTGAGATCTTAAGTTATTTCGAATCGCTTATAGGTAAAATTGACGCGTAGAATGTTGAGTTCTATGTTTTGGGCGATCTGAACTGCAACTTAGCTGCTCCTCATTTGGACCATAACGCAAATCTACTCTCTAGCATCGCTGACGTTTACAGCCTGCAGCAGCTCATTACTGATCCCACTCGTTGCACTGAATCCTCTTCAACTTTAATTGACCTCGTTTTTACTAACCGTCCTGATAGGATTGTATGTTCTGGAGTGTCTCATATAGGCATAAGCGATCACAGCCTTATTTATGCTTATCGCAAGCTTTCTATAGATTTGCCCTCGAGGGGCCATACTACAGTTACCTATAGAAAATTTAAGAACTTTAATTTATCCAATTTTCGTAGAGATATTGCACATCAAAATTGGCAGATCATAGGTAACTATGATAACCCAAATGATATGTGGGAAGCCTGGAAAAAACTGTTCCTTCGTTGTGTTGACAAGCATGCCCCCTTGCGTAATAAACGTGTTCGCCCTTGCAAATCACCTTGGATTACTTCGCAACTCAAAAAGCGCTTGCATGCAAGAGATATTCTTAAGTTAAAAGCTACTCGTTCTGGTAATGCGGAGGATTGGCGTAAATTAAAAAAACTTCGCAATATAGTAAACAATGAAATCAAACGTGCGAAAGAATGTCACTATAAGCATGCCCTCAATGAATACCAAGGTGATCCACGTAACACTTGGCGGATTGTCAATGAGCTTATGTCTAGGAAATCACACAAATGTGTCATAAGCGAACTTAAGCTCCCCTGTGGCAATTCTATTTATGATTCTCATGAGTTGTCTAACGCCTTTAATGATCATTTTTCTTCTATTGGGCCTAAGTTAGCAAATGATATTCACACAATGAAGACAATTCTTCTCATTTGGATTATTTAGCTGAGACTGGTCACTGCACATTCGAACTAAAACCGACCAGCGTCTCTAAGGTTCTTCTTCTTTTATCCAGATTATGTGAGTCAAAATCTACTGGTTTGGACAGAATATCTGCAAAACTCTTGCGCGAATGTGCTGACTTAATAGCCGAATCACTCTGTACTATCGTTAATCATTCTATTGTTTCTGGAATTTTCCCTGATGAATGGAAACTTTCGAAAGTCATCCCCTTGTTCAAACAGGGTAATCGTTCAGATCTAAATAATTACCGCCCAATTTCAGTAATTCCAGTTGTAGCTAAAGTCTTTGAGAGAATTATTTATGATCAACTCTATAATTACCTTACTATACACAAACTCATTTCAAGACACCAATCGGGATTTCGACCTCCTCATTCCACTGTCACTGCCTTACTTGAAGCTACAGATAGCTGGGCTTACAACATTGATCAGGGTAATGTAAACGCAGTCGTTTTCTTGGATTTAAAGAAAGCCTTTGACACCGTCGATCACGATATTCTTTTGTCTAAACTTGCGAAATATGGTGTCAGTGGCACTTCATACAATTGGTTTAGATCATACTTGGACTGCCGCAAGCAACGATGTTTTATAAATGGTTCTCTCTCTGGGGACCATTTCCTTACTTGTGGTATACCTCAAGGTACAATTCTGGGTCCACTCCTTTTTCTAATATATATTAACGACTTACCTTACTGTCTATTAAATTCTGAACCTCGAATGTATGCTGACGACACACACATAACTTTTGCTAGTAATAACACCCAAAGTATTAACACTGTTTTAAATGAGGATCTTGCTAGAGTTGAAAGATGGCTAACTGCTAACAAGCTTACTCTTAACGCATCTAAAACTGAGTTTATGTTGATCGGATCGAGGCAAAGGCTAAGCACGTTTCACAACCCTCCGTCACTTATTATTGACGGTGCACCTATAACTCAAGTTACCTCTACGAAATCTCTAGGTGTTCATATTGATCAGATTTTATCTTGGAATGTTCATGTTGAGACTTTATGTAAAAAAATCGCGTCTGGTATTGGAGCGTTGAAGAGAGTGAGGTCTTTCATTCCACATGAGACTCTCCGATCAATCTTCATGTCTTTAGTACAGCCTCACTTTGATTACTGCGATTCTGTCTGGGGATGTTGCGGCAAAACCCTAGCCAGTAAACTTACAAAACTTCAAAATCGCGCTGCGCGTATACTCACTTACTCGAACTATGATGCCAACGCTGATAACCTTATCCAAAAACTTGGATGGATAAAACTTGATTCTCAACGAACAATCCATAAGGCTGTGATGGTTTATAAGTCGCTTAATGGTCTTACTCCCGATTACCTTAGTTCTAAATTTGTTGACCGTAGTAGCGTCTCCAGTTACTCCTTAAGGGACACAGAGGGCAAACTAGCTATCCCACAGCCACACACAAACTATATGAAAAATAGCTTCAGCTACACTGGAGCAGTTCTTTGGAATAATTTCATCAAGTTAATCTACAATTCTATACACGGCACTCATGTAAAGCAGGTTTTTATTTTGTCATTTAATATTATAGTTATATTTATTAATTACTTAGAACAATTTTGAATAATGTAGCTGTAGTCGTTGTATAATTTGTAATAATTCTGGTAATTAATTAGGTTTTTATAGTTGCGACTGATGAGTTTACCGTGTCTAAATAAAGTTATCCTATCCTATCCTATCCTATCCTAACAGCATTTTGGCCGGGGGGGGGGGGGAGGGGGGGTAGGAATTTGAACGGAAGGGGGATGTTAAAGTTTCGAGTTGATCGGTGCATTAATAATTCATTATCATAGCATTTTAAGTTACATTGTGCAATGATTATCTTACTTTTTATTGAGGAATAAAAGGTGAGAAATTCATTTTTGTATGAGTGATCAGAGATCAATAAGTCTCTTCATGTTAAAGCTCCAAATTTTGGGAAAATTATAACAATGACTAAAATGACAATCGTTCAAAGGATATATAAAATTGGTACAAGCTACATTGTAAGGACTGGGCCAACAGCTTGCGTTAATTAAAAAATTAACACTTTGCTCATAAGAAAACGTTCACATTTACAACATTAATAAATGAAGTTAGCCTCTTTCCACTAGTTACTGATTAGAAAATTAATTCCTCACCTTCAAATTCAAAGTGGTCCCAAATTATCTCCCGCTGTGTTGCGAACATATTTTGGGACCACTTTTCCGCCGCCACATTCTTGACGTTTGTAGCCATAAAGCAATGTCTATTGCTCTTGAAACACTTGCTTTATGCCACGTTTCAAACTTTAAAAGCACAATTCTCCAGGATAATGCGGATTCAAAGCAGCAGAGAGATATTCTTGTCCTCGAAGAAAACACAAATAGCGCCATCTTGTCAGTTAAGATTACTCGAACCCAGGTCACGTCCGTGACAAAAGGAGGAGGTTGCTAAGCTCCATCCAAAAGTGGTCCCAGAAAATCTTTATGCCAACGGTACTCAGTTCGTGAAGGCGTGGAGATTATCAACATGGATATCCCAAAGTTGCTCTTCAATCTCCGCGAAGAAGCCTCGTGTCCGGTGTGTCGAGACATCCTTAGAGATCCAAGATACCTTCCATGTTTGCACAGTTTCTGTCTGAACTGTTTGATCAACTGGCATCGAGCGAGCGGCGGTGAAGTTAATTTGAAGTGTCCGAAATGCCAAGGCCGTAGTAGAGTTCCTGCAAGCGGTGATTTGAAAGATCTTCCAACAAGCTTTTTTCTCAGCGCCTTCATCGATGCCCTAGCTATTAAAGAATCTGACAAGACCCAAGTAACATGCGGAAACTGTGACAAGAAAACCTCTAAAACCTCGTACTGCTTCGAGTGTTGCAAGTTTTATTGTGATGAGTGTTTAATTGTGCACAACATCATTCGAAGCTACAAAGATCACCGCGTTCTGGCCGTGAAAGATTTTCAAGAAAAAGACTATGAAATATTAGTGAGCGACCCGTGTTTTGCTCAAGGAAGGGGCACGAGAAAGAAGAGCTCAAGTTTTTCTGCAAGATGTGTCCCGAAAACTCAGTTTGTCAAACTTGTGTCATCTTAGATCACGCAGGACATAAAGTAACATTAATCCAAGAGGAAGCCGAAGCTCAAAAGATCGAGTTAGCAGGTCTAACTCAAACGCCGAAAAAAACCTTGAAAGCAAAGATGAAGATTGTCACTCAAATTGACGAGGAATACGCTCAGCTTGTTCAACAAAGCGGAGACATGCTAAGAAACGTCGATATTTTTGTTGATAATTTAATGAGGAGACTTCAAGAGGAAAGGCAAAATATCAAGGCAGCAGTGGAAAACGAAACCAAGAAATCGCTGGAGAATCTAATGACCAAAAAAACAGTTATTCAACAGGAAATGAAGGAGATCGAATCAGCCCTGGAAAAAGCTGAGAAACTTCTAACACAAAGAAGAGACGCCGAGGTGGTTCAGCTAAAGAAACCATTGCAAACCATTCTAGAAAGGGTAGGACAAGTGAAGCCAGTTGAGCGCGACCCTGAATTAGTTTTTGTGGAAAATAACAAGATCCTGGAGACAATCAATAGCGAAGGCATTGGTCTTCTAAAATTTCCAAGTGATGCAAAGGAATCTGTTTCCGAAGGTAAAGGACTTTGAAGGAACTGTTGGGCGTGAAGCTCAATTCAATTTAACGACAAGAAACGCTGCTGCCGGACGATGTTATAATAAGAATTACAATGTAACGGTAGACTTGAGAGATGAGCGAGGGCAGGAAAGCAAAACGACATTTCTTGTTAATGACAACAAAGACGGGACCTACAAAATCAGCTATTTTCCTACATTTGAAGGTAAATGCAATTTGTCGGTTAAGGTAAACGGGCAACATATTCACGGTAGCCCTTTCTGTATTTTTATGAAACCTTTCAATGTCAAACCTGTTTTATCTTTCGGAAAACAAGGCTCGAATGATGGAATGTCTATTTATCCTTGGGGTGTAGCAGTAAATTCCAGGGATGAATTCGCAGTCACTTCCCGGCAGAAGGTGCAGATATTTGACTGTAAGGGCAATTTTCTGAGATCCTTTGGTCGTGAGGGTAGCGACAAGGGACAGTTTCAATGCCCTAAAGGAATAGCTTTTGGTAAAGATAGGAATATTTATGTTGCAGACAGCGACAACGATCGATTCCAAATTTTTAACGAGGAGGGGAGGTACTTGAGTATGTTTGGTCAGAAAGGAAGCCTTGATAGCCAGCTCAAGTATCCTCGTGGTTTATCTTTGGATTCCAATGGAAATATTATTGTGGTTGATGGGGGCAACCCATTCATTAAGATCTTTTCCCCTAATGGAAAGTTTCTAACAAAGATAGGTGGAACCATTTCTCTTAGTTCTCCTGTTCATTGTGTTCAGTCTGGTGATTCTCTCATTGTGTCAGACTGTGGTGATCACAGTGTGAATGTATTCACACGGGAGGGGGACTATAAGTATCAGTTTGGCACAAGAGGGAAGGGGAATGGAGAGTTCGATTATCCCTATTGTTTGTCAGTGACTAAATCAGGTCATATACTTGTCTGTGATTGTCATAATCATAGAGTGCAAGTCTTTGAACTGAATGGCAAGTTGGTTGGTAAGTTTGGAAAACTGGGCAGCAACTTAGGAGACTTTGAGTATCCATTTTCAGTAGCACTCCTCAGTAATGGCCAATTTGTTGTGTCTGACTGTGGGAATCATCGCATTCAAATATTTGATGAACCTTGAGCAGACACTTGCTAAAAGCCAAGTAACAATAATCTATCATCTAAAGAAAGTTTGATTTTCGGCTTTCATGAGTCGTTTTTACTATCTGATTTGCTTGTAATTTGTTGAACTGTTTCTGTATTTTTGAGACGTTTTACTTATAATGAATACTTTACCGCTTTGTACCTGAGATTGATCTCTGTGAAAGGGAACAGAAGGTATAACTTTTTTTTTTTTTTTTGCGTTAAAATTCATCTTCTAGGAAATCTACTTGTAAGAAGGCATGAATTTTTAGCAGGATGAATAGCCCACTTTCGATATATTAAAATTCAGCTCCAAACAAAACGTATCATCTCAATGGCCCGGGGAATAAACTCATACAAATCCTTATATTTATTCCCCAGAGCCTCGAGATGATGCCTTTTGTTAAGTATTGATTTTTAACATATCGAAATTGGTCTTTTATATTGCCCAGTGAGTTCCGGTGTAGTTATCATTAACTGAGCCATGACTGATTAAAGTGTTTGACTTTAAGCGAGTAGTTTTCTTCAAGCTTTGATTTGATTAAGGAAATAATGCAGTTCACTTTTAAGAACGCTTTTAGCATTTACATTCAACATTTTCGTAATAACCGCTTGCGTTACAGCAAATAAATGTAAATATAGCGTTTTAGCTCTCAGTGTTAAAAAAAAAAAATGATTCGTCTGTTTTAGTGTATATAAGCAAGTATGTACCCTTGTTACTTAAGAATAGGTTTGATATCAAAAGAAATGTAATATATATACTGTGGAATCATTCTGCAGAAGCAATATGGTAGCTTTAGTAATGATATTCAAGTGCTGTAAACTTTGTGATTAGAAGGTAGAAGAAATGGAAATAAAGGTCTCATGTGAATATGTTATATGTGAATACTATAGTGGTCTGTGTTTGTTTCCGTGGGGCTTGGGGTGTAGGGTGGCTATAGGTAGGGATAGTTTCTTGGGGGAGGTGACAGTAAATCTTCTTCTGCGAAATGTGGGTATTTTGGCTTTCTACAGAGCCTCTATATAACTGTACGCTGGAATAATCATTCGTAAGGCGTGCCTTTACTGACACTCTAGTTCATCCGAAAAGGATGCTGGCAGCCCTTTGCGAAAACTTAAGCAGCAAATGTTGACAGTCTCGACTCGAAACTCGATCCGCGATCCTCGATGTCTGGAGAATCGGTGATCGAGATTAGAGAGTCGAGAACTGAGAATAGAGTTTTCGATGGTAAAGTCGAAACTAAATTTCGACCTGAAACATAACTTCTTGAAAACAAAACAGTGGTGTAGACAAAAGGGCTTGACAAGCGACAGACGTCGCGCTTGCGTCTATTTTTTTTTTTTAGCACATCGCTCATGTTTTCTTGACCTCAGCGTTTATAACTGCTGGATTACCAGAATACTATTGATAAACCCTAACCCGGAAGCTGAAAAATTCTAGAAAACACATTTATAATGAGTCACGCATGCACACAATAGACTTTATTTGCACTCGAATTTAAAAGCAAATGCATGCTAATATCTCCGAACTATAAATAAATACTTCAATCCCAAAATAAAAGGAAATTCTGCAATAATTACTAGATAGCTTAATAAAGATGAAAAATTAACGGCCACGAAAGGTGCAGCAGTCAGTATCAAAATTCACTTTAAAAATTGCAGACTTAAATTTATTTAATTCCTGGATTATTCTCATATGGTTTGCAAGAGAATTCCATATCTTACTATCGCAATACGACAAGGTATGAAGACCTCAACTAGTGGTGTTTTCTCCAGGCGCTATAAACTAGTTTTCTCCCCGCAAATTATTGCTACAATTCTGCGATGTGAATAACTTAAAATTAAATTCGGAAACCAGCCCATGTAAAGCCTTATATACAAGAATTCAAATATTATAAATTCTTCTATTATACAAAAGTAGGATGATTTATGTGCTCCAACAAGTCATCATATGTACTAATATGACATCAAAATAAAATAAAGCGCAATTAAGTTTTTCCAATTTGTTTGAATTACGCCTACCACAGTGATGCCATTCAATAGAACAATAGTCTATCTAAGTGAGGCAAAAGATAAGCATTATACAATCCGATCATAGCATCTGTGTCAATTGATTTCTTATGCCTTTGCAAGACCCGCATCTGGTTACCAACCTTACGTGCAATATTAGCCATATGCCTAACAAAATTTAAATCCTTATCAAGAGTTACACCTAAAAGTTTAATATCGTCAACAAGACTAATCTCGTGCCTGCCTATCCTAAAACAGGGTGTGTTTATGCTCTTTCCTAACTACATAGTGATACACTTGTCTGGATTCACCACAAGGCCATTAGAGCACAACCAGGAATTTGCAGCGAGAAAAACAGTCTGCAGATGCCCATGTAATTGGGAGACACCATTACTTATATTAAATATTTGTGTATCATCAGCTATGAACTAATCTTGGAATGAAGCCCAATTAGTAACAAATCATTACGGAAAATATTAAAAAGAAGAGGGCCTAAGACAGTCAAAGAACTGGGGTTTGAACCTGTGACCTCGCGATGCTGGTGCGACGCTCAAACCAACTGAGCTATGAAGCCACTGTCGTTGGGAGCTGGTCATTTGTGGGTTCCAATGTTCCCGTGAGGAATGAATCAAAGATGAAATGATATATGAAATGGATCATATATGAACTGCGGATATGAAATCAAGTGAAGCTATGATGACCCTCGCAGTTATGAACGCAATTTTTGCAATTGCGTAAAAAAGCCTGAAAAATTCAGGACTTCAACGGTGTAACTGCGAGGATCATAGCTTCACTTGATTTCATATCCGCAGTTCATATATGATCCATTTCATAAATCATTTCATCGTTAAATAAAGCTTATTACGTACCATATTCTCAGCTGTTACTTGTTCCTCATCTACAAGTATGTCCATTCTGGTCTTGATACCAGACCCAATGCAAGATGGGTCATGTGTTGGTATTACAAGGGATTATGGCTTGTCTTCAATATTGCTGCCAATGCTGCCGTTCTTATCACTTTGTTGTATTGGATCCTGGTTTTTAACGGGGTAACCAGTGGCTTGGACGTCAGCACCCCAGCCCGTGAACAGTGTGTTTATCTTGGCCGATCTCATGTTGAGTGCGATTCCATTGAGAATTCTTCACACTGTTTATGTGTGGGTTACGCGAAGAGAAATGGGAAGAGAAACAGAAGTCAAATTTTCTTTTTAACTTGTTTTTAGGGGTCAAACTTTTCTTGAGCCACGCCCAGATTGGTCTCCTTTAGGGGTCACAAAAAGCTTGAGCCACGCCCAGATGGTCTCCTTTAGGGGTTAAATTGATGAGCCCTTTATCTACTCATAATTACATCGATTATAATCGAATCCCGGGTCTCTCCAGTGGTATCATCGTTTTTTTCATTGTAGTGGGTCAACCTCTCGTACAAGCTCTGCTCTTTGGTCTGTATAAACTAAGAAATTTTTAAAGTCTTAAATGTGGTAAAAAACAAACCGACTCTGTCAGCTTTTAGTTAGAGCCAGTCATCCCACAAATTGAATATTTTTCTGGGACTGAGATTTAAGAGGAGCCCAGGCCATTAACTGGAGCCTCCATACGTATTATATAAGTCAGTCAACCATGTCCCATATCTTTTTATTTTTAGAACTGCTATATATTTTCATCATTTTGAAATACCTTCGTGTTTCGAGTGTGCTGCAAGTGATGTAATAAGTGGCCGCCCATAAGTGTCTGGTGATTGACAACTGGTCGCGCCTCAGTGGCTGCACATCACTTATCATCGCTCCGTATTTTTTCAATATTTTTACTTCTTATAAGTTGTTTTATATTTTTTTATCACATTCTAATAGGCTTCTATAGTGTTTCTCCAGATGGCCTTTTACTCTAGATCATCGCTTTGGCGTATTTTTGGAAGTGCACTCGGACAGAACTATGTCCCGAGACCGAGCGCTGAGATTTGGAACAAGTTTAAATCACTCGGAATTGCAAGGGTTACTTCACGGGGTTGCAGAAGTGGAGCCAAGAAACAACGACCTATTCCTACTGTTCTTGGAAATGGAAAGTATTCTGCAGGATATCAGGAGTTTTATTCGCCGAAGCTTGTTTCTTCTTGGAATCAACGTATGCTAATTCAATCTTCGTTATTTAAAAAGCAAGTCAACTATTCCAACCTAATTAGAATTGGAACTCGCAATTGTACTCCTGCTTCCTATTCCC
>NC_090875.1:32242109-32257109 GCF_036669935.1 Montipora foliosa
GTGTGTGTGTTACGACCCACAAATGCAAGCAATAATTTACTGAAACTACTCTGCTCGTTTAATTTAAAACTATTCTGAGTGGTCTATTGCCTGATCAAATTAATTTACTCTCTTGTATAAAACGTTTTCTAATTTGGCAAATAAATGGATTGCTGTTGTTGTTGTTGTTATGTGTTTTTACCTTGAGCTCATACGTCCACTCAATAAGGAGAGCTCCTGCCGTAATCTCGTTCCCAGAGCCCGTGCGTCTACTTATTATTATTGGTATTGTCAATTTATTCTTAGCCAGGAGCCCATTACCCGGAGCTTCCATCTGTTGTATTGTACCCTTGAGTCAACCCTGTCCCGTATCTTTCTATATTTAGAACTACTACATTTTGACGTATGTGACGTATGTGACTGAGAACATATGTGAAGTGGTTCACATACGTCACTTACGTGTGTGACGTAATAAATGGCTGACCATGGGTCTCCTATAAGTGGCTATTGTAAAAACACCCCGTAAAGCCCCCCTGCGAGGTGCTTCTAAAAATAGAAAGATACGGGACAGGGTTGACTCAGAGGGTTAATATGGAAGATGGAATAATGGGCTCCTGTCTTAGCCTATTACTGTTCAAACTCAAGAATTGATAAATACTATACTACTATCTCGTATCAGTTTTTTGGTTCTTTTTTTTTTCATTTTGTTTGTTTGTTTTTTTCCTCTAAATGTACATCCATTAGATTACTTAGATTTATTAATTTCATTATTTATCCTCTTGTCTATTCTATTAGTTGTGTGTGTGTCATTTGCAGTACGACCCAGAAATGCAAGCAATAATTTATTGAAACTACTCAGCTCGTTTAATTTAAAACTATTCTGAGTGGTCTTTTGCCTGATCAAATTAATTTACTCTGTTGTCTAATTTGGCAAAATAAATGGATTGCTGTTGTTGTTGTTATGTGTTTTTACCTTGAGCTCATACGTCAATAAGGAGAGCTCCTGGCGTAATCTCGTTCCCAGAGCCTGTGCGTCTACTTAAAGAGAACATGCGCCTTTCATATTTCAGAATGGGAAGTTTAAAAAGCGATGACGGCTACGACAATGATGGCGCCACAAGAAAATAATATCATTGGTTAAAAGAGGAAAATAATCGTGCTGCACGTGCGGCACGCATTTTAGCACATATTTTTGCGGGAACTGGATGTTTCTAAAGCCGCCCGCAAACGAGGAAATATTAGAGAGCTTTAGATTCTAGGACGAGAACGACTACGAGTACGAGATTTTCTCACAGAATAAGAATGAGCGCCCGCAAACCAGCGTCATTAGGGAGCTTTAGCAAAGACGACGGGAACAGCAACGAGAACGTCATTACAAAACATAAATTCTCATTATTGTAATCATTTCACGACTATTCCAAGTTTTTTTAATGTGAGAAAGGTATGGCAATTCCTCAGGAATGAAAACGTTATGAGCGGCGCTTTATTTAGAGGAGAAAATGAAAAATTCTCTTCAAATGCTGACGTCCTTCATAAAACCTCAAATTTGATCATTTCACGTTGTTGTTTTGCTGACGACGGCGAAGAAATAGACAAAAATGAAAAACGCACGTGCAGAGCGTGCAAAGCTTTTGTCTTTGCCCACCAAATATGCAAATTTGTGACGTTCTCGTTGACGTCGCTGTTGTCGTTGCTAAAGCTCCCTGTTAACAACGTTAAATGAACAAATTTGAGGTTTTATGAAGGACGTCAGTATTTTATAAACTCTTGTTCTTAGGCCATCGTAGCTTCATTAGGAAAATAACACAAACAGCGGTGATAAACATTGTATTCCAACATTTTAGCGTCCGGAAAAACTGACTTTCACTGTAAAGTTAAAGAGACTTTGTTCATTCAAGAGCTAAAGCCTTCCCTTAATGTAAATATTAGTAGTGAGAAGTTATTGCTGTTTTAGCTATTACTTTTCATTATGTCTAGACACGTACTGCTGCAGATCATTTTTCTCAGTCTAGGTTCCAGACCCCTATTGTTTACGATATATATATATAGTTTTTAAAAAATTGTAACGGTCACTTTTGAAAATGTGTGTTGACTAGCATGCGAAACGTCAAGTTTTATAAAAATGCGTTGGAATACAATGTTTATCACCGCTGTTTGTGTTATTTTCCTAACGTCAGTATTTGCACCTAAATTGCAATTTGAAAATCGCACATTTGCGATTAATAAATCACAAAGTGCGATTTGTTGCACTTTTGCGATTTTAATATAACCGCAAACTCGTGAAATTTATGCCTGCGGGCTCGTGGTCCAGGGTGACCCAAAAACACTGACCCCGGTCCATAGACCCCTCTACGGAATGGGTCCACGGACTGCCTCACGAACCGGTCCACGGACTACCCTTACAGACCCCCTATACGGACCACCCTAAAACAACATAGAAATGAAAATAAATAAAAACTAAAGATTTGACTCACCAGTTGTCTGGATAGACCACTCGTGTCACTCGTGTCGGCGAAATCCCAACCGTAACGTTCCGCAAATTCAACAGACTAAGGCTCAGGCTCGGGTACAAAGTCTATTAATCACATATTGCCCCTTCGTTTGATGTGGACCGGAATCCTCCGAAAAAGATTGATAATAAGTAAGTTCTATTTGTATTTTCTTTCTTTCCCTCTGCCATTTTGTTCGGATCATTCTCCCGCGGGTTTGTGAACTCGCCCCAGGCTTCATGATCTCTCTGTCCTGAACAAAATGGCGGAAGAACTTAGTTTCGAAGCACTCCGGTCAACAGCGAAGGAAAAGACAACACCTGAGCCTTAGTCTGATTTGCGGACCGTAACGGCTGAGATTTCACCGGCAAGAGTGGTCTATCCAGACAACCGGTATAAACAAGTTTTCAGTTGTTATTTATTTTTAATTCTGTGTTTTTTGGGGTGGTCCGTAGAGGGGTGGGGGGGGGGGGTGGGGGGGTCCGTAGAGATAGTCCGTGGAAAGGTCCGTAAGGCAGTCCATGGAACCGGTCCGTAAGGCAGTCCATGGGCCGGGGGTCAGTGTTTTCGGGTCACCCCGTAGTCCAACGTTTTGATTCTTTGGAGCACAGACGAGACTTGACATGACTGCTCTCCTCATGATCAGCCGTCTCGGAAACAATTTCCGAGGCATTAAGTGCTCAGGAATAGAAAATATCCTGCAAAGGTTGGTCAAGACAACGTGAACATAGGCGTTGTTGCTTGCAATATTTCGGCTGGCCAACACCAGCCTTCTTCAGGTTTATTGAATGGATAAATGCTAGTAACAAGATCTTTATATTTACCGGAAATGACATAAAAATGCTACGTGATGTGTTATAAAAACGGAAATGCATAAAAAAGAGGAGAGAGAATAATACATGATAACAAGATGAAAAAAACAAAAGAAAATTAAAAGGTAGCTAAACTAAATTACGTTTCATCTCTTCTGTTAAGGCATCATCTGTTAAGGCATCTTCTGTTAAGGAATCATCACAGAAAAGTGAGGTAAGGATAGGTTTTAATTTTTTCATCACTTTTATTTTGATTTATGGCGAATCTGTCTGAATTGTAAGCTTCGTTTCATTGCCATGTTTTCAATTTTCAGAGGTCGAGATTACAGAATCTTTATCGTAATGCCTCTATCCCACCAACCGCTCCTTCTCAGGTTTATACGATATTATCTGCCTTCATCTTTACCTGTGCGGTTACAAGTTATTATTAACGAATGATACTGAATCGTGTAGAATGGGGGAAAAGCAATAAATCAGAGAAACAGAGGTCGGTAATGCGATATCAAGTCTACCTTGTTTTGTTTTATGGAATCTTCCATTTTATGTTTCGAAACCTAAATGGTTTTTAAAGCATATTTTTATACAGCTCTCGTTTCCAGGTCACCCGAAAGGAGGTGGAGTTCAAAGCGGTCGACCAGCACGTAAACTGCTATCAAGTTAGTGCGAACCAAGCACTTTTTAATACCAATTTTTATCATGAAATAACATGAATTTAGGATAAACCCAGTCAATAATACGGACTTTCAACTTGATTTTTATTCTTGCTCTTTTTAAATAGTGACCTTATTCTCTAAAACTGTAAAATACATATATGTAATTAAAGTAGTCTGTGCGCCAAAAAAATCAATTTTGAAGATCAAAAGTTTGAGTAATATCCACGTTTTTAAGTTCGGTTTTGGCTGCATGTTTTCATATCATACTGCCCTCAAAAAGCACGAAATGCAGTCTCAAACAACCTAATTTTCAAAATTTCACAGGAGAATTATTTCCACTCGTCATTTCGTTTTTTTCGTTGTTTGTGATTCTTTTGTCGATTTCTGTTCACTTAGCTCATTGCAGTAAAGTATTTGTGTTCGTTCGCAAATCAAATTAAAGTTATTAATCTGTGGATGTAACAAGCGCGTCGAAGCTTTGTCTTTGGCCCCGACAATATTGTGGTGTTTTCGGATAATGTTCTGAAAATTGGTGTCAGTTATGAATAATCAACAACAATTTAAAAAGATTAATGAATAATTGAAAGGAACACCCAAAGAATAATGAATAACCGAGGTCCTATTATTCAGCTTCTAACCCCGACAAAGTTTATCACAGTTGCGATTTATAAATCGCGAAGTTCGTAATCTTTCGATTTGTAAATCGCAAAGTTGGGGATCGTGCGATTTATAATTCGCAAAGGTACTCAAATGTGTTAAGAGAAGCAGTATCGAAACCGTTATACTATGGAATCTCGGTTTTGTAAAATGTTAAGCTCCTTTGTCCTAATTCGTTCATAAAGCCATTTCTATTATGCAAAGCTCCGTGATCTCAGCCTACAACACTTCACAAAGGTCACCTATTTGCCCTCCATTTATCGCTTTAATTGTGTTATTTTCAAAGCTCGCTGGCTGCATAAATTAAAAGCCAAATTTCTGGGAATCAGAGAACCAAAACAAAACAATCAGCAGACTTTTAAAACACATCGCAATGATTGGCTAATGGTCACCTGATTCCAAGAAAAGCTAAAGATAGAAATCACGAGACTTGGAATATCATAGTCAACGGCACCCAGTTCAAGAAGGCGTGGAGATTAGCAATATGGATATCCCAAAGTTGCTTTTCAATCTTCGCGAAGAAGCCTCGTGTCCGGTGTGTCAAGACATCCTTAGAGATCCAAGATACCTTCCATGTTTGCACAGTTTCTGTCTGCACTGTTTGATCAAATGGCATCGAGCAAGTGGTGGTCAAGTTGATCTGAGGTGTCCGAAATGCCAAGGCCGCTGTAGAGTTCCTGCAAGCGGTGATTTGAAAGATCTTCCCACAAGCTTTTTTCTCAGCGGCTTCATCGATGCCCTAGCTATTAAAGAATCTGACAAGACGCAAGTAACATGCGGAAACTGCGATAAGAAAAGCTCTAAAACCTCGTACTGCTTCGAGTGTTGCAAGTTTTATTGTGATGAGTGTTTGATTGGGCACAACATCATGCGAGGCTACAAAGATCACCGCGTTCTGGCCGTGAAAGATTTTCAAGAAAAAGACTATGAGGTAGTAGTGAAACGACCCGTGTTTTGCTCAAGGAAGGGACATGAGAAAGAAGAGCTAAAGTTCTTTTGCAAAATTTGTCCCGAAAACTCAGTTTGTCAAACTTGTGTCATCTTAGATCACGCAGGACACAAAGTAACATTAATACAAGAGGAAGCCGAAGCTCAAAAGATCGAGTTAGCAGGTCTAATTCAAACGCCAAGAGACAACTTGCACGCAAAGGTGAAGATGGTCACTCAAATTGACGAGGAGTACGCTCAGCTTGTTCAACGAAGCGAAGACATGCTAAGAGACGTCGATGTTTTTGTTGATAACTTAATGAGAATGCTTCAAGAGGAAAGGCAAAATATCAAGTCAGCAGTGGAAAACGAAACCAAGAAATCGCTGGAGAATCTAACGACCAAAAAAACAGCAATTCAACAGGAAATTAAGGAGATGGAATCAGCGCTGGAAAAAGCCGAGAAACTTTTAACACAAAGCTCAGACGCCGAGTTGGTTCAACTAAAGAAACCATTGCAAACCATTCTAGAACGGGTAGTGAAGCCAGTTGAGCGCGATCCTGCAAGCCTGTTTGAATTAGTTTTCGTGGAAAATAACAAGATCCTGGAGACAATCAACAGCGAAGGCATTGGTATTTTGAAATCTCCAACTGATGCAAAGGAATCTGGTGTCGAAGGCAAAGGACTTTGTGAAGGAACTGTTGGGCGTGAAGCTCAATTCATTTTAACGACAAGAAACGCGGCTACAAAACAATGCTACAATAAGAATGACAATGTAACGATAGACTTGAGAGACGAGCGAGGGCAGGAATGCATAACCACATCTCTTGTTAATGATAACAAAGACGGGACCTACAAAATCAAGTATTCTCCTACATCTGACGGTAAAATCAATTTGTCAGTTAAGGTAAACGGGCAACATATTCGCGGTAGCCCTTTTCCTGTTTTAATTAAATCTTTCAATGTCAATCCTGTTTTATCTTTTGGAAAACAAGGCTCGCATAATGGAATGTTTCTTTGTCCTCGAGGGGTTGCAGTTTATTCTAGGGATCAAATCGCAGTCACTTCCAATCACAAGGTGCAGATATTTGACTGTAAGGGCAATTTTCTTAGATCCTTTGGTCGTCTTGGTAGCGACAAGGGACAGTTTCAACACCCTAGAGGAATAGCTTTTGGTAAAGATAGCAATATTTTTGTTGCAGACTGGGGAAACCATCGAATCCAAATTTTTAATGAGGAGGGGAGGTACTTGGGTATGTTTGGTGGGACAGGAAGCCTTGATAGCCAGCTTAAGAATCCTTGGGGTTTATCATTGGATTCCAATAGCAATATTATTGTTAGCGATTGGGGAAACAAATTCATTAAGTTCTTTTCCCCTGATGGAAAGTTTCTAAGAAAGATAGGTGGACCCAGTTCTCTTAGTGGTCCTGCTCGTTGTGTTCAATCTGGTGATTATCTCATTGTGTCAGACATTTGTGATCACAGTGTGAAAGTATTCACCCAGGAGGGGGACTATAAGTATCAGTTTGGCACAGGAGGGACGAGAAATGGAGAGCTCGTTAATCCCTCTTGTTTGTCAGTAACTAAATCAGGACATGTACTTGTCTGTGATAAGGGTAATCATAGAGTGCAAGTTTTTGAACTGAATGGTAAGTTTGTTGGTAAGTTTGGAAAAGAGGGCAGCAGCTTAGGAGAGTTTAAGTATCCATTCTCAGTAGCACTCCTCAGTAATGGCCAAATTGTTGTGTCTGACAATGATAATCATCGCATTCAAATATTTCATGAACCTTGAGCAGACACTTGCTAAAAGCCAAGTAAAAATAGTCTATTATCTAAAGAAAGTTTGATTTTCAGCTTTCATTAACCCTTTTTACTATCTGATTTGTTTGTAATTTGTTGAAGTTTGTGTATTTTTGAAGGATTTCAGTTATAATGAATATTGTACTGCTTTGTTCCTGAGATTGATTTCTGTAAAAGGGAACATAAGGTATAGCTGTTTTTTTTTTTTTTTTTACATTGAAATTCATCTTATAAGAAATCTACTTGTAAGAAATCATGAATTTTTAGCAGCATGAATAGCCCACTTTCGATATATTAAAATTCAGTCGTAAGCATCATCTCGTGGCTCCGGGGAAAAAACTTATACAAATCCTTATATTTCTTCCCCAGAGCCTCCAGATGATGCCTTTCGTTTAGGACTGATCGAATTTTAATAGATCGATATTGGTCTGTTATATTGCCCAGTGAGTTCCGGTGTTGTTATCATGAACTGAGCCATGACTGATTAAAGTGTTTGACTTAGGGCCAGGCCAAACGGGAAATGTTTGACGTTCAAACAACATCACATTGTTTGGTGACCAAACATGCTGATATTGAAGTGAGTGGCAAAACGGTTAAAACATGTTTGATCTAAAGGCGCCCGCAAACGAGGAAACAATGTTGCGGAAACAAAAGTTTCTGAATTTGATCAGACACATTTTGCTTCCTCAGCGAATGTTTCCTCGTTTGCGGGCGCCCTAACACAGATCAAACTCCAGAAGCAAAGAACTATGGGTCACAATTACGTAAACAAAACGTGGATACAAGCGGCTGAGCAAGCGTGGTACGCATGCGTTCGCCAATCATCTTTGATACGGGTGGCTAAACGAACTAAAGTTCACCCATCAAACACGAGAACAAAAGAAATGCTTTAAGTTGTTTCATAGAATGTTTGATGGCCTTGAACTTTTATCAAACACGATCAAACAGCACCAAAGAAGGTTAAGGCGTTTGATTTTGTTTGGTCGCCAAACATTTCCCGTTTGACCAGGCCCTGAAAGTGCTACTACGACCAAAAAAATAATTCTTCTTTTCTTTGGATTTCAAAACTATGTTAACTAAACACTAAGTAAGCTAAGTTTTAAGTTCTGATTTTAAAAAGACACCTGTTTATTTTAACTGGAATTTTGTTATTTGTTGGTCCGCCATCACTAACTTTAAATCTTGAGACAGCTGGATCGAGAAGAAAATGACGTCAAAGAGACTCACTGGTTTAAGAATGCAATGCGACCGTGTACGCGGCTGAATTAATATGCAGCACGGGGTTTTCGGGCTTTCAGATTTTTAAACTCGTGTTTTGCATATATAATAAGTTGCGTTTACACTCTGAAATATTAAGCTAGTGAGTCAATCACGTCACTTTCCCCAGATCCAACTCTCTGAGGTCCGATCGGTCAGTTTTGAACGTGAGTAATGGTGGACCGTGAAATCCGCCCCCGTTACATTCAAAATAAACAGACTTTGCCAGTCGGGTTTTAAGCGAAGACGCTTTCAAAATGCGAGGAAAAAAAGAAAATGAGTTTTTTGATCCTAGTAGCACCTTAAGCGAGTAGTTTTCTTTGAAGCTTCGATTTGATTAAGAAAATAATGCAGTTCACTTTTTAGAACGTTTTTAGCATTTATATTTAATATTTTCGTAATAATACACCCATATCACTCAATGTACAAACAAAAGATTTTGCCCGTCTAGCCTCTCATTCAGTGTGAGGCTGGACGGGCAAAAACAATGCAAAGACAAAGCCTTTATTCCCCATGGACTCCAAAATGGCCGCCGAGTGATAAAGGTGAATTGCAGGCGCGACAGCAAATAATTGTAAAGATAACGTTGTAGCTCCTCGTGTTAAGTGCAAGTATTTACCCTTGTTACTTAAGAATATGCTTGATATTCAAATAAATGTACTGTGGAATCATTCCGCAGAAGCAATATGGTAGCTTTAGTAAGTATATTATCTTTATAATGATATACAAGTGTTGTGAACCTTGTGATTGAAAGTTAGAAGAAATGGAAATAAAGGTCTTATGTGAATATGTTTGTTTGTGTTTGTGTTTATTTCCCTAGGGCTTGGGTGTGTATGATATAGGGATAGGTTCTGGGGGAAGGTGACAGTAAATCTTTTGCGAAATGTGGGCATGCTGGCTTTGTACAGAGCCTCTTTGTAACTGTAAGCTGGAATAATCATTCGTAGGGCGCACCTTTGCTGACACTCTAGTTCATCCGAAAAGGATGCTGGCAGCCCGTTGCGAAAAACTTAAGCAGCAAATGTTGACAGTCTCGACTCGAAACGCGATCCTCGATGTTTCGAGAATCGACCATCGAGTTTCAAGATTAGAGAATCGAGTTTTTGAGAGTCAAGTCGAACAGAAATTTCGAAGTGAAACATAACTTCTCGCTTAACAAGCGGCCCCCTTTATTCGCACAACTGTCACAGAAATATCGAAATATTTTTTCACGATCGCGCCTATGCTCATTTTTTTAGAACATCGCTCATGTTTTCTTGACTTCAGCAGCGTTAATGAGTGCCGAATTACCAGGATGTTATTGATAAACCCTAACCAGGATGCTGAAAAATTCTAGGAAACACATTTATAATGAGTCACACATGCACACAATGAACTTTATTTACACTAGAATTTAAGCAAATACATGCTACTATTTTCTAAATAAATACTGAAATCTGCAATAATTACTAGATGGTTAAAGATGAAAAATCAACCGCCATGAAAGATGCAGCAGTCAGTATCAAATTTAATTTTAAAAATTGCAGACTTAAATTTACTTAAAGGGGCACTGTCATGATCTGCGCATGCTCAAGTTTGTTTGCTCTCGAGCCAACGGAAAATTCTAGCCGCCATCATGGATTCACGCGAGAATCACGTATATTCGCGGGAGTTTCTTTTTTGTCCACCATGGCCCTCCCCAGTGGACACCATTTTGAATTTGTCGATTCAACTTGAAAAAAAGTTAACCTAACACTTTTCAAGTTTTCACAAGACGCTAGCGCATGCGCTTCTCGTGACAGTTTCCCTTTAATTCCTGGATTATTCTAATATCGTTTCCAAGATAATTCCATGACTCACTAACGCAATACGGCAAGTAATGTAGACCACAACTGGTGGTATTTGCTCCAGGTGCTATAAGGAAGTTATCTTCCCGCAAATTAATGCTGCAATTCCGTGATGTGAATAACTTAGAAATGTATTCGGGAGCCAATACAAGAATTAAAATATTATAAATTCTTCTATTATACAAAGTGGGATGATTTATGCCCTCCTGCAAGTCATCGCGGCTTTTAGAAAATATTTCTCCAAGATAATTCGACAAATGAAGGAAACAAATGAAAGAAAATTCTTGATTAAAACAGATTTTCTTGATACACGCTCATATTTCCTACCCCCCAATCAAAGCGCACTTCCGACAACACATAACCAATCAAAATTCGTGTGGTGTCACAGCCGTGTTTCCATAGGTAAAGTCTGCTTACGAGCCAAGTGGTCCAACACGCCAGAGCCTATTCCCGGTTTCCGTAGCATGAAGCGACTAGGAGTATTTCGACTCCCCCTGGATGGGATGCTAGTCCATCACAGGCTAACCCCCAGCATTAAGTTCGCCGGTACCCATTTATACACCAGGTTGGAGAGGGGGCATCGTGAGAGTAAAGTGTCTTTCCCCAGAACAACACAATGTCCCCGGCCAGGGCACGAACCCGAACCACTCGCTCCGGAGTCGAGCGCACTAACCATGAGACAACCGCACCTCTGCCGTGTTTCCATACTCTCATCTAAACACAGCTATTGACCAATGAGAGTGCGCGTACTATCCCAATTATTTTATGATTATAATATAGAAGTTTTTGTTCTTTAGTTTATACCAGTTCTCTAAAGAAACATTATCGAAAGTCTTATACCATGTAACCTCGGTTTTGTAAAATGTTAAGCTTCTCCTTTGTCGTAACTCGTTCATGAACCATTTCAAGAGAAAATGAGGGGACAGAGAAGGAGGCTCCCGGTCCAGCCCTTGGGATATGTCATGTTCACGAAAGTTATTTTTAGACGAGCGGAAGTCTTCCGAGACGTCCGCATGCAGGCCAACCTCGGTCCGATGTTTGAAAGAAAATATATATTCATCAGCCTTCCACGTGCGCCATCATTTTCTCTTTTCACTAAGAACCTGAGAGCGAAGCAAGACTGCATGCGGACGTCTCGGAAGACAGACTTCCCCTAGAACAAACACTTCCGCTCGTCTAAAAATAACTTTCGTGGACATAACATATCCCGGCCAACACCTTGAGCCTCCCTCTCTGTCCCCTCATTTTCTCTTGACCATTTCTATCATGCAAAGTTCCGTGATCTCAGCCTACCACACTTCACAAAAGTCACCTATTTTATCCTCCCTTTATCGTTTAAATTGTGTTATTTTCAAAGCTCGCTGGCTACATAAAAGCCAGATTTCTGGGAATCAGAGAACCAAAATAAAACAATCAACAAACTTTTAAAACACATCGCAGTGATTGGCTAATGGTCACCTGATTCCAAGAAAAGCTAAAGATAGAAATCACGAGACTTGCAACGTCATACTCAAAGGCACTCAGTTCGTGAACGAGTAAAGCCGATTAGCAATATGGATATCCCAAAGATGCTTTTCAATCTTCGCGAAGAAGCCTCGTGTCCGGTGTGTCAAGAAATCCTTAGAGATCCAAGATACCTCCCTTGTTTGCACAGTTTCTGTCTGCACTGTTTGATCGACTGGCATCGAGCGAGCGGCGGCGAAGTTGATTTCAGGTGTCCGAAATGCCAAGGCCGTAGTAGAGTTCCTACAAGCGGTGATTTGAAAGATCTTCCCACAAGCTTTTTTCTCAGCGGCTTTATCGATGCCTTAGCTATTAAAGAATCTGACAAGACGCAAGTAACATGCGGAAACTGCGACAAGAAAAGCTCTAAAACCTCGTACTGCTTCGAGTGTTGCAAGTTTTATTGTGATGAGTGTTTAATTGGGCACAACATCATTCGAAGCTACAAAGATCACCGCGTTCTGGCCGTGAAAGATTTTCAAGAAAAAGACTATGAGGTAGTAGTGAAACGACCCGTGTTTTGCTCAAGGAAGGGACATGAGAAAGAAGAGCTAAAGTTCTTTTGCAAAATTTGTCCCGAAAACTCAGTTTGTCAAACTTGTGTCACCTTGAATCACGCAGGACATAAGGTGACATTAATCCACGAGGAAGCCGAAGCTCAAAAGATCGAGTTAGCAGGTCTAATTCAAACGCCAAGAGACAACTTGCACGCAAAGGTGAAGATGGTCTCTCAAATTGACGAGGAGTACGCTCAGCTTGTTCAACGAAGCGAAGACACGCTAAGAGCCGTCGATGTTTTTGTTGATAACTTAATGAGGAGACTTCAAGAGGAAAGTCAAAATATCAAGGCAGCAGTGGAAAACGAATCCAAGAAATCACTGGAGAGTCTAACGACCAAAAAAACAGTGATTCAGGAAGAGATAAAGAAGATCGAATTAGCGCTGGAAAAAGCTGAGAAAGTTTTAACAAAAAGCACAGACGCCGAGGTGGTTCAGCTAAAGAAACCATTGCAAACCATCCTAGAACGGGTAGCACAAGTGAAGCCAGTTGAGCGCGACCCTGAAAACTTCTTTGAATTAGTTTTCGTGGAAAATAACAAGATCCTGGAGACAATCAACAGCGAAGGCATTGGTCTTTTGAAATTTCCAACTGATGCAAAGGAATCTGTTGCCGAAGGCAAAGGACTTTGTGAAGGAACTGTTGGGCGTGAAGCTCAATTCAATTTAACGACAAGAAACGCGGCTGGCGAACAATGTTATAATAAGAATGACAATGTAACGGTAGACTTGCGAGACGAGCGAGGGCAGGAATGCATGACCACATTTCTTGTTAATGACAGGAAAGACGGGACCTACAAAATCAGCTATTCTCCTTCATTTGAAGGGAAATGCAATTTGTCAGTTAAGGTAAACGGGCAACATATCCGCGGTAGCCATTTCTGTGTTGTAGTTAAATCTTTCAATGTCAAACCGGTTTTATCTTTTGGAAAACAAGGCTGGAATGATGGAATGTTTAGTTATCCTTGGGGGGTAGCAGTAAATTCCAGGAATGAAATCGCAGTCACTTCCCAGCACAAGGTGCAGGTATTTGACTGTAAGGGCAATTTTCTGAGATCCTTTGGTCGTCAGGGTAGCGACAAGGGACAGTTTCAAAACCCTAAAGGAATAGCTTTTGGTAAAGATAGAAAGATTTATGTCGGAGACCACGAGAACCATCGAATTCAAGTTTTTAAGGAGGATGGGAGGTACTTGAGTATGTTTGGTGGGAAAGGATTCCTTGATAGCCAGCTCAACTATCCTCGTGGTTTATCATTGGATTCCAATGGCAATATTATTGTGGTTGATAACGGGAACAAATTCATTAAGATATTTTCCCCTGATGGAATGTTTCTAACAAAGATAGGTGGACCCAGTTCTCTTAGTTCTCCTGTTCATTGTGTTCAGTCTGGTGATTATCTCATTGTGTCAGACTGTGGTGATCATAGTGTGAAAGTATTCACCCGGGAGGGGTACTATAGGTATCAGATTGGCACAAGAGGGAATGGGAATGGAGAGTTCAATAATCCCTATTGTTTGTCAGTGACTAAATCAGGACATTTACTTGTCTGTGATCTAAATAATCACAGAGTGCAAGTCTTTGAACTGAATGGTAAGTTTGTTGGTCAGTTTGGAAAATACGGCAGCAACTTAGGAGACTTTAGGCATCCATCATCAGTAGCGCTCCTCAGTAATGGCCAAATTGTTGTGTCTAACTATGGGAATCATCGCATTCAAATATTTGATGAAGGTTGAGCAGACACCTGCTAAAAGCCAAGTAACAATAATCTAATCTAATCAGAAAACATGAATTTTTAGCAGGATAAATAGCCCACTTTTGATATATTAAAATTCAGTCCTAAACAAAACGCATCATCTCGAGGCTCCGGGCAATAAAGTCAAAAATCCTTATATTTATTCCCCAGAGCCTCGAGATGGTGCCTTTTGTTTGGGACTGAATATTAGTCTGTTATATTGTCCAGAGAGTTTCGGAGTAGTTATTATAAGCTGAGCCATGACTAATTAAAACTAATTTAATTGTTTGACTTAAGGCGAGACCAAACGGGATATGTTTGGCGTTTAAATACCATCAAACATTGTTTTGTCACCAAACATGCTTCTGTTGAAGTGAGTGACCAAACGGTTAAAACATGTTTGATCTAAAGGCACCCGCAAACGAGGAAACGATGTTGCGTAAACATTGTTGCCGAAGTAAATGTTTCCCCGTTTGTGGCCCCAGGGAACATTTGTTGCGGAAACAAAAATGTTTCTGAATTTGTTCAGAAACATTTTGCTTTCTCAGCAAATGTTTCCTCGTTTGCGCGCCGTGGAAACATTGTTTCCTCGTTTGTGGGCGCCTTAACTCAGATCAAACTCCACAAGCAAAGAACTATGGCTCACAATTACGTAAACAACACCTGGATACAATCGGCTGAGCAAACGTGGTACGCATGCGCGCGCCAAACAAGTTTGATACGGCTGGGTAAACGAACAAAAGTTCACCCATCAAACACGAGAACAAAAGAAACGTTTTAAGTTGTTTGATAGCCTTCAAATTTTAG
>NC_090875.1:32262109-32272109 GCF_036669935.1 Montipora foliosa
TTGAAACTAACCCATAAATGCGTGCATAGCTACGCAGTCGCTTTGCATCAATATATATCAAGTGTCGTCTAAGAGAATACGCGGATACGCAGAGAAAACCAACGCCCATCCCTAAGAAACAGTAAGTAACTTTCTAAGTGGACACGCGGATACACACTGTTGATGTCATGGAGGATTAACTATTATTCGATGAGTTTATCCTAAAGAGACAAAATAGATTTCCCTCCACCTAAATCGTCGAAAGAAACTCCTTGCTCACCCGAATTCCTTACCTTACGGCGGCGCGCCTTTCAGAGAGCGCAACCGTTCTAAAGAAACGGTTTGGTAAAAAAAAAAATGTATACACAAGTGTTATCAAGGGCAAACGGGAACTTTTTTATTCTTCTTTTTCTTTTGTTTTCTTTTATTTTTAACGGGATTCCACCCATACTTTGCTATTCTAGGCACTGTTACAGGACGTTCCTGCAATTTTGAAACTTTTTGTTTCTTGCTTCCTTTTCGAAGCTTTTTCTTCAAAGTGACATGTGCAATACCTGACTCAAATTTGTTGCTTCTTGGTGGTGACACCATATCTTTGATTTTCCCTGTTGATTTTGTAGACGTAATATTCTCCAAATCATCGCTCTTTAGCTTCCTCTTTCTACCTTTGAAGGAGTCTCTACATAATGTGGCTTCGTTATCCATTTTGATGTCCTTTCTGACAAACAGTGCAACGAAAAATCCGTTGGTATAATCTTCAGTTGGTGAGGCACGAATGCACTTCTCGGCTGTGGGAATTAAAAAAAAGATTATGTGTACCGCAAAATATAACTTTGCACTTCTATCTAAGTCTTTCACGATTATTCTATCTTGTTCACGTCGTATATCGTGGGTAAAGTATCCTAAAAATAAACTGGTATGAGCGGCAACGACGACGCTACAAAACAATAGGTTTAGTGAGCAAAAACAACGGCTCTGCACGCTCTGCACGTGCGTTTTACATTTTGGTACATTTCTTTGCCGTCATCTCCTAAATGACGACGTGAAATGACCAAACTCAAGGTTATATGGAGAACGTTAGCACATGACGATGAATTTTCAGTTCTCTCTCTACGCTTCCAACCCACTCATACCAGTTTAATTCCTCGATAGTTACTGCACATTTTTAACGCGAAACGACATGAAATAGTTTCGTAGTGATATGAATAACGCGAACTTCTATTTTTAAATGAAGTCCTCGTAGCCGTCGTCGTCCTCGTTTCGTAAGCTCCCTAAATTTGGTGATTTTTCACGTTGTTGTTAATCCGAGTACCGCAAAAGTAGGTGCTAAAATGCGTGCCACACGTGCAGCGCGATCATTTTTCCCTTTTAATCGATGACATTGGCCGTGTTTTCACGACACCTGTTGTCTCGCTTAACATTCCTGAAAATGGTTAAAATGATATGTGTTTCCAAGGGTAAGATTTAATGAGAGAGCACGTGCCAATACAATAATAGAAATAGTAAAAATGGCACGCCTAGGTCTTTCCGATTTGAAAAACCGCAAGCGACTCCTGATTGGCCGAAAGTAATTGCCACCTCGATTAAACTATCTGGTGACGTAATTTGGAGGAATGGGAAGACAAATTTTAACGCCGTATCCCACAACCGCGCGCGGCCTTAGGTTTTGTTTCCAAGAATTTCCTGCAGTATTTCCATCGCCAAAACTCAACAGATCATTCCGTGTCTCCCACATTTCCTGTTACTGAATGAACATTCAAGTGGAAACTGCCGAGATCTAACCTAGCCTCTGCCATGTTGAATTCGGAAATAACATTCAAGGCCGCGCGCGGTTGTGGGATACGGCGTTAAAATTTTTCTCCCCAGTCCTCCGAATTACGTAACCAGATCACCTGGCTGGTTTGGTGACTTAAATTTAATGAGAATTCTATTGAAATTTGCCGACTCGCTTAACTTTAAACGAGTGGGGAAAGAAACTGTTTTCAAGGAATTTTCGATCGTCACTCGCTAAGCGACCTGAAAACACGGCCATTATTGTTTTATGGCGTTGTCGTTTCTTAAATTCGCTCATGATTTAATTTCATCAGTCAAGCGAGAAATATGACTGGCTCTCGTTCAAACCTACCTCCTTGAAACACAGCTCTTCCACGGTGAGTCCAAGAAGGAAGACAATGCTCAAGAGTAAAGCTCTGACTGTTCGCTTTCAAAGCCGCTTGAACCACATCCTCGTTTTCCTTAAATTTGTACAATGGACAAGGAAATAAAAAAAAGAAGTAGAGTTAGAAAGAAATTCCCACTACTTTAAAATCGAAGATGCAGCTCTTTTTCGATAGTGACCTGGGGACACTCGAACAAGATTCTGGCGACGAATGTTTCGAATATACCGCCAGGATACAAGTAGTAGAAATGGAGCAAATTTGCACTCCGGTGCATGAAATGAAGAGATGGTTTCTTCCATGGTGCCTCGGGGATACTCGGAAAAAATTCGAATGCTCCTCGGTTGGGGTCGACCTTCCGTCGTACAGAGCTTCTAACAGGGTGCGCAGGTGCGGGACCGCACAATTCTATCAAACCCGCACAACAACGCACAATTGCTAAAAATCCGCAAAATCCTGCACAATACTGAGTGAAATGCTTAGAGTTTTTATAACTACACGTTTTCATGTGTCGACCAACCGAAGATGATACACGAAACACGATCTGGACAAATTTAAACCTGAACTTAAAGCACATTTTACGATCCTAAAGAAATGCAAATCGAAATTTGACTGTCTCGTTCACGAGATGCTTTTGATACGTGAGCGTTAACCATCACTATATAAGCAGTCAGATTCCATTCGTGCTAAAGTTTTTGTTTGACCTTCGCCTTTTGTATTCTAGCAAAAATTGTAAATATCTTAGTGTCAACTATGGTTTAATTTCCATTTATGCATGTCTTTGTTTTGACCTAACGCCCGTTTTATTTAAATTGCGAATTTTCCAGTACAGTTTAACCTTGATAATGGGGTCATGTCTGACTCCGAAACGTCGGATAGTGTTGTTACTTTTTATTCTTAATACGTTTTCTAAATCGATCCTTCTTAAAGTTCGTGTAAATTGTCGCTGTTATATTTTTGAACTGCACACCGGGCTTAAACGTTTAATTTATAACACAAATTGTGAAGTATTTTTAGCGCCGGTGAAATAAAAGAGACATTTTATCAAGAAAACGTAGAGTGTGCTGTATTTTTTATGATAGCGTATGTTCTGTAGAGGCAGCTTTAGCTACTAACGAAATCTTCTTTTTTGCGAACCTCAATCGCCCCTTAGCCTGACGTAATCTTAGTGACGTGTGCGAAGCAGCGCCAGGATCCTTGTTATGGACCCCCTACGGACTCAAGCGGACATGCGTTTCCAATTTCCTTTTAACCTGATTGGCTATTACCAGTCTTGTGCGCCAATTGATGGCGTATCAAACGATTGATTTTTTAAGGTGATTCCTCAGTATTGCAATGCGCATCCTGACTGCGCATTTGGTGTGTTAATATTTATAAACTGGTCAAATTTGCAAAATGGTAAATATGGCGTAAGTGCATCATACAATTTACGACAAAAAAATGAAACTTATACCTCTTGATGAACAGAGCATGTTGAATACACGACTCTCTTTACCAAAGGAAAGGACAACGCATGGTTCAAGACTGATAACTGAAACGTGGCCAGAGATTTAAGTCTCTTCTACGGAGGAAGCGAACGAGAAAATCAAAATAATACAAAGAAACTATAACAAAAGATACATTTTCAAGAATACTGTAGAGAAAATATAGCATTTGCGTGGAGAAGCCTGAAAAATGTAGGACTTCAACGGGGTTTGAACCTGTGACCTCGCGATGCCGATGCGACGCTCTAACCATGGTCATTTGGGGGTTCAAATTTTCCCGTGTCGGAATAAATCAACGAACGAAATGATATATGAAATGAATCATATATTGAAATGCGGATATGAATCAAGTGAAGCTATGATCCTCGCAGTTACGAACGCAATTTTAGCAGTTGCATAGCGTCACTTGAATGCATATGTATATCATTTCGTTCGTTGACCAAAGCATAAGCAGTAATCAATGATTCATGATCACAACGCAAAGCAAAAACACTAAATTGTGTGCAAAGTGCTGGAAAACGAATCCCAAAAATGTAAGAAAAAAGTGAAATAATTTGAGCTGTAAAACAAGGCTGGTTAGGCTAATTAACACAAAGACAAAAGAATAATTTGTTGGCGGCCATTTTTGCATTCGGTCAATGGACTTTTCTTTTCTCTCAATGCTTCAGTTTCTTCAAATAACTAATATATTTTTCAAAATGTGTCAGTCAATACTGCAATGGCTCTAGCGTTTCTACACGGGCGTGAGTAAACGTGACATCGAAGTTTTCGATCGGCAAGCGTGACACTTGGCAGTTTTAATCCAATCACCCAATGTAGCTTTGGAAAACACAACTAACATTCGCTACATTATATTTGACACTCTATGGAAAACCTCTTTTTTAGCCAGCACATTTGCCACAACATTAAGCCTTACTGACAAATAAAGCTGAGTATGTACCTTTTTCTCAGCTGTTTCTTGTTCCTCATCTACAAGTAAATCCATTCTCGTCGTGATACCAGACCCACTGCAAGATGGATCAACCACAATGTACTCAACTTTGCTGTATTTCTCGTCAAAGGGATCAACCTGACACATTCCAAATTAAAGGATTTGACGAGAACATGGGCATACAGTGAATCAACTAACCGAGTTCGAGGTCCAAACTGTAAAATTACGGACTCCTTCGCGCTTGGGTCATAAAACGACGGGAAAATACAAGGATCCGTAATTTTACAGTGCCGACCACGAAAATGAGGTTAGTAAGATGTTTATTATATCTCTCTGGTTATGTGTGGTAATCTGAGCCGTGAGGGAAAAGAAACTAGTTTTAATAGCCAATCACAGGGCACGTACTATCTGAGAGATATAATAAAAATCGATTATTGTACAACGTGATTTAGATGGAATAATTTTGAAATCCTCACAATTAGCATAAAGTTATAAACCTTGAAGTGGTCTTCTGTAGATATTACTTTTACTCAAAATGGCTAATATAAACTTTATTCCTGGTATTGTCGTTGCGATTGACAAGTGTTTTTGATTTTAACTCCCTTCTACAGAGAGTTCACTTAACAGAGAGACACTAACTTAATACCAACCTCCAGAAAACTACAGTTTGTCGTTGTAACACAGTCTACTCCAGCTGTTTTCATCAGCTTTTCCATTACTGATAGCCTCTTCTTGTCAGTGTCAAATCCAAATATTTTTCTGCAGGAAGGAAATGATGGTTGACAGAGTATTCAAAATACGAACACACAAGTTGATGGAAAGAGGAAAGGATACATATTTTGTAACGTTTCGCTAATGACACGGGAGTGCATTCATTATGTATGATTCATGTTAACTGCAGAAGTATTTTAGGCGTGTTTGTTGATGTTGAATCCCTCGGGGCTACTAGGCTATGAAAGAGCCATTTGAAGGCATCTCTTTCAACTTTGCTTTATTGTTTTTTCACTGCTATATTTTCCTTACGGTGATAATGTAAACGCTCGCTGTATCATGTATCATTCAATAAACGAGATGCCCGCCCCTGATGCTGTGTTTGTGTTTATTAAGATTAGTTACAAAATATTTTATAACCGTTTCAAGGTGATTAGAGTATAAAATATACTTTTGAATCATAGTCAATGAAAAAAAGGAAATATTAAACTGTTAAATTTTGAAGACACTTTTAAAGGCTGAGAAAGAGAGAGAGAGAGAATGAATAAGTCATGGGGTTCCCCAACATAAGAAATATTAATAAATAATACTTATTAAATTGATTGAGTGATCATACCCTTTATTGCTCATTATGCTTGCTACATGGCTACTTTTGTTCCCTGGGGCTGCGCAGGCATCTATCACATGAGAACCAGGGGGAGGTAGCAAGACGTGAGCTGGAATACAGCTGGCCTATACAGAAAATATTCAAAGAATAGTGAGATTTCAATACTCATTACCATCACTGGATGTGATGTTGTTGAAAGCAGGCAAC
Organism: Montipora foliosa; assembly: GCF_036669935.1. NCBI lineage: Eukaryota > Metazoa > Cnidaria > Anthozoa > Scleractinia > Acroporidae > Montipora > Montipora foliosa. The sequence goes on from NC_090875.1 coordinate 32,268,185, forward strand.
AAGGGTATTTTGATCTTAAATTGTAGCTGGCAGAGAGAGTTACATGTATCATGTCATTGAAAATTAAAGGATGTACTGTAATGGGCTTCCTGCATAGAAAAAATTATTGACAAAGGCATTGAACAATTATAGTACATTATATGTGTGTGGCAGACATACAGGTCTACTGTACCTGTATACTGTAGTAACCTTAAAATGGAAAAGTTCTAAACCATCCATTTAGGATATACCATGGCAAATACATGTAGTGGCTAAATTCCCCTTCTGGATAGATCCCTGGGCATTGAAGAGACAGACGAGGAGATGGACATGAACGTCTGATGCATAACCAATGAAACTGCAACCTACCGGTAATTGAATTGCTAAATAATGTACAATGCTGGTGTCTGACTTTTTTCTAATTAAATTTGGCTCCGGAAAAACACTAATTGTCAATGGTTTGAAGCTAAATCATGATAAGACAGAGCTGATGTGCATCCACTCTAGGTTTCTTAGTCGCCCTCCATTAGATGAGATCGTAGTTTGTGGTGAAACTATTGTCCCTTGTATTTCTGCTGTTAATTTGGGAGTAGTTTTTGATGAATGCATGACTGGGGAACTTCAAGTCAGCAAGATTTGCAAGTCGTCGTACTTTCACTTAAGAAATGTGTCTTCTATTAGGAAATATCTTACTACTAATGCTGCTCACACTATTGTTCATGCTTTCATTTCTTCCAGACTCGTTGACAGGCTGCAGCACGTTCAGAATTCTGCTGCTCGTGTTGTTACTTTTACAGGGAAATTTGTTGATTGATCTTCATCAGCTTCCTGTTTACTATAGGGTTATCTTCAAGTTGCTTCTGCTCACTTATGAGGCCTTAAATGGTCTGGCTCCTTGCTATCTGTCTGATCTTCTTTCCTATCGTTCCTCTTGCTACCCTCTTCTCTCTGTTACAAATAAACGTCTTGTTAAACCTAGAGCTAAGCTCACCACTTATGGTTTTCGGTCCTTTTCATTCGCTGCTCGAAGACTTTGGAATAGGTTACCCTTTGAATATTCGTTCTTGCTCTTCAGTTGCTAGTTTTAAAAGCAGACTCGATCAAAACGTTTCTCTTTACATTATTTCTTGATAATAGGAAATTTAATTAGTTATTTGATTTTTTTCTTTTTAATCATTTTCGTTTTTTATCGACTGGTTTGATATTTCTTTCATCATTTGATTTTATCATTATCATTTCAATAATTGTTGTTTGAAATAATACGAATATTTTATAGATCGTTTATAGAATTAATAATATTTATTGTATAATAACATTCCATAGAATTTAGTGTTTTTAAATCGTTTTTATTGTAAATTACTGTAAATTGTAAATTGTAAAGCCCCCTGGACAGCAATACATGGATATGAGCGCTATAAAAATAAAGTTATTATTATTATTATTATTATTATTATTATTATTATTATTATTATTATTATTATTATTATAATAAAACACAAATCTTTTATTTTGCCACAATTAACTTATTGTCAGACAGTCTGGCACTTAGGTAAAAAAAGTGATAGCCTAATCTATCTACATTAAGAAAGCTATTAAAAAAAAAATACAATATATACATTTTGTAGGGAAAATATAGATATTCAAACACCCTAGTATCTAACGACAACATCTTTAACAAAAAAAAAATAAATAAAATACAATTCATTTCGATTAAAAGTGAAACCAAGAATATTAAAAAGATCCTAAAATACTAATAGCGTTTAAGCTGCAGTCATCAATGAAATCCCCTTGTGGGATTTTGTGGAAGGGTGTCCTGGAACCTCTTACGCATGTGTGTACCGACCTTAAAATCTCAAAAGAAAGCAATGTTCTAATCCAAGTAATTGTAGTGTGATACGGTTCCTCATTCTTTTCTGAGAGCTTCTCGGCTAAGCGCTTGAGAAAGCAGTTGCAGTCGACTCCCATCCCGCCGTTGGTTCCAAAGACTAGGGGAGTAAAAGATCCCATTTCAACGTCCAGTACCCTCTGTTGGTACTTCCGCTTTTTCTCCTCCTCCTGCTCCTTATTATTATTATTAATATTATTATTATTATTATTATTATTATTATTATTATTGAAGATTTACGATGTATCACACAACACATGTTTGTTTATGAACATTGTTTTGCCTTTCAAAGACATTTCATAACTATAATAGAAATGAGTGGGTTCATTTGGACCGATTGTCTTGTAACATGGGATTGCTCGTTTGTGGCAGAATAAATTCGGTTCAGTTTTGTTTTTCTATTTTTGAGTTCTTAATAGCCATCGCTACAAACAGGATGAAACTTCATGTTAACAGTTGTACCTTGTCTTGAAGGAGGATTTCTCCATTGACATACAAAGGATGATCATGGAGATCAGTGCCAGAAGGGAAAACCAGTACATCTGAAAAGTGTTCATCATACAAGAACTGCTTAGTGTGTATGGCTTTGCTCTAAAAGTATTAAAAGGAAAAAAAGTTCTCAAGAAAGGCACATGGAAAAATCCAGCAGCATAAGGGATGAATTCCCTTGAATATTGATACTAAAGTTAACGTATCCGATTCTACAATGTAGCTGGGAGATCTGCCACAAAAACTAGGGTAGCTGAAAACGTTTTCACATGCAAAACAATATTATTTTGGGATTTTGAAAATAACCTAGACTTTCGTATAAAGTGCCTATCACCTCAAATGACATTTCCACTTAATTAATTCTCCGAAATCATCCCAAAATAATACTGTACATTGTCAGTGTTCTTTTTGGAACCTTTTGATTGAAATTTCACTTTTTAGTTGGCTTTGAAAGATGGGAAACATGGTCATTCTTTGGTCAATAACCGAGCAATGACGTCAGGGAAATGGTTAAAGGGTTTTTGAGTGGAGCTAGACCTTGCTCAGAAAAAGGTGGAGAGGGTTATCAATGGAAATGAAAACTGACCTGCACCTGTGTGACAAAAGATGCTACATTGGTTTGATTAGCTTGCTCATAACCACTTTCTTTGAAATGTTGGATTACATGTTCCATGGAGGTCTTTATTGTGTTAACTCTGACATAACATGGGATCAAATCTACGCGAAACATAAAAAGAAATTAGCACATATGTCATCATAAATCTCTGTTTGTAACACATGAATGTAAATAATACAGTAACATGTGAAAGTAAAGCTTACTCTGTTCATGAACACTCCACAAAAATTAACATTTCTCTCTAAGTAAAACAAATGCCCATTATGAAGTTAAAGAGAAGAACACAAGGAAACAAGTTTTGAATGTTCATCTACTATCATGTATTTTATAATAATTATGGTTGGGATCTACAGTATCTTGAGTATCAAATTAAGTCATTTTTACCAAGTTTAAGGTTTAATTTATCTCTAAGACACTAAGCTATCTATGTGACTGTATTAGGATTAAAACCAACATTTGTAATGAAAAGAATTTGTGGGGATGTTTCAGCTGTTCACTCCCACTGCCATGAAATGAAATATGTCCAAAGTTGGTTCACTTGCAAGGGGATATAGTTTCTGAGTGGAAATAAAAGTTGTTAACCCAACCACTTCTAAACCACCCTGGAAATCCCCCACTGATGAGTAAAATCGTCTCGGGTTAGACAGAGTATTTAATCTATTGAGTCCCACTCCTAGGGGTCAATAGGTTAAAATCATGTAATCTACACAATTTGTAAACTAGATGAAATCTAATGTCACTTTGTGAACAGTGGCTGCACAAGACTAATTCAATCAAAATACATGTAACTTCCTCCCTGTGTAAAACATAAATTATCATAATTTTGTGCATGCCTTTGTCTAAGATCTGCTTGGGTAAGAGGTCCTCATTCTTATAAACCTTGGCTTTGATCTTCAAACGAGCCAAACGTGACTGCAGGGCAGACTTGTGTTTGGTGACGCTGTGCTTCAAGTCTC
>NC_090875.1:32282109-32287109 GCF_036669935.1 Montipora foliosa
AGAACAATAGTCTCAGTGAGGTAAAGGATAAGCATTATATGTAATGATATATATGATTTTAGCATCTGTGTCAATTAATTTCTTATGCTTTTGCAAGACCCAGTCTGGTTACCAACCTTACGTGCAATATCCGCTATATCACGGCTTATCAAAATTTAAATCCTTATCAAGAGTTACACCTAAAAGTTTAACATCCTCAGCAAGACTAATCTCCTTACTACATAGTGCTACACTTGTCTGAATTCTCCACGAGGCCATTGGAGCAGAACCAGGCATGTGCAGCAAGAAAATCAGTCTGCAGATGCCCATGTAATAGCCCTTTTCACGGTTAGTTTTTCTCATTTGCATTACAATATAATCTAGCATGTATGTGAGGCAATTTCGGGCTATTTCGAGGTCTTAACCCGATATTGCCTCGCATCCACGTTAGATTACATTGTAATGCAAGTGAGAGAAACTAACCGTGAAAAGGGCTATTGGGAGACATCATTACTTATATTAAATATTTGTGTATCATCAGCGATGAACTAATCTTGGACTGAAGCCCAGTTAGTAACAAATCACTAAGGAAAATATTAAAAAGAAGAGGGCCTAATACAAACCCTTGTGGAATACCTCTTAAAAGTGGGCTCCAGTCAGAAAACTGGTCACCTAATTTAACTCTCTGAAAACGATCAGTAACATAATCCCCTATAAGCGAACAACTATTAGATGATAATCCATAAGTAGCCAGTTTAGCCAAAAGTTAATCACTTGGCAAGCTGTCAGCAAAGTCCTTGGACAAAAATCAAAACCGTTGATGTATGCTTCCCGCTTGGGCCATAAATCAACGTGAAAAAACAAGGATCCGTAATTTTACAGTGCCGACCGCGAAAACGAGGTTAGTAAGATGTTTGTTATATTTATCTCTTTGGTTAGCTATGGTAATCAGCCTCGAGGGAAAGGAAACTAGTTTAGCCAATCACAGGGCACGTACTATCTGAGAGATATAATAAAAATGATTTATTGTACAACATGATTAAGTTAGAATAATTTTGAAATCCTCACAACTAGCCTAAAGTTATATACCTTGAAGTGGTCTTCTGTAGATATTACTTTTTTTCAAAATGGCTAATATAAAGTTTATTCCTGGTTATGTCGTTGCCATTCAAGTATTTATAGATTTTAACTCCCTTCTACAAAGAGTTTACTTGACAGAGAGACACTAACTTAATACCAACCTCCAGAAAACTACAGTTTGTCGTTGTAACACATTCTACGCCAGCTGTTTTAATCAGCTTTTCCATAACTGATAGCCTTTTCTTGTCAATGTCAAATCCCGTGAAATATTTTTCTGCAGGAAGGAAGTGATAGTTGACAGAGCATTCAAAATACGAGCATCTGAAAAGAATGTTCATCTTAACTCCAATATACATGTAAAACGGATTAAAGAGAAGCTATCAAGTTTCGGACAAGTTGATGGAAAGAGGAAAGGATATTTATTTTGTAACGTTTCGCTAATGACACGGGAGTGCGTTCATTATGTATGATTCATGTTAACTGTAGAAGTATTTTAGGCCGATCTCATGTTGAGTGCGATTCCAGTGAGAATTCTTCACACTGTTTATGTGTGGGTTTTTGGATTCTGCTAATTACTCCTGACCGTGATTTTTTGGGCGGTGGGTGGTACCAATGCACGTGATGAGCCTTACATCTACTCATATATCGATTATAATCGTATCCCGGGTCTCTCCAGTGATATCATCAGTATCATCGTTTCTTTCATTGTAGTGGGTCAACCTCTCGTACAAGCTCTACTCTTTGGTCTGTATAAACTAAGAAATTTTTTAAGTCTTAAATGCGGTAAAAAACAAACCGACTCTGGCAGCTTTTAGTTAGAGCCAGCCATCCCACAAATTGAATATTTTTCTGCGATTGAGATTTAACAGGAGCCCAGTCCATTACCTGGAGCCTCCATACGTATTATATAATTGAGTCAACCATGTCCCATATCTTTTTATTTTTAGAACTGCTATATATTTTCATCATTTTGAAATACCTTCGTGTTTCGAGTGTGCTGCAAGTGATGTAATTAGTGGCCGCCCATAAGTCTCTGGTGATTGGCTAGCTATTGTAAAAACACCCGCGCAAACCCCCCTGGGAGGTGCTTCTAAAAGCAAAGAGATACTGACGGGACTGGGTTGACTCAGGGGCCGATTCATGAACCGGGTCAGCTCGGTCAGCCGGGCTGGTCGGGTTTGCCGGGTTGAGTTTTAGCCCGGTGGGGGAGTCCGGTGGGGCTCAAAAAGAAGAAGAACAAGAAGAAGAAGTGGAGAGACGTTTGTCTCATTAAATTGGTATTTAAATTCACCATTCTAAAATGTAAAGAAGCTTTAAGGTTTGCTCTGTTATTCATTTTTTTATTTAAACATAAAAAAATGAGTATTCCTTGGGCCATTTTGCTCTAAAGTGGAATAATGTGCTTAGAAATCACTGGCCCGGCTAACCGGGCTGTCCCGGTGAACGCGATTACACGGAAAATTCTCAGCCCGGTTAGCCGAGATCCCGGCATCGTAATGCCGGAATCTCGGCTAACCGAGCGGAGGTTTTCCATGTAATAAAAAAAACTTGAGTTTTGGTATTTTTCTCAGACGTGCCGGGATCTTGGCTAAACGAACCAGCCCGCCTAACCGGGCCAGCCCGGCTCATGTAATCGGCCCCTCAGAGTGTTAATAGGGAGTTTACGAAACGAAGACGACGACGACGGCTACGAGGACTTCATTTAAAAATATGAGTTCGCGTTATTCATATCACTACGAAACTATTTCATGTCGTTTCGCGTTAAAAATGCGTAGTAACTGTCGAGGAATTAAACTGGTATGAGTGGGTTGGAAGCGTAGAGAGAGAATTACAGTAAATTAATATGATATATTTTATTCTTATACTTAAATTACAAAAAAAAATGTATTAGATCAACTTGCCTACACTAACCAAAGACCTTGATCAAAACGATTCCTATATTCAATGAGGTAGTGGCCGACGGGAAAGACTTCGACGTGATACGTACTGTTAACTAAAGAATCCTTAATAAAATGTATTACTATGCTGTTATTCAAATAATAAAATAATCTCAATTGACCAACATAAATTCAACTTGAACTAGAATTCAACATGGAGTCAGCCTCGTGCGTCACCTCGTCCATGTCCGTGCCTGTGTGCTTTTACCCTCATACGCAATCTCGTACCCAGAGTCCTCGGGCTTTTTGGTCAGCGGGTGAGCCCGTGGAAAGACTCTGGGATACTGGACTCCATTTTCCGAGAATGTGGGTTCCGGATTTATTGCGTGTGCTTGAGTTTAAACGGAAATAGAAAAGAGAAAACAGTAAACAGTAGAAATGGCGGGTTGAAAGTGCTCAAGAAACAAAAATTTCAGCCTTACACACATTAAAAGAAACTGGAAAAATGATCATTGGCTTGCTGTAAGAGCGAGTGAAGATGAAACTTCTGACGCTTTCGGTAAACGTAATTTTAGTGTTTCAGCGCGCATTCCATCGTGCAGAATACAATTGTGCAAGCAACACGATCGACAAATTTTTGTGGAAACGAGACCAATGTCCTCTTCTACTACAATTTTATGTTTCCGTAATTCTGAATGGCTTCGACAAGACCTTTTTCCACGGATTTTTCCTCAAAGAGACTGATGTAACGTTTACCCTCGGTACTTTTGCAACGGCAACAGTAATCAGTTTTCAGCAGTTATGTGCTGTTATGCAAGCGACCAATCAAAAAAAAAAAGTTCAAGTCCATTATCTCAGAGTCTTTCCGGGCGCTCACCCGCTGACCAAGAACCCGAGGACTCTGGGTACGAGATTGCCTTCATACGTCAATAAGGAGAGCTCCTGACGAAATCTCGTTCCCAGACCCCGCGCGTCTACTTAAAGAGAACATACGCCTTTCATATTTCAGGATAGGGAGGTTAAGAAGCGATGATGGCTACGACAGCGATAACACCACAAGAAAAGAACATCATTGGTTAACTATTATTTCTGGAGAGCAGTTTTTATATGGGAATTCAGTTTCCCTCTATTGCTTTTCTTTACCTATTTTACTTTTGTCTATATATTTTCTTTTGTACATTGCTAAGAAGCTTTATTATTAAACTTAAAAGAGGGAAATAATCGTGCTGCACCTGCGGCACGCGTTTTAGCACATATTTTTGCGGGAACTGGATGTTTCTAAAGCCGCCCGCAAACGAGGAAACATTAGAGAGCCTTAGATTCTAGGACGAGAACGACTACCAGTTACGAGATTTTCCCATAGAATAAGAGTGAGCGCGCGCAAACCAGCCTCATTAGGGACTTTACGGTCAACGACGCGTTCGTCAACGAGAACGCCACGAAACAACAATATCATGGGTTAAAAGAGGAAAAATAATCGTGCTACACGTGTTGCACGCATTTTTGCACAAATTCGTGCGTTGCTCTGCACAATAACGACATGAAATTACCAAATTTGAGATTTTGACGACAACGCGAGGGCACAAATGTGAATCTATCATTTTCTACTTTTACCGTTGAAACCGCTCGTACCAATTTATTTTTAGGATACTTCGCCCACATTGTACGACGCGAACCAGATGGCCTGAGCTCGAGAAACTTACGATAGTTCAAAGTTAACTAACGTCATCGTCGTTGATCGTAAAGTCCCTATTTTGGAGGGAAAAACGTGATACTGTCGTCATCTTAGTACTGAGGTTTTCCAAAAATGTCGTCGTGTCAAAACAAGTCACCAACACGATAGCAGTTTTGGCATTTTTCGATCAGGAAAAGGCTCCGTTACCAGCAATAAGAATAACTGAGCAACCTATGCTGCTAACAAAGAGTAAGATTAAACGAGGTATTTTTTGCTACAATCGGACAGAAAGGAAATGAACTTTATTTAAGTGTCTAGTCGTTCTAGAACGACTTTTTTAGTGGGTAAAAACAATAGCTTAGCACTCGCCGCACGTGTATTTTTCAGTT
>NC_090875.1:32292109-32297109 GCF_036669935.1 Montipora foliosa
ATAACAAGATCCTGGAGACAATCAACAGCGAAGGCATTGGTCTTTTGAAATTTCCAACTGATGCAAAGGAATCAGTTGCCGAAGGTAAAGGACTTTGTGAAGGAACTGTTGGGCGTGAAGCTCAATTCAATTTAACGACAAGAAACGCGGCTGCCGAACAATGTTATAATAAGAATTACAATGTAATGGTAGACTTGAGAGACGAGCGAGGGCAGGAAGGCATAACTACATTTCTTGTTAATGACAACAAAGACGGGACCTACAAAATCAGTTATTGTCCTACATTTGAAGGTAAATTCAATTTGTCAGTTAAGGTAAACGGGCAACATATCCGCGGTAGCCCTTTCTGTGTTGTAATAATTAAATCTTTCAATGTCAAACCTGTTTTATCTTTTGGAAAACAAGGCTGGAATGATGGAATGTTTAATTATCCTTTGGGGGTAGCAGTAAATTCCAGGGATGAAATCGCAGTCACATCCGAGCACAAGGTGCAGATATTTGACTGCAAGGGCAATTTTCTGAGAGTCCTTGGTCGTCAGGGTAGCGACAAGAGACAGTTTCAAAACCCTAGAGGAATAGTTTTTGGTAAAGATAGGAATATTTACGTTGCAAACACCGGGAATCATCGAATCCAAATTTTTAACGAGGAGGGGCGGTACTTGAGTATGTTTGGTGGGGAAGGAAGCCTTGATAGCCAGCTCAAGTATCCTCGTGGTTTATCATTGGATTCCAATGGCAATATTATTGTTAGTGATGCTGGTAACAAATTCATTAAGTTCTTTTCCCCTGATGGAAAGTTTCTAACAAAGATAGGTGGACCCAGTTCTCTTAGTTATCCTGTTCATTGTGTTCAGTCTGGTGATTATCTCATTGTGTCAGACTGTGATGATCACAGTGTGAAAGTATTCACCCGGGAGGGGGACTATAAGTATCAGTTTGGCACAAGAGGAAAGAAGAATGGAGAGTTCATGAATCCCTTTTGTTTGTCAGTGACTAAATCAGGCCATGTTCTTGTCTGTGATCAGTGTAATCATAGAGTGCAAGTCTTTGAACTGAATGGTAAGTTTGTTGATAAGTTTGGAAAAGAGGGCAGCAACTTAGGAGAGTTTAAGTATCCAGTATCAGTAGCGCTCCTCAGTAATGGCCAAATTGTTGTGTCTGACAATGAGAATCATCGCATTCAAATATTTGATGAACCTTGAGCAGACACTTGCTAAAAGCCAAGTAACAATAATCTATCATCTAAAGGAAGTTTGATTTTCGGCTTTCATGAGTCCTTTTTACTATCTGATTTGCTTTTAATTTGTTGAACTGTTTGTGTATTTTTGAGGCGTTTCACTTATAATGAATACTCTACCGCTTTGTACCTGAGATTGATTTCTGTGAAAGGGAACAGAAGGTAGAACTGTTTCTTTTTTTTTTTTAATTGAAATTCGTCTTTTAGGAAACCTACTTGTAAGAAAGCATGAATTTTTAGCAGGAATGAATAGCCCACTTTCGATATATTAAAATTCAGTCCTGAACAAAACGGACCATCTCTTGGCCTGGGGAATAAACTCATACAAATTCTTATAATTATTCCCCAGAGCCTCGAGATGATGCCTTTTGTTTAGTATTAGTCTTTCATATTGCCCATTGAGTTCCGATGTAGTTATCATTAACCGAGCCATGACTGATTAAAGTGTTTGACTTTAAGGGAGTAGTTTTCTTTGAAGCTTTGATTTGATTAATATTCATTTATATTCAACATTATCGTAATAACCGCTTGCGTGACAGCAAATAATTGTAAATATAACGTTTGAGCTCTCAGTGTTTAAAAAAAAGCTGTTTGGTATATTTTAGTGTATATAAGCAAGTATGTACCCTTGTTACTTAATAATAGGTTTGATATCAAAAGAAATGTACTGTGGAATCATTCTGCAGAAGCAATATGGTAGCTTTAGTAAGTATATTATCTTTATCATGATATTCAAGTGCTGTGAACCTAGTGATTGAAAGGTAGAAGAAGTGGAAATAAAGGTCTCACGTGAATATGTTTGTATACTTTAGTGGTCTGTGTTTATTTCCCTGGGGCTTGGGGTGTAGGGTGGCTGTAGGTAGGGATAGTTTCTGGGGGGAGGTGACAGTAAATCTTCTTCTGCGAAATGTGGGTATTTTGGCTTTCTACAGAGCCTCTTTATAATAATCATTCGTAAGGTGCGCCTTTGCTGACACTCTAGTTCATCCGAAATGGATGCTGGCAGCCCGTTGCGAAAACTTAAGCAGCAAATGTTGACAGTCTCGACTCGAAGATTAGAGAGTCGCGAACTGAGAATAGAGTTTTCGATGGTAAGGGCGAAAACAAAATCGAGGTGAAACATAACTTCTTGAAAACAAAACAATGGTGTAGAGAAAAGGGCTTGACAAGCGGTCCCCTTTATTTGCACAACTGACAGACATATCGAAATCATGTTTTCTTGACTTCAGCGTTTATAACTGCTGAATTACCGGAATACTATTGATAAACCCTAACCCGGAAGCTGAAAAATTCTAGAAAACACATTTATAATGAGTCACGCATGCACACAATAAACTTTATTTGCACTCGAATTTAAAAGCAAATGCATGCTAATATCTCCGAGCTATAAATAAATACTTAAATCCCAAAATAAAAGGAAATTCTGCAATAATTACTAGATAGCTTAATAAAGATGAAAAATCAACGGCCACGAAAGGTGCAGCAGTCAGTATCAAAACTCACTTTAAAAATTGCAGACTTAAATTTACTTAATTCCTGGATTATTCTCATATGGTTTGCAAGAGAATTCCATATCTTACTATCGCAATACGACAAGGTATGAAGAGCTCAACTAGTGGTGTTTGCTCCAGGCGCTATAAACTAGTTGTCTCCCCGCAAATTATTGCTAGATTTCTGCGATGTGAATAACTTAAAAATAGTTCGGGAACCAGCCCATGTAAAGCCTTATATACAAGAATTCAAATATTATAAATTCTCCTATTAAAGAAAGTGGGATGATTTATGCGCTCCAACAAGTCATCATATGTACTAATATGACATCATTATAAAATAAAGCGCAATTAAGTTTTTCCAATTTGTTTGAATTACGCCTACCACAGTAATGCCATTCAATAGAACAATAGTCTAAGTGAGGCAAAAGATAAGCATTATACAATCCGATCTTAGCATCTGTGTCAATTAATTTCTTATGCCTTTGCAAGACCCGCATCTGGTTGCCAACCAGTTACGTGCAATATCAGCTTTTTGCTTATCAAAATTTAAATCCTTATCAAGAGTTACACCTAAAAGTTTTAAATCCTTAGCAAGACTAATATCGTCCCTGCTTATCCTAAAACAGGATGTGTTCATGCTCTATTCTTGGGTTTCACTCACGTGATCAACAGCCATGTTTTTCAACGAAAACAAAAGAAGACGTTAGCATAATAATTGCTTTCAATTCCCGAAGGATTGGATCGGGACATTAACATGGCCGCCATTTTATTGTTTGGGGACACCAACATGATGGCCGTGACTTTATGTGAAATCCAAGAATTCTCACCCAGGCCATCTCGTACAAACGCCCCAAATCCCTTCGGGATTCAAGGATAAAATTCCCACGCGCTCATAGTCTCCTGGGTGTTCGGTTTCACACAGCTTTTATATAAAGAGGCCTGTTTTGGCCTGGTTAATTCTCTTTTCGTTAAACGTTCGCAAGTCGATAGCTTGGCGTTTTTCTTTTTCCCGGTCATCGCTGTGCCATCTTCGAAGATTTTCTTCGTTTTCCATGACGGACCAAGTTCCTGTTGTTCCCGTGGGTGGGGCTGTTGCAGCGGCCGTTGACCGTCCAGCCGTCGCTGCCGTTCAGAACAACGCACAGAACGCTAACGGCAACGTGGTCCCTGCGCCCCAACCTGCAGCTCCGGAGCCCGAGGTTAGTGTTTCTCTTGTCGTTGTATTCGTTTAGCTTGGTTCTCGCTTCTGCGTTATTTGTATTAGTTTTCGCGTTTGTGCTACCAATTTAGCTTTCGCATCTGTGTACAGATTTACAATTCTCGCGTCTGTGTTACTACTTTCGCGTTTGTGTTACCACTTTAGTCGGCGCCTGTGTATCAATTCAGTTTTCACGTCTGTATACAACTTTAGTTTTCCGTCTGTGTGACAAGTTTGGGTTTCGCGTCTGTGTTACCGGTTTAGTTTTCGCGTCTGTGTGACAGGTGTGTGTGACATATTTAATTTTTCGCGTTTATGGTTGTGTTTTCACTAGGCCGATTAACTAGCTGAACATTCTTCCTAGGCTTTGTTTAGAAACCGACTTTTACTAGCTAAAAGTGACAACTGTTTTCACTGTGAAATTTAACCCGCAATCTAAGCCGCTAACGCAAAGGATTGAAATTGCAAAAGCGCGCCATAATAAAAAAATGAAAGGGGCCGTAGTGCTTGGAATGACTTCTCTTGTGATTATTTTCGCTGTATTTTCGACAAGTAGAAGGAGCCAATGAGGCTTATGTCCTTACAAATAAGGAAGATGCGACGAAATGTTTTAAATAATTCTGTCAAGCCAACAATGAAACAACATTCAGCGCCGTCTGTGTGACAAGTCTGTGACAAATTCAGTTTTCGCGTCTGTGTGACCCAAGTTTAGTTTTCGCGTCTCTGTTACAAGTTTAATCTTTTGAGTTTCTGTTACGAGTTTAGTTTTTTTGCGTCTTGTGTGACAAGTTTGGTCTTCGCGTCTGTGTGACAAGATTTTTCACCTGCGTGTGGAGCTTTCACTTTTTTCTCATTTTTTCCTTATCCCTTCGTAGGGTTATGAGGACCTTCGCTAAACAGTAGAGTCTTTGCAATCGGCCCTTAATGTTTCTAAAGTTATTCAGTCCTTGGAATCAGTTAGACTCCTCGTCTCTCGTCCTACCGCGCTTCTCGATCCTTTCGCCCTCCTTGCGGCCTTGGAACAACTGTCCGACCACGCTAGGGACGCGAACCACCCTTAACGCAAAGTTTG
>NC_090875.1:32302109-32309609 GCF_036669935.1 Montipora foliosa
TTTTGTTGCGTTGTCGTTTCCGTAGAAGTTGTCGTTTCTTAAAGTCGCTCATGATTTAATTTCATCAGTCAAACCGAGAAATATGACTGGCTCTCGTTCAAACCTACCTCCTTGAAACACAGCTTTTCCACGGTGAGTCCAAGAAGGAAGACAATGCTCAAGAGTAAAGCTATGACTGTTCGCTTTCAAAGCCGCTTGAACCACATCCTCATTTTCCTTAAATTTGTTCGGTGAATAAGAAAATCAAAAAAGAAGTAGGGTTATAAGAAAATCCCCACTACTTTAAAATCGAAGATGTAGCTCTTTTTCGATAGTGACTTGGAGACACTCGAACAAGATTCTGGCGACGAATGTTCCGAATATACACCCAGGATACAAATTGTCGAAATGAAGGAAATCATTTGCTATTATAATTTAGGAGATGTTAGATGTTAACCCCGGTGAATGAAACGAAGAGATGGTTTCTTCGATGGTGCCTCGGGGATACTCGGAAAAACTCCGAGTGCTCCTCGGTTGGGGTCGACCTTCCGTGATACAGAGCTTCTGACAGGGTGCGCAGGTGCAGGACCACACAATTCTATCAAACCCGCACAACAACGCACAATTCCTAAAAATCCGCAAAATCCTGCACAATACTGAGTGAAATGCTTGGAGTTTTTATAACTACACGTTTTACTGTTTATAACCAAGATTGAAACCTTTTCAAGTAAAATAAAACAGACATTTCATCAAGCAAACGTAGAGTGTGGTGTATTTTTTATGATAGCGTATGTTCTGTAGAGGCAACTTTAGCTACTAACGAAATCTTCTTTTTTGCGAACTTCAATCGCCGCTTAGCCTGCGTCGCAGACGAAATCTAACAAAGGTTAGTAATGACGAAATGGTATATGAAATGAATCATATATGAACTGCGGATATGAAATCAAGTGAAGCTATGATCTTCGCACCGGAGTCGCGGGGTAGCGAGTTCAAACCCCGTTGAAGTCCTGAATTTTTCAGGCTTCTCTACGCAATTGCAAAAATTGCGCTCATAACTGCGAAGATCATAGCTTCACTTGATTTAAAGGTTAGTAACGTGTGTGAACCAGCGCCGGGATCCTTGTTATGGACCCCCAACGGACTCAAGCGGACATGAGTTTCGAATTTCCTTTTAACCTGATTGGCTATTACCAGTCTTGTGCGCCAACTGATGGCGTATCGAACAATTGATTTTTTAAGGTGATTCCTCAGTATTGCAATGCGCATCCTGACTACGCATTTGGTGTGTTAAGGTCAAATTTGCAAAATTGTAAATATGGCGTAAGTGGATCATACACGCTGAAACAGTTCTCAAAACACGTGAGAGAAGTTGTGAATGACCCATAACTCTTTGCGAATTATCCCCTTTAAATAAGAAATAAAAATAATTTTTTTTTATCGGAAGGAAAAAAAGATAAAGCTAAAAACGTACACAGAGCCCCTTACCCACGGATGTAAATTATGATCTTGAAAACAACGACTCGAGAAACGTTTTGAGTCGACGTCGTTTTAAGTTGAGTGATTTTCCCATAAACAATATAAGAAAGTTTTCCATATGCTCTGGACTTTCTATCTATCAGGTGCTTTTTCAAGTGTTACTTTAAAAACCCTCTTGTTTAGCTTCCGCAAAATGTACCCTAAGGCGATGAAATAACGGGCATGTTTAGTATCAGTACAGGCATTAATTGGGTAAGATTGGCCTATTATATCTCTTAAGCAAGCACGGTGACTTATCATTTTTATCGATCGTGGTTCTCAAAACAGGGACTGGTGGGAACATTCAGGGAAAGTTTCAAGAAAATCGTTCGAATTAACCCTAACCCTAAGTCGAATTACGGCTACCACAATGATACCATACAGTACAACAATAGTCTAAGCATAGTTAGTAACGAATTTTGACCCTAACCCTAAGTCGAATTACGGCTACCACAATGATACCATACAGTACAACAATAGTGTAAGCATAGTTAGTAACGAATTTTGACACGGCTGGTCAACCGTTCTCTTGAGCCTCGATACGGTGAGACCAAATAAGTGAGTGGTTGACTAGCCGTGTCAAAATTCTTTGCAAGTGAGCCTCGAAGGAGTTTGAAAATTTGAATATTTTTCGCCGTTTCTCAGCAATGGATACTCGCTGGACCTTGAAACTTGGTCAAGGAGAAGTAAATTTATCCGTATAGCCATCGCCGGAGTTTGAGCGTGACTGATGCCGGAGAAGTGTGATTTTATCGGCGAGATTTGAGGTAAGCTAGAAATTACTTTCCAGCCTTTCCTTTACTTAGGTACGAGTGACAACTCGGGAATTTGAGAAGTCGCTTAAATCGCATTCAATCATTCACCAAAACAATAAAGTACGGCTTTTTATTGAGAACTTTTGCTGGTAAATATCTTTTTCAGTCTGTTATTAAAAAATTTATCGGAAGGAAAAAAAGATATAGCTAAAAACGTACACAGAGCCCCTTACCCAGGAATGTAAATTATGATCTTGAAAACAACGACTCGAGAAACGTTTTGAGTCGACGTTGTTTTAAGTTGAGTGATTTTCTCATAAACTATATAAGAAAGTGTTCTATATGCTCTAGACTTTCTATCTATCAGGTGCTTTTTCAAGTGTTACTTTAAAAACCCTCTCTTTTAGCTACCGCAAAATGTACCCTAAACCGATGAAATAACGCGCGTGTATCAGAATCAGTACAGGCATCAATGGGGTAAGATTGGCCCATTATATCTCTTTAACAAGCACGGTGACTTATCATTTTTATTGTAGTTCTCAAAACAGGGATTAGTAGGGAACATTCAGGGAATTTGAACCTGGCAAAGTTTCCATGGAAACTAAAGAGTCAAGTGTGTTGTAGCTAAGAATTTAGTTCTGGTTGTCTTTGCAACGAATCTCCCTAAGTGATATAATAATTTCACTTGGCTCCAAATTAAGGCCACAAGACTGACAGTGTTTCTGGTTTGCTTGCTTCAGTCAACTTTTATTTCGTTTATTCTCGTACTTAACACTTTAACTCATACCTCTTGATGAACAGAGCATGTTGAATACACGACTCTCTTTACCAAAGGAAAGGACAACGCATGGTTCAAGACTGATGACTGAAACGTGGCCAGAGATTCAAGTCTCTTCTACGGAGGAAGCGAAAGAGAAAATCAAATACAAAGAAACTATAACAAGAGGCAGTTGGCTAGTGCGCGGCTTTCGGAGCGAGAGGTCCCCGGTTCGATCCTCGGTGACTTAAACGTCTGTTTCGAGTTTCCTCTGATCCGTGTAGCTATAGCTTTAAATACCCGTAAAACGGAGCACTGACTGAGGGAGGGAGGGGGGGGGGGGGGGTTAAGGGCGCACCTTTGCCTTTGGCTTCCATTGATACCAGCCTCGTAGCTCAAGGAACTACCGACGTTCAATAAAGTGACTTTACCTTTACCTTTAAGATACATTTTCAAGAAAACAGTGGAGAAAATATTGCAATGGAGAAACCTGAAAATTTCAGGACTTCAACGGGGTTTGAGCCTGTAACCTCGCGATGCGGGCGCAACGCTCTAACCAACTGAGCTACGAAGCCACTAATATTGAAAGCTTGTCATTTGGGGGTTTAAATGTTCCTGTGTCGGAATAAATCAACGAACGAAATGATATATGAAATGAATCATATATTGAAATGCGGATATGAAATCAAGTGAGGCTATGATCCTCGCAGTTACGACCGCAATTTTAGCAATTGCATAGCTTCACTTGAATGCATATCCGCAGTTCATTATATGATTCATTTCATATATGATTTAGATTTTTGACAATAGCAGTAATCAAAGATTCATGATCATAACGCAAAGCAAGAACACTAAATTGAGTGCAAAGTGCTGGAAAACGAATCCCAAGAATGTAAGAAAATTAAAGGGAAAGTAGCAATTGCCATCCAGTTTTTAATCCAATCACCCAATGTAGCTTTGGAAAACACAACTAACATTTGCTACATTACACTTGACACTATGGAATACCTCTTTTTTTAGCCAGCGCATTTGGCAGAACATTAAGCCTTACTCACAAATAAGGCTGAGTATGTACCTTTTTCTCAGCTGTTTCTTGTTCCTCATCTACAAGTCTATCCATTCTGGTCGTGATACCAGACCCACTGCAAGATGGATCAACCACAATGTACTCAACTTTGCTGTATTTCTCGTCAAAGGGATCAACCTGACACATTCCAAATTAAAGGATTTGACGAGAACATGGGCATACAGTGAATCGAATAACCGAGTTCGAGGTCCGTACTGTAAAATTATGGACTGCTTCGCGCTTGGGTCATAAATCGACGGGAAAATACAAGGATCCGTAATTTTACAGTACCGACCACGAAAATGAGGTTAGTAAGATGTTTATTATATCTCTCTGTTTATGTATGGTAATCTGAGCCGTGAGGGAAAGGAAACTAGTTTTAATAGCCAATCCCAGGGCACGTACTATCTGAGAGATATAATAAAAATCGATTATTGTACAACGTGATTAAGATGGAATAATTTTGAAATCCTCACAATTAGCATAAAGTTATAAACCTTGAAGTGGTCTTCTGTAGATATTACTTTTACTCAAAATGGCTAATATAAACTTTATTCCTGGTATTGTCGTTACTATTGTCAAGTGTTTTAGATTTTAACTCCCTTCTAGAGAGAGTTCACTTGACAGAGAGACACTAACTTAATACCAACCTCCAGAAAACTACAGTTTGTCGTTGTAACACAGTCTACTCCAGCTGTTTTCATCAGCTTTTCCATTACTGATAGCCTTTTCTTGCCAGTGTCAAATCCAAATATTTTTCTGCAGGAA
Organism: Montipora foliosa; assembly: GCF_036669935.1. NCBI lineage: Eukaryota > Metazoa > Cnidaria > Anthozoa > Scleractinia > Acroporidae > Montipora > Montipora foliosa. The sequence goes on from NC_090875.1 coordinate 32,306,950, forward strand.
GGAAATGATGGTTGACAGAGCATTCAAAATACGAGCATCTGAAAAGAAGATTCATCTTAACTCCAATATACAATCCCATGTAAGACATAAAAAGAAGAGAAGCTGTCAAGTTTCGGACAAGTTGATGGAAAGAGGAAAGGATACATATTTTGTAACGTTTCGCTAATGACACGGGAGTGCATTCATTAATTATGTATGATTCATGTTAACTGCAGAAGTATTTTAGGCGTTTTTGTTGATGTTGAATCCCTCGGGGCTACTAGGCTATGAAAGAGCCATTTGAAGGCATCTCTTTCAACTTTGCTTTATTGTTTTTCCACTGCTATATTTTCCTTACGGTGATAATGTAAACGCTCGCTGTATCATGTATCATTCAATAAACGAGATGCCCGACCCTGATGCTGTGTTTGTGTTTATTAAGATTAGTTACAAAATATTTTATAACCGTTTCAAGGTGATTAGAGTATAAAATATAATTTTGAATCATAGTCAATGAAAAAAAGGAAATATTAAACTGTTAAATTCTGAAGACACTTTTAAAGGCTGAGAAAGAGAGAGAGAGTGAATATTAGTCATGGGGTTCCCCAACATAAGAAATATTAATAAATAATACTTAAATTGATTGACTGATCATACCCTTTATTGCTCATTATGCTTGCTACATGGCTACTTTTGTTCCCTGGGGCTGCACAGGCATCTATCCCATGAGAACCAGGGGGAGGTAGCAAGACATGAGCTGGAATACAGCTGGCCTATACAGAGAATATTCAAAGAATGGTGAGATTCCAATACTCATTACCATCACTGGATGTGATCTTGTTGAAAGGAGGCGACAAGGGTATTCTGACCTTGTATCATGTATCATTGAAAATTAAAGGATGTACTGTAATGGGCTTCCTGCATAGAAAAAATTATTGACAAAGGAATTGAACAATAGTACATTATATGTGTGTGGCAGACATACACGTCAGGTGTACTGTACCTGTATGCTGTAGTGACCTTAATTTAATGGAAAGTTCTAAAGCATCCGTTTAGGATATACCACGGCAAATAGTGGCTAAATTCCCCTTCTGGATAGATCCCTAGGCATTGGAGAGACAGACGAGGAGATGGACATGAACGCCTCATGCATAACCAATAAAACTGCAAGCTACCGGTAATTGAATTGTTAAATGATGTACAATGCTGGTGTCCGACTTTTTCTAATTAAATTTGCCTCAGAAAAAACACTAATTGTTTTATTGAAGATTTACAAAGTATTACATGTACACAACACATGTTTGTTTAAGAACATTGTTTTGCCTTTCAAAGACATTTCATACATGTAACTATAATAGAAATGAGTGGGTTCATTTGGACGGATGGTCTTGTAACACAGGATTGCTCATTTGTGGCAGAATAAATTCGGTTCAATTCTGTTTTTCTATTTTTGAGTTCTTAATAGCCATCACTACAAACAGGATGAAACTTCATGTTAACAGTTGTACCTTGTCTTGAAGGAGGATTTCTCCATTGACATACAAAGGATGATCATGGAGATCAGTGCCAGAAGGGAAAACCAGTACATCTGAAAAGTGTTCATCACACAAGAGCTGCTTAGTGTGTATGGCTTTGCTCTACAAGCAAAAGGAAAGAAAGTTCTCAAGAAAGGCACATGGAAAAATCCAGCAGCATAAGGGAATATATATGGATTAAATGGATTCCCTTGAATATTGATACTAAAATAACCGTATCCGATTCTACAATGCAGCTGGGAGATCTGCCACGAAAAGTAGGCTACCTGAAAACGTTTTTCATATGCAAAACAATATTATTTTGGGATTTTGAAAATAACCTACAATCTTGGACAAAAAGGGTTGAGAATATTAAAAACAGGGGTTATTTTGCGCACTACGTCCTGAATATCGCACATTATTAGCGATCCCCCTCCCCCCTACAACCAATGTTGATAAGCCCAGGTTCGACATGCTTTGTCTCGTCCAGCAACATTGATCAGGAGGGGTGGGGGCAAAAAGAGAGCTTATTTTTCATACTCGTGATCGAAGTTTAGTCCAAAAGCAGAGTTTTCTCAACAATTTTGTCCAAGATTGTAGACTCTCGTCTAAAGTGCCTATCACCTCAAATCACATTTCCACTTTATTAATTCTCCGAAATCATCCCAAATACATTGTCAGTGTTGTTTTTGGAACCTTTTGATTGAAATTTCACTTTTTTGTTGGCTTTGAGAGATGAGAAACGTGGTCATTCTTTGATCAATAACCAAGCAATGAAGTCAGGGAAATGGTTAAAGGGTTTTTGAGTGGAGCTAGAGCTTGCTAAGAAAAAGGTGGCGAGGGTTGTCAATGGAATTGTCCCTGTACCTGCGTGACAAAAGATGCTACATTGGTTTGATTAGCTTGCTCATAACCACTTTCTTTGAAATGTTGGATTACATGTTCCATGGAGGTCTTTATTGTGTTAACTCTGACATAACGTGGGATCAAATCTATGTGAAACATCAAAAGAAATTAGTACATATGTCATCATAAATCTCTGTTTATAACACATGAATGTAATACATGTCAAAAAGCTTACTCTGTTCATGAACACTCCACAAAAATTAACAGTTCTCTCTGAGTAAAAGAAATGCCCGTTATGGAGTTAAAGAGAATAACACAAGG